>NC_079339.1:45782499-46086427 GCF_029582105.1 Oenanthe melanoleuca
TGGCCCAGTGCCACTGCCCTCAGTTGTACAATGCCAGTTTATACCAGCTGGGACTCCCGACTGTGATTTGCTTGTTCATCAGGTTCCAAGGGAAAAATATACATAAAACTTAGCTCTCATACTGCTCTTAAAAAAAAAAAAAAAAAAAAAAAAAAAAAATTTCATCTACATTTTAAACAGAAAAGAAAAGTGAAATACTGTTCAAGGTAAAGTACCGAAATTTTGGTGTCTGAAAGAAAAATCTGATATTGTCCCACTAAAATTGATAGAAACACTGTCAATGGTGGATGTAAGATAAATCTTCAAATTGTCATAAAGGCTCTTTAGGAAAGGCTTTCAGAGGAATTCAGCATTTCATTGCTTCTATCACTGTTAGCAATATATTGATTATTTTTGTGATTGCAAAAAGGGCAGCAGCCAGTTTGGGTCTTCACCACCTACAGAAATACCTGCTGGAAGAACTTGCAAAATGCTCAGCTTTTCTCAAAGCAGTTGCTTTGTATTGGATGTGAAACAGAATCGGAAGCAGAAAGCAGCATCCTCCTTATCCTGATGGTGCCTGCACTTCCCAGGAAGCACATTTCAGTGTCTGGGGGGTCAGCCTGCCTGTCAGCCCCCAGCACACCCAGGAGCAGCCAGCCACACTGCACTGTACCATTCAGAAGCTCAGACTTTCAGCTGGGTCTTTGCTGGATTTAGCTGTGCCAGAACCGTGGGAGAAATCTTAGCCTAGTCATGTTAAGTAATCCCTGTATCCCAGCTCTTACACCATTGACTATTGTTTGAGCTTGCAGAACAAAAATGTTGTATACTGCATACAGCAGCCAAAAGCATGGCAGAGAATATCTTTTGTCCAGGTTTCAAGCAAGTTTTAAGTTGTTTCTCGTGCTACTTAACAAGTGGATAAAAATCTTATCCTTCAGTAGACCAAAACTAGAGCAAAGTCATTGTACACACAACCAGCTGTAGGTAACTGAGCCTGCTTGGTGTTGCACAATGAATTAGTGCCATCTACAGTGTGAAATGGGTCTTGAAGATGGAAAGCTGTCAGTGGTTTAAACTACACTCAAAGCAAAATAGCGTGCACAAAAATTACCTTACAATTTAAAAACAAATAAAGACATGATAAAAAGCCAGAAGAAATTAAATGAAAAGCTTGCAATGTATTAAAATAGCAATAGAAAATTTAACATTGTTTAATAAAAGTTTTGCTTTTGAATATGCTTGATTCCAGCATAGATCGATGTATTCATATGTTACAGAATTTTTTTCTCAGCTTGTTTATTTTTGTTATTGTTGATCTAACTGAGCTTGAAGTAAATAATAAAATGTCACCTGGTGTCCCTCTTAATAAGCTTTATGCAATAGCATGTCAAACCTGCTCTGGGTCCTCTGGTGTCATAGGTATTTCTTACCCACACTTCAGGAGGAGAGAATCTGAACTCAGTCAAGTAAATTTCATATTGTGTAATTTTCCTTGTTAGTGCAGTTAATCAAAACCTAAGAGCATGTTGCCCTTTTGAGGTGCTGTTCCCTTGATCAAGGCACATGAACTTTTGGTTGGGCTTTAGCTATTCACCTGGGAAGTTGTCTCCATTATCTCTTCTGTGCTCTGTTCAGACAGTAAACTAAAAGGGGGGATTTTATGATGATAAACTGAATTATTCTTTTCTTTCTTCCCTTGTACAGTCTCACAGCAAGAGGGCTGAGCCTGATTGCTCATCAGCCTTTACATGCCATAAATATAATTTGGGATGGAGAATGAGTTTCTGACGAGTTTTCTCTGGATGTGGAGTTATCCTAAACTCTTACACAAATTGGCAATCAGGTTCTGAAGGCAAGAGCAGTGTCCCAATTTCTGCAGTACCTCAGTGCCTAAGTGGAACCTCTACAATGATCTCTGAGAGACACCAATAGAAATGGACTTCTCCATTTGCCACTACTGATATTTCTACAATTAAATGGATTTGAGAATAGGAACTGAGTAAACAAGCTCTTATCTCAAGGTCCCTCACCACCTTCCTCACTACTCCCCTCTCCCTCCTTTCCTCTTTGCTCACATTTCTCCTCAGTATTTATATGTCTTTGCATTTGGACCCACTGTTTTCTTCTGTCAGTGATATTATGTCTATTTTGCTTAGGGTAATACATGGCAAATTCAAGAACATACTTTGTCCTTTTTTTATACACCCTATGCATAGCAGACTTATTAATATTGAAGAAATACATGCAGTAATATAATGTACCAGCCATTCTTTCCATGAAATTCATGAGTGATTGGAAATACCCATTCTCATTTATGAGTATGGATACTCATAGATCCATTCAGAGAGCCCACACCAATTGTGAAAACCCTGTTTGGTTTTTCTGAGCCTGGGAGCAGTCAGGCATCAATTCATGCCATCAAATGTCACTACTGAACCAAGTTGTCTTTGTTAGGAGCAGAGCCTCTCTCAGAGTCAGTAGAGGAAAAAGGCAATATGCATTGTAGATTCAGATTTTAGGGGCACAGTGGTAGAAAGGGAAGATCTATACAATTGAAGAAATCAAAACAATGATAGAAAGAATTTATGGTGTCCATACTCCTAACTTAGATACTCCAATAAAGTCTAGGGGATTAATCCACTGGGACAGGATCTGAGAGGAAGGACACTATTAATTCTTTTTCTTTTAGAATCAAAACAGCTGTAGAATTATGAACAAGAAGTCTGTTATGTCTGTGTTCAAGGACATGAGAATTAAACAGCTGTTTTTCTTAGAACGATTATGTTAAAGAAATACCTGCTTTCAATTTTTTCTTCTGTTCAGAAACTGTAAAATGTCAAATACTCAGTAAATGCTCAAGGCAAAATGCTATCTATAATTAGCTTGTAAATGGTTTGTTTATTCAAAACACAGTGATGACTTCAGTGTTATTAAGCCTGCTTGGGCAATGCGCTTGAGCAATATGTATTCCAGATTATTAATATGCAGCATGTGATCCCAGCATTTGGCTTTTCTCTCTGATACATTCTAGAAATTCATGAGAAACTTCACTCAAGGGAATGAGATTTTCCTTTGTGAAACGGGAGCGGGGCTGAGCTCTGCTGTCCCCAGGTGGCAGAGTGAGCCCTGGAGAGACAAAAATGCCCCGTTCACAGCTTGGGGACACTCAGAGTACCCTGCCTGGGGGCTCCCTTCACCTCGCCAAGTCCTATTGTTGCATTGAAAAAACCCACTTCCAGCCTTTTCTTTCAAAGGTGCTTCCCATACAGCTTAAACAAATGTTCCAGTGAGGTTCAGAACGAAAAGGTCATGAATGTTTATGTTATAACTCATCTAGATTGTGTCTATTGCAAAGCGTGTTGTTCTGTATCTAAAGAAGCAGATCACAGTAGAATCGCCACCAAATCTTCTGTATTCTACTATAATTATTGAGTTGCAATTTGTGGAAAAACTATTACTGTTATCAGGCACATTTGTAAATGTCAAATGTATTTCATTTTATTGAAGGCAGTTTTAAAAAATGTGTCCAAGGTGTAGAAATAGAATCTATTTTCTTGCAAATATGAAACTTATTCAGGGCAGGTTAAAATGCTGAAATTTCTCATTAAAAGAAAATAAACCCCAGCCTTCAAAAAACTTCAAGATAATTACAGTTGCTTCATTTTCAAATTCTTACATTTCACCATAGTTATACATGTTAAATACTATCATCATTACAATTTTCCTAAATTTATATTGCTGTAGGACTCATCTTTTTGAGTTCTTCCGTATCTCAATGCATCTTTAACCTTCTGTGACAGTGATAGTTCAGAAACTTGTTCATTCCTACTGAAAATGTTTTCTTCTGTGAAAAAACAATCACAAATAGTCTTTCAAATATAACATCAAGACATTTATTTGTAGGAGGATTATTATAGACAGAAAAGGGAAAAAACCCACAAACCCCTCAATGGTTAAAAATTATCCCTCCAATAATGTAATTGGAGTAATTTTATCAGGACTGTGGATCTGAAGATTAGTGATAATGAGTGATAATTTTCAGAGAAGCTTTAACATGTGTTTAGTTCTGTATGTTCTATTCTCTTTAAAATAAGGATTTCAAAGTTTATGTTCAGGGAGGGTTAACAATTTATGACCAGCATTAACTTCCTGCACACTCAACTCACCTTTTTAAATAAAATAAACAAGTAACCTCATGCAGAAATCAAACTGCTTGAAGAGCCTTACACTGTTATCCACAATCTTCCCCCAGGAGCAAATGAGGGAGAAAATGAGCTACAAAATCAGGGGGTGGCTGCTGTCTCAGTGTATTAATTGAAAGTGCTTTGCAGTGGCACTAATGGGAATGTTATTGCCTGCATCCCTGTACCAGTGGCTGGAGAACCTGCCCTAGGACCTGCCCTCTCTGGGAAATGAGGAAATGAGCTAAAGAAAAGGGACCTCAGCAATTCAAAAGCAAATTATTCCAATGACAGCAGTCTGAAGAGCAAATACTCTTAAAAGCAGGGCTCTGAAAGAGTGAAGGAGCAAGGAACCACCCTGTGGGATTTGGGAAAATCCCACATATTTAGGGAAGAATACAGAATGTATTTTCATGGTAGGCAAGATGAAGAAAGCACCCAGATAAGCTGTGCCAGGGGAGCTTTGACATCCTCCTGCCATTCTGAAGGGACCAATAACAAATCTAGGAAGAGCCAAGGGCTTTTCAAATCTAAACCTAATGTGAGAAAGCTCCTACTTGTGTTCACAAGTGTATAAGTACTGTCTGGATGGTTGGCAATGTGAGTATGGGGTTGGAGCAGGCTGAGCATCCCCAGGCACTGAATGAGACAGACTGAGAGAGGAACAAAAGGGCCAGTGCTGAGCCAAGAAGAGCTGAGCCTTTTGGGGGGCACTTTTGGCAAATATTGTTCAGTGCCATGTGAAAATAGCAGTGGTGTGGCTGTCAGTGCCAGGTGCAGCACTGTCTGAGCAGGGGCTGTGGCAATGGGGAGCAGTGGTTTGGATTTACAGCTCAGTTAGTGGAAGGTGTGTGAACCAAATACATGCAGGCAACACCAAGGTGACCACAGCTCATAGCTGAAGTGGAAAAAATAGATTTATTCCATCATCTCACTGGCTGGAGGATTCCAAAATCAAACAGAGACAGATTCTGCTAAGTTCATTTTAGCAGGGGCTAAGTGTGGCTAGGCCTGAGTCCCGTGTTACAGGAAAAAAGGGTCTTGGGCATGCACAAATCTTCCCCAGGCCGTGCTTTACAATCTCTGAACTCTTATCACCCTTCCCCCTAACAAAAAGGCCGCCAGCCTGTCTGAGGAATGTTATGTTTGTTAACAACACTTTGTTATCTGGGTGAGAAAGCTCTTCTGCAGCAGACAGAAAACAGCCCAAATACAATTCAAATTCATGAGTTGTCTCTCGCTGTGAGAAGTATCTCCCAGGTGCAAGGTCATCTTGGAGCAAAAGCAATTCTAGAAACAACTTATTTTCCTTTCTCCTTGCCAAGCTTACATTTTTAACCCTTTCATCCTCACAGAAGATTTGATAGAAGAATAAGATTATATCTCATCTTCTAGTGAATGTTCAGAAAGCTGAAAAACAAGTGCCAAGCATGGCAAAATTAATGAGGCACTGTTGCTATTGTAGGATTTCATTTTAATAGCTAGAGTAATCTGAGCAGGACATAGAAAAGAGAATCTCAGTATAAATATATGAAGTTTCCAATCCTCACAACTATAGAGAAAAAGAAAGTCAATGCAGAGAGCACGAAACACAAAAGCAAATAGCTGAAAACAAGTAGCAGAACTCAAACCCTATTATTTTAAAATGTCATGTATCATATATCTAGGACAACCTCTTGCTAATAGAGGGTCTGTCTCAGGAGTTTGGTTGCTTAGGGTTATCCACCGTGTGCTTAGCTGCAGTTGCCTGAGCTGATGAATGTAAATCAGTCTTTTGCTTTCTGCTTACTTTAGACAGGTAGGATATTTACTGTTTTTTGAGAGAATTTACAGGAAAAAAAAAAACAAAAACTTGTTGTCTCATCCTCCATAAAATAAAGCAATTAAATTTACCGAGATAACAAAACCACAGCTCTGGCAAATAACATGCCAGATATGTGTATTTAATCACTGATCCACTACTGTTTGTTTCTGTAGACTTCTAACTTCTTGCTCTTCACACCTTGCTAATATATTCTGGACATCATCAAAAACCCTCATGCTGAGGCTCTCCCCACCATCAGGGTGTTGCAGACTGTCTTGGAAGTGAGCTTCAAGGGTGTACTCCGACAAGAAGCCTAGAGAAGGATGCTATAGTTATATGATTCAGGATTTGATAATTAAAAGCAGGAGAAAGCACAGCAAAAATTAATAAAATGTATTTAGAAATGGGCAAGGAATCCAATAAATCACCTGTTTACTGCAGCTGAGCAAAAATCTTCATGTCTGCATATAATGAGCACAGAATTTATCTATCAAAAATGTCCACAGTCTATAGCTGAGGGGAGGATTATTTACTTCCCTGCTTCTCCACCTCTAAATGCACAAGTGACACATTTTAAACATATGCACAGACTGTCAGATGTCTGATTGCTATGGCTGAAAGCTGGCTAGCTATAAACCAGCCCCAGTTTGCAAGATGAGTTAACCAGCACAGTGCTGGTTTCTGGGCTAACAGCTCCTAAGCTTAGGCCCAGTGCCATGGCACTGTAGCTCTGCAGCTCTGCAGAGGAGTAGACTTGTCCATCTCTGTGTCTGCCCAGCTACTTGTGTGCTTGAATAATCTCCTACCAGAAATGCTGATAACATTTTTCTGCCTCTGTCTGTTACCCAATCACACATTTTGCTTTGATGCTGAACCCAGGCAGGTGAGTTCAGATTTCCCTGCTGTGGAAGGCTGTTTTCTCAGCAGGGAAACCTCACAGCTCCACTGTACAGATGGATTAATGATGGTTTGGGTAGGGTGTGCAGGAAGGAGATATCCTCTGCAGTGGGAGCAGGGAAGCATTTTATTCAAGGTACTGTCATTTATGGGTCAGTATGAATGAAAGTAGTAAGTGAACTGCAAGCAAGAATTCCAGAGTGTGTAATTGGGGTGCAAGCAATTTGTGTGGAGACACATATGTGAAAGGAATGCTGGAATTGTCTCTACAAACGAGCTGTGAATCTGCTGGTAGATAAGGCTAGCACTGGGAGATAAAAGGAACAATGGGATGGATTCCACTGATTGATGAATGGAAAAAGATATTTGCCTTTACAAACAAACTGTAGGTTTGCTGATAAACGAAATTGGATATTGGAAGATGAAAGAAGCAAAGGGGAAAAATGATGAATTCTATAAGAATTAAAAATTAAAAGGAAGGGTTATATATATTAGAGGGGAATCTTAGGTGTCAGGCGTTCCGGGAAGTCTGTGCCTCTCGAGTACCTCAGCCAATGGGGAAAGGGAGAGGGAAAAGCGGCCGGGAAAATAAGATAAAAGGAGTCCTCCAAAAATCTGAGAGATCCCAGGGGAATGCCCCATGGCCTCTCCCTTTATTCGAATAAAGCAAAAAGACTCCTCTGTCTACTTTTTGGACATAAACCTCTGGTGTTTTTGGATTAATTTTCCTGACATATGTATAGGGGGAAAATGACTTTTAAGGTTCTTGTAGGTGGGAGGACAGACAGCTTTCTCCATTTTGCTCCCCGAATCAGCAGCAGACAGACTCCTCCCACCCCTGGGCTCAGCACAACCCAAGGGAGGAGGCTGCAGGTCCCCAGGTGTCCTCCCAGCCCCGAGGCACAAGCACTCCTGCTGCTGCTGGCCCAGGGACGGGCTGGCTCTTCTCGCACCCAGCTTGAAAAAGAAGGGAATTGACTGTCAAGAAGTCTTCATTGAAGAGAATCCAGCGTTCCACAGGCTTTGAGGGGTAGAAAATAGCGAAGGACTGACATTCCCGGCAGCAGTAATCCCTCCTCAGTCAGGACATCCCGGCTGCGCTCCCTCCCCAGCGCTGGAACGATGGGTCCTGTATCGCGCCCCGTGTCGCGACTGCTCCGCTCCAGGTCCGCCAGCGGCAGCCGCTGCATCCACAGCTCCCCACCTGAGGACAAAGTGGGACTGATGGTGAGTTCTGTCTTTGAGGCCTTTTTTTTTTTTTTTTTTTTTTTTTCCTTCCTCATGCAAGTCCATCTCGTTGGAAGAGCTTTCTCTTGCTGTTCTTTTTCATGTAGAAAATATTTGTTTTCTTCATCCCGACTAGAAACCAGCCCTCCCCAGGAACTCCCTCCACTCCCCGAAGAAGTTTGTTTCCTCCTACTTCCTAGAAGGGAAATTTGTGCCTGAGAGGAAGGGAATGCTGTCATAGCATCCTACAGAGACATGTCACAAAATTCGTTTCTGTGGGGTGCCTTTCATAATCTTTGATTATAGTCCCCAGCACAATTATTTCAGCATGTGATTGCAGAACACCAACTAAATTTATTTAGCTAAATAATTTAACTAAAAATTTTGTAGCAACTCTCTGCTCTATTGTATCAACTCCCAGTGTTAGTAAATACCCAAAGATATTTTATCTGAATAGTGGTAAGCTGTACTACTGTAACTGTTAAGCAAATAATCCTGTTCCTATGAAGATTTTATTTATGAAAAGCTCAAGAAATAGGCACAAAATGTACTGAATCTGTAGGAAAATAAGACATTTGCCTAATATCTTTTAATGTGCCTTTTATTGTTTTAAATGTGGCTTGTATAAGCATGTTGGTGCCTGGAATGGACTAAGATACTTTTTTTTTCTGCCTGCCATAGATTGCTAGTGCTTTTAGTTCAAACATGTAAAATAATCCTCTGTGGATTATTTTTCCTTTAGAATCTGTCATATCTCTGGAATTATAGCTGCAGAAGTTCAATAATACCACATAATTTGCTTGGCAATAGACATTTTAGTCTGGGAGCATTTCAATTTGTTTAGCTTTATTTAACCTTATTTCTTTAATTTAGGAGACAATCATTGGATTCTCAGCATTTTCACTGGCAGTTCTTGGACCAGCTGGATGGTTCCTGTGCCACCTTTCAAGCTATAAAAAGAAATAGAAAACATCCCTTCAAAATTAAGATCTAGAGGCTACAAATACTCCAATAATACTCCAAACTTGGACTCTCTTCCCAGTCCCTGTTCCCACACTGTCACTTATCCCACAGGCCAGGTCCCAGAAAGCTTTTGCAGATATTGTAGAGCTGGACTTACAATGGTGTAAGGATACAAAATAGTTGTAGGTGCACTCTGCCATCACCTGCTGCCTTGGACCAGTCTGGATCTGCCACCAGAGAAATCTGCTGTGAAAAATGGAAGATTGATGAGGAAAGCTGTACACACGCTCAGCTGACCTGCAGTTTGGCTGCTGAAAAACACATATATCATACTAATTGTTGTTGGACCTTGTGTTTTAGACACTTAGAACATCTGTGCCTAGGAAACATAGGCCTGGGGTAAACTTAGAGGCACCTATCAAACGTGCTTGAGAATCCTGCCCTCCTGTGGGCAAGATCAAAGCACGGTGGTAAATTATACTTGTGTGAATCCCTGAAATACAGGAAAAAGTAGCAGGCTTGCTGGTACTCCATCAGGGACCAAGCTTTGCAGAGCCTGTGTTCCCACTTGTGTGCCTCTCCTGTCTGCTTCTGTGGGGATCCCTGCTTGGTGAGGTAACAAAAGTGAGTTTACTCTTTGCCATTCATCCATGGTTTTGTCATTGTTCCTGTGTCCTGTCTGCACCAGCTCATATCATCAAAAGTTTAAAGTAAATGGGAAAAATATAGAAAAAAATTTATAGTAATCTCAGACTAAACCTCTGAGAATTTAGGATGGTTTTCTTTAGAGTTTCTCTTTAATCTTTACATGTATTCTTTTGGTGTGTTCCTCTTCCACC
This sequence comes from Oenanthe melanoleuca, assembly GCF_029582105.1. Lineage (NCBI taxonomy): Eukaryota > Metazoa > Chordata > Aves > Passeriformes > Muscicapidae > Oenanthe > Oenanthe melanoleuca. The sequence goes on from NC_079339.1 coordinate 45,792,396, forward strand.
AGGATAAATGTTTTTCTGTGGGCCATGATTGACAGATGTTTCAATTTATTTTCAGTTTTTAGATTAAGATTTTTGACCTTTGAGACATGATAAATACTTTGAAGTCTAGACTAAATTTGGGAAAAGTATAGTAAATAAAACTTGTTATGCCATGTTGGATGTGTAATAAAAGAATGTCTTCTAATGAATTCAGTCTATCTTGCTAGAAAATACAGAATATGAACCTTTTGTGATGCTTAAGTATTAGTTGTGATGTTTATGTATTAGCAGAATCTAATTTAAAATTCCATTAAGTAATTTATAATATCAAATATCAAAACAGATTCTGAAAGTAGGGCTGTGAAAGTGTATATTCTTGCTGTACTTCTAAAGTATGATTTTCAGATAAATTGTTGGAGTTCCCTTCAGCCTTGTAACCGTGCCTGAAGTTTTCAGAGCGAGAATGGAGACATTCATCCTGTGTTTAAAGAAAGTCATATTGGTTTATTTTTTTCCCAGAAATGATAGCTTTGCCACTTAGTTGAACAGTCTGATGTGAAAGGCCAGTTGTGTATGTGGAAATTTCCCATAGATTTGAATAAGTGTTGGATATGTGCCTGCATTCCTGGTATCCAGAGAAAAAGCAGTGCCAGTAACTGAAAGGCACTTGGATAAGCAATCTGCAGCTTTGCTCCTGCACACTGGGAGTGCATCCTTTGGAATAATAAGGCTATTTTGCAGAATCTTTTGTAAAAATAAGGTTTGGACATTTCAGTGTATCTGCTTGTTCTATATCTGATTTCATAATCCTTTTCTCACCTAGTATTGCTTAAATAAATCTGTAAGATATTACATTTCAGTTGTTGCACCTGTCCTCTTAAATTATGGCAATGAGTAATAAGATTGCCTGCTTATAATACATACTTGGGGATGTGAATAAAGCACTGAGAATTGTGTTGGGTGAGATGAGGTAACAGATATATAGGGGTGTTTCTATTGAAGCAGTGATAATTTTTAGAAACCACTTACCTGAAGAGCTCTTAAAATTTAAGTGTTTTATGCAAATACTTTTTTTTCAGATTTTCAGTCCACTTCAACAATTTCTTCCTAAAAGTACTAATAATTACGTTTTACTGGCATTTAAAAATGCTTCAATCTTCATGTAGCCCTCTGTACTGATTGCAAATGGATTTTTAACCCTGAGACTGGAAGCTCTGGGGAATGTGGTGCATAGAAAACCAAGATTAAAAGGAGAGAAGCCAGGTCATTGCAGGCACCTTTACTGCTGTTAGTGTGGTATGGATGTGCAAGTGTGTTTATTTATTAGTCTAAACCAGCCAGAACTGGGCTGATAAATAGCCAGCTATGCCCAGGGGTCTGGCTCCAACAGCTGTTTTTTTTCCTCAGGCTTCCTACGTCTCCCGAAGGTGTTTGGTGAAAATGGTTGGTGGGTTTTTCATTTCACAGCAGTGACCCTACCTGCAGCTTGATGGGTACCACTCAGGCTCACTGAGTGATGCTGAGTGCTGTGGTGGACATCAATGGAGTCCTTGCAAAGAAAGGCAAGAGACTCCCTCCTGTAATTCCACAGATGGGGAGCACCAAACACGAAATGCTTGCCCAAGATAAGGCAGCAGGGTAGCAGGAAGTGGAAACAGAGAGCTGGAGGATGGTTCCCTGCCATGCTTCTCATGGTATCTCTACATCAATGGTTTGCATTTCTTTGCTGGGCCAAAGCTGGTTTTAAGCTGACTATAGGTAGCAGCACAGCTAACACATATATTCCTAAGGGGAAGTGGCTGAAGCATCTTCCATGGGAACACAAGTAGCCATTCCAGGTAAGGCAGAAGATCTAGCATTGAACTAAACTTTGTAACATTTACATGCTTCGTGATTATGGTACAATTAAGCTAAAATACTCATAGTTCTGAGTAAGTGGAAGTGTCTTTCAGTCACTCTGTTGTCTCTTCTTAAGAATGGATGCTCTGGATGAGCTTACACTTAAATTAAAAGGCCGAGTAGTGTTCAGCTTATGGTCCATAAACACTCTGGGTCTGCAAAAATTAGTTGGGGAATATTATGCAATTGTCAGTACTCCTGAATTTGGAACAGATAAGACAATTTGAAAAGATCTGTAGATGAGAAAAATACATTCCCATATAAAGTGCAGCAGCTTTCCTACAGGCTGCTTTAGGAGTGTCCCAGTTCCGTCAATTCACTTCACTTTCTGTTTCCACCAAGGTTCCTGTCTCAGATAGTCCACCCTTTGTATGGTCCTAGGTTACCCCTCGACTCCTGTGTGGAGCAAACCAATTTGGAGGAGAGATTAGGCAGCTCACTGGGTCCTAGGGAGGCAGCCTCCAGATGCAGGAGCAAGGTCAGTCAGCTTTAGCTGGTCTAACCTGTGACCCTGGCATGGGTCACAAACTTGGTACCAAGGGCCTCAGCAGCATTGAGTGTCACATGCTTTCTCCTCACTTCCCTGTGGAAAGTCTCACACCTTTTGCTCTCTGTAACTGTTTTTGTCCAGCAGAGACATTTTATAAAGTTTTTGCTTGACCGTAGGAATACTGAAGCAAAGTAAATATCTGGTTTTCTTGATTTCTCTGTTCATTTCTCTGCCTTTGGGCCATGATGCTGTGATAGGTTTAAGAAGGCAGTATTTTGACACTTGTCATTCTGATTCCTAAAGCATTGCTACCACTACAATGTGCTTTTATTTTAGCCATGTAGGTATGTTGTATAGTCAATTCTGCACAAGTCCAATATTAAAGGTAAGGAAAAAACTCAGCTTTTTGTGGAGAAGATATAATTCAGCCAGTTCTAATTTCCATAAATTTGGCATGTTAGCTGTCACAAAGACTGTGCCTCTTAGAGCAGTATATCCAGTCTCTGATTTTATTATAATCTTAGTGCATGCTTCTCAAATTTGTGCTAATTCTTTATGCAGGTCACCATGTATTTCTCAAACTCCACTGCTATAGCAACAAATTAGGTATTTTGTTCACTTAGAGGCTAATGACATTACTCTAGAAGAGAAATTGAGGGCATTTATCAGAGTTTTTTACAGTGACAGATGCTGACAAATGTAATAATAAAGCAAACATCCACAGACTTAGCTGATGTAATTATCAGAATAAGAGGAAAATTACAGTTTTGTAAGTACAATCAAATAACCACTGTATTTCTTTGCGACATTTTGTTTTTCCAAAGTCTTAATTATTCTAAACTGGGGAAAGAAAGAACAAATATCAGCATCACAGTCTGGCTACTCTGTTGGAACCACAGTACTAGCAGTGAGACACAGAGCCCTGTGCTGCTTCATCTCTCACTTTAAAGCAGCCCAAGCCAGTGATGACTGAAATGAATTTGTCACATGCCAGATGGCATAACTGATATGGGTCGGTGGCTTCAGCCAAGCTTCTGGTCACATCACCATCACTTCTGCCATTACTGCCAGCTCATTCTCTATTCTATTCTAATTCTCTACCCCATCCAAATGTCTATCCTACTATACACCTTCCTTCTCAGGAGAGTTACTTTTCTGCCCTCCCACAGGAGGAAGGTCAGTTCATATTTTTTCCTGTACATAGTGCTGTGTGAGAGTATCACTAAAGGAAGCTTTCCTTTCATCTTTAAGTCTCAGCACAGAGGCTAAAATTAGATATCTTCACTTCAGAAGAAACTATTTCCTTGCATGAGAATCTACAAAATGACAGTAACATTGTGTTACTTTTGTGCAGACATCATTTTCTGTGAGCAAGAAGAGGTGCTTTTCCTGTTCACTGTCTCTTGGCTCATGCTGGTTGATCCAGCTGTCAGAGCCCTGAGGAACTGCTCCAGAAACCATCCTGTGGCAACCAGGATACACGCTGTAGCCTATCTGAGCTAAGCCTAACTGTTCTGTTTAATCCCAAACAGACTTTTCTTCAAGCGATTATATATTTTACAATCATTCATGAGGATTAATTCTTACACAGAGCAAAGATTTAGAGATAAATCTAATATAATATGGTGTAACTATTGCTCTGAAATACACTCATCTGAGCTGAGGGACTCCATCTGCTGCTTGAATCTGACAGGGAGGAGGTTGGTCCCTATGCAGGAGCTGCTCAGGGGCTCCAGTTCCACACCAAGACCCTTTCACTGGCATTAGTTTAGCCTTGTAAGTATCCAGAAAGCACCAGGTGGATTGAAAAATCCCAAAAGCCAGAGGAACTTGCCTCTTCCTGTTCCAGTTCACTCTGTTTGGCTTTTCTTATTCCAATTACCCTTGCCTCCCTCCATGCCACAGCCTCCAATTCAGATAGGCTTGTCGTGATTAAAGGAAAAATTTGAGACATTTCAAATTTGTCCCCAGTACTGCAGTTTTTAATATCCCTGTCACAATGTAGTTACTGATAATCTCCTGCCAAAAGTGGTGAGGAAGTTTAAAAAATTGAGGCATTGGCTTAAAATAAATGACATTGGAAGTTAGCTGTTTGTTTTGTGTTTTGATAAACTTACAAAGCACTTAGGTCCTTGCCTTTTATTCAGGCACTGAAATCCTCATTTCAAACATTGTTTGTGTTGTATTAGAGTCTTTGAATATGTGAGGCAAGAACCAGTTTTTATTTAAAATTCAAATAGAGACCCATGTAATTGCATAACTCAGGAAGCTGAGCCTTTAAGGAAAACACCATGAGAATGTTTTAAGAGTTGGTAAGAGTGAACATGTCTGGATAGAGATGTGCACATATATATCCCTGTAAATGGATACATTGATTAATTTGTATGCGTGTATGAATTCATCAGTTTATGAACAGTTTAATAAATTTTCTGTACATGATTCAAGGTAGGAGGGCTTAGGATTTGTATTTTTCAGAAAGGATTACCTTTCTAAAAGTAGATTTGCTAATGCTTGGAGATTTAAAAAAAAAGGAACAACACTAGGCTTTGTCTTTTCAGACCTGAATACTTGAAAATGTAATTCAAAGTGACAACAGTCACATAAATAGTGACTTCTGCTTTTGATTACTTCTTTTCTCCTTACAGGATATTTCATTAATTTATTCCTGAAGTATTTTGTAACCACACTACACACTCTTAGGCAGGCAAAATTTAGTTAAAAGCTAGCACAATTCATAGAAAAAATATGTTCCACATCCCTTCCACACCTTATCTACTTTATACTTCAAAACTCACATTTCAAAACAACCAGACATACATAAGTCCATGGGACATGATAGGATGCACGCACGAGTGCTGAGGAAGTCGGCCAATGACACTGTAAGACTAATTTTTATTATATTTTGAAAAGGCCAAAGTAACAGGGAGTATCCTGAGAAATAGAAGAAAGCAAGTGTCACTCCTATTTTCAAGAAGGACAAGCAGGAGTATCTGGGAAATTATAGGTCATTTATCTTCACTTTGATCCATGGGGAGATGATGGAGCAAATAATCCTGTGAACCACTTTCAAACACATTAAGGACAGGAAGGTTATTTGGAGTAGTCAGCGTGCATTTGCAAAGGGAAAACCATGTTTGACCAACTTGATGGCCTTCTGCAAGAAAATTACTAACTTGGAAGAGAAAGCAGTGAAAGTTCATCTTTAGCAAGACTTCCATCAATGCTTCCCATCACATCAGCAAGGAGAAACTGATGAAATATGGACTAGGCAAGTTGACAATGATGAGAATTGAAAATGGCCAGACAAACTGCCAGGCTCAAAGGGTTGTGGTCAGGGGCTAAAAGTCCAGATGGAAACCAGCTGCCAGTGCTGCACTGCAGGGGTCAACCCTGGGCCAGCGCTGCTTCATGTCTCTGCCAGAGATCCAGGTGATGGGACACCCTCTGCAGATGATGCAAAACTGGGAGAAGCAGTTGATGCACCAGCAGCTGATGGTTGTGCTGCCATTGAAATGCATCTTGGAGCTTGGAGATGTGGGCCAACACAAGTCTCATGAAGTTCAACAGGTGACAATCCATGTTAAGCACATCAGAGGGAATAACTAAGCACCAGTACAGGCTGGGGCTGAGCTACTGAAAAGCAGCTCTGCAAAAAGTGACACAGGGGTCCTGGTAGACACCAAGTTTTCTTTGAGCCAGCAATGAGCCTTTGTGGAAAGAAGGCCATCAAGATCCTGGGCTGCAGCAGGAAAAGCACGGCCAGATGGTCAAGGGAGGTGTTTATACTCTTCTACTTGGCACTGGTTAGACCCAGCTGGAGTTCTGTGTCTGGTTCTGGGCTCACCAGTATAAGAAAGACATGGCTATACTGGAGCAAGTCGAGGGAAGGGCTCAGTGATGAAGAGACTGGAGCACCTGTCATATAAAGGGTACTGGGAGAGCTGGGAGTGGTTAGCACCAAAGCCAGAAGGTTTGGTGTGGGGAGTGCATCTTGTCAGTGTGTAAAAATACCTTAGGAGAGGGACTAAGAAGATGGAACCAGGGGAGTTCAGTGACAGGACCACAGGCAATTGACACAGACTGAAATACAAGAATTTCCACTAAAACAGAAGAACTTTCTACTGTGAGGATGGTGAAACCTTTGGACAAGTAAGTTGCTTAGAGAAGCTGTGGTGCCTTCATGCTTGCACATATTTGAAACCTGGCTGGACATGGCCCTGAGCAACTTATTCTAGCTGACCTTGCTTTGAGCAGGAAGTTAGAGTAGGCAAACTCCAGAGAGTCTTTTCAACCTTGAAGATTCCACAATTCTGTGAAATTTCCACTCATGAACTCAGTTGCATTTATTCTTTCAGTTTTCATCAGCTGGAATGTAAATTTTCCACTCCCCATTAATTTAATGTTAAAAATATTTTCTTTCATTAATGATTTGTGGGCTTTAAGATGCCTGAAGCTTTTATGTGTTCTCTTAACTGAGTCTGTGCAGAGGAAAAACCATATGGACATAAACCTTGGCTGCTTAAAACGGTTTCCAGTGGAGCACTGTACCCATTTGGTTAGGCATATTCATGAGGATCTTGCTGAGAAATTATAACTTTGGTTCAGCCCAGAGACTTGATAAATTAATTCCCACAGTACCACATTTCTGTATTTGCTCCTTAATGACATTTGTTCACAATTTAAAGTGTCAGTCTCTATACTTGAATTAACAAATTAGGCAACCATTAAATTGTTTGACTGAACAACAGACTACTTGTATAGGATTTATTTAGGGCTTAGACATTGATTAGACAATGCAGAACGACTCATAAGCAACAAATTGTTTACCATGAACCTGAACTACATGCTGTACTATTGTTCAGTAAATGCAGACATAGCTGCAATTTTCAGGCACTTAAACCAAAGAAGAAATTTTACATGAGAAATGGAATTAATATTTTCTCAGTATACTTCTGCTTTATCAACCTGAGTGTTTTTAATAAGCTCACCAGTCTGGTATGTGAACACTTGGTATATTTCAAAGATACTTATGGAAGCTCAGTTCCCCTCAGTGCAGAGAGTTCCCCATTGTTCAGTAATGAGCAATAAAGCAGTTCAGATTGATTTGTTGCATCAACAGACAGAAATTCAAAGATGAAACCTGTCTTCAATATCTTATTTCAATTAAGTCTGAAAGTCGTTTGTCTGTATTTTCATCACTTATGTTCCATGTTGTGAGACATAGGGTTAGGGGAAGCAGGTTTGTAACACCACATGACCTCTCTGTGCACTTCACTAAATAAAGCTTCTAATAAAAGAAAAAAATTAAATATTTACTCTCAAGTATTTGAATGTAAGAGAGAAAACAGTGGTAAAAGTTGGCTTTGCTCTATCTCTGGGGCTTACAAGCAGCAGGGAGTGTGGAAAGAACTATGGCCTCCAGTAAGAGCTCTGTTTTGTACCTAATTAAGTGGTGTTGAAGAAACATTGCCCATGCACTATTTTTAGAAAATTGCTTTCAGTAAAAAAGCTAACCAGTTAAATGCCAGTGAACAGCATCTGCCCCTTCCTCGTGATTCATGGCACGGAATGTGCATTGTCCCCAAATCAGGGCAGCAGTAATTTAGATGTTCTGCCTTGTATGATGAATAGCAAAACATACCTATTTTCCTCCACCTCCACAGCACAGTTCTCTTTGGCTGCCACAGGCCTACTTACCTTATACAGCCCAGCATTTTGAGGAGAGTAGGTTGCAATGAATTTTTTTTTTTTGTGTGTGTGTAAACATCAAGACTGCCATGTCCTGGCTGATGAAATACTGCTGCTTCCACATAGCTTTTTCAGAGGTGTGAGGTTCTGAAAAACTGGTATGGAAAGTTTCAGAAAAGGAACTCATAGCTAACCATTCATTTCTGAGACATGGTAAGGTCAAGTCAGGACACTGGGGAAACTGACAGGACGCACAGCAGTGAAATAATTTCTCTTGGAGCAAATAAATTTTATTGTTATTGCTATATTCCCTCCACAACTGGACAAAGGACTTGTCATCCCACCTCGGTACTGGGGCAGTCAGCATGCTGGGATGCGGTGATGGAGAGGGACACAGTGGGGCTGAGCGCAGCCCTTGTGTCCTCTGAAAGGCGTGGCGGTCCCGAGTGCGGGAGCACTGTGGAACCAGGCGGGAAAGCGGGGCCAGAGGCACTGACAGCCCGCCTGGGTGCACAGCTGGAGCCCAGGAATGGAGGGGAGTACGCCAGGGAGCAATTCCTGTTCCATGTCCAGGATCACACGGAGCCTCGGCACGGCTCCTGGCAGTGCTGTCCCGCTCCTGCAGCTCCCGCGGGCACCGCCAGCCCCTCCGCAGCCCCGAACGCCCTGGGGCCCCGCCGACGCTTATCCAGACCTTGAGGCTCGGCAGCTCCCAGCTCGATGCTGTGACAAACCCGGCGGGGCGGGCGCCCAGGAGCGCCCCGGGGCCAGCCGGCCTGCCCGTCCCCACACATCCCATCGCGTCCCAGCCCCCCGTTCCCGTCCCGTCCCCCCGTCCCTCCCGAGGTGCTGAGTGCCGCGGCCGCCGGGCGCGCTGCCCCTTTAAGCGCGCTCCCGCCCGGTGCCGCCCGCCGCCGCTCCCCGGCCCGCAGCCCTGCGGCACCGGCGGCGCACGGCAGCGGCACCGGCGGCTCTAGCGGGCCGGGCCGGCGCTCCGCGGGCACGGCGGGCCGGCAGCATGTCCACCAAGGCGGAGCAGTGTGAGTGGGGCCGGGCGGGGCCGGGCCGGGGTCTGTCCGAGGGGAGCGGAGCGGGCCGGGGGCGCGTCCCGCCGGTGGCGCTGCCCCGTCGCCGCCCGCCCTCCCTCAGCCCGGCGGGGCAGCGCTGCCCGCGCTGCTGCCCGCGCTGCTGCCGGCTCTGCGGCTGGTGCGGGAGATGCAGGCGGTGCAGGGGGAAGGGGCTGCGCCGTTCTGGCTCTTTCTGTCGGAGCCGCCGCCGGTGCTGGCGGCCGCAGCGCAGGGAGCCCCTCGCTGTCCGGCGGCCCGCTGGGGCTCGGTGTGTTTGTGCAAAGGCAGCGCCGGGGGAATGAGGGCTCGGGCTGAGAGTTAACACCGAGATCGCTTCGCGCCCCGGCCCGGGCGGGAGCGGTGCCGCCCGCCCCGTGCCGGCGCTGCACGGTGTCCCGGGGGCTGCGGCCACCTGCGGGAGCGGAGCTGACGCACCGTCCCTGGCGGGCGGGCTCGCCGTGGGATGGAGCGAGGAGAGTCCGCTGTCCTTCTGCCCGGGCTGCTCACCTTTCGGGGCAGTGTGGGCTGGGTGTTTGTGTCTCGCCTGCAGGCCACATTGCCACAGTGCCCCAGTGCCCGGGCCCAGCGGGATTCCCTCCCCGTGCTGGATCCCCCTGCCCGCGGCCAGCCCGCTGTGCTCGGTGCGGGTGCTGTAACCACCATGTTGGGCACAGCGATCCGAGCATCACTAGATGACATGGTGGTTGGGATGCCTGCGTCTGCCCGAGGAACTGCTCCCCACTGCTGGTGCTCATGACACCTGGTGTGTCTGCAAGAGCCCTGATGGGATGCTGAAAAGAAAATGCTGGGGTAGTGGAGCTCATCACCCATGTCAAAGCTACTTTCCTGATACAGTGTCATGGTTATGAACAGGCAGTCTGTGACCAGGAGGTTGGATTGATATTTGTCATGATGACGTGATGTGATTTGACACTTCACATGCTGAGACTTGCTCTCTTCTTCCTCCAGGTCACTGAGAAGGATCCTTGTGTTTATATATGCCTTTGCTGAACTGATCTAACAAAACAATACCTGTATTTTTTCCCATTAGGGTTTACTGCTTATTCACAGTGATGGATGATCTTGCTTTAAAAGTATTATGCAGATATTAATTTATTGCTGTAAAGGTGCAGTTCTAGCCTCACAAATAGAGGCACAATGTTCTGACTGTGCAGGAGCCCTTAATTGTGCAATGTTTGGATCTGTACCATTGTTGTTATTGCCTCCCTCACCTTCCACCTGAGGTCTGTAATTTTTTTTCTTTCATGTGATACTTATACATTAATTACACTTCCTTCACTCTGCTATATGGAAGAATTTGTGCTACTTTTTGTCCCAGCACCGGCGTCGTCTTCCTTTTCTATTCTGTCTTCTCTGTTCCTCCATTCCTAATACTTTTGGTCTGCTCTGTTTGAGCTTCTCTTTCATATTTTATCCTTGACTGTTTTTTATTTTCATCCCTTTGTACTTTTCAAGATACTGCATCTAGGCCTGCCATGTCCCTATTGCTCTCTATTTAAAGATTTACTTAGGATCCAGATTTCAGATCTTTCTGCCTTCTAATATTCCTTTTCATGATACTCCAGGAAGAGTATTTGGGTAATGGACATATCCTGTGCATTCTAACCTGCTAAATGTATTTTTTTTTTTATCAAGGCTGCTTCCCTAACTAGGGAAGCATTATGGCATTACCAAATGTCTTTGTGTCTACATAACTTCAAGATTCCCTTACCAGCAATTTTTGATTAATGGACTCTGACAAGGATGTGTTGGTGTGCATACATCACTACCAATCAAACTTTCAAACCCCAGCTGTTGCTGTTGTTGCTTCTGCCCTCACTAGTGACAGGCAAGAACCAGAATGTCTTGGGAAGGACTCAAGTTACAAGTCATAATGAATCTCAGTTTACCAAGACCATCAGTGAAACACTACGACTGAGGAATCACACTGATTGGAACAGAAGATGTGCTGGTCTAAACATGAATCCCACAGCTCTTGGGCAGGTTCTGTGAACAGCAGGTAAAATGGTGTCAGTCTGGGAAGTTGACTGGAAAAGTTTCTCTTTTTTGTGACCACACACATCTTGCATTGCATACCAGATATATCAACAGTGACTTTCATCATTTGACTCTTTGCAACATGCTTGAGGTGTTCTGTTGTATTCAAAGAAAATGAATTATTTTACACCTTAAAAAGCAGTAGTTGATGTTCAGTTGTGGTAAGTAATGTCCTGGGAATGCCTGAGCCTGCTCTGTTCCCCTCCAGGACAGTGCAGCAGCCAAGGCCATCTTTGAGGACTCCTAATGGTTTCACTCTCAGTTCAGACAGTGCTTACACGGGGGCTGAGGAGTTTAGTGAGGTCTGTGTAGATGCTGGAGAGATACACATTTGTTTTTTGTGATAACCCTATGGCAGTGGCCCAGTACTTCCACAGGGTGACATCACTTTTTGAAGTGTGTCTCTGGGCACTGAGAAACTCAGAAAATTGGGTCATTCACACACTTGCTGTCACTTAAAGGCTGGCAAAGTTTTTGCTCTGGGGCTTTCCTTCAGAAGTTTCTTTGTGTTCTGGGAGGCTGTGCTGAAATAGACAAAGGTTTGGGAAACAGAATTGAGAAGTGAGGCTGAAACCTTTAGGCTAAAGCTAATGTTTAATTGCACAACAATGCCAGTTAATAGAAATAAATGGATTTCCATCTTTATTACAAAAAGAAAAGATTTTAAGTGCTTCTAGATACCTTATGCCCTTTATTGAAAGTTAGTAACTGCAGGGAGGCACACAGCTCTCTGAAATACATCTAGATCAGAATTCTGTAATAATCTTTGGCATTTTGTTAGTCCATTTAATTCACAGATATCTGACAGCAGACCGTGGCAGCCACAGTAATCTGTGCCCTTGCTGTGACTTGTTGGGTACTGTCTTGCATAGTCTGTGCCCTTTACAAATATACTTGGCTTCATACTTTTTTTTTCCCCTGACAAGAGAAAGTAACATCACAAAACACATTTATGGAGTCACTGGTTTCACATAGACCCCAGCCCTTCAGTCACATGATGGACTTTCTCCTTGTGATGAAGTCAAGTAATATCATGAGGAAGACTTTTGTCCATAGAAACTTCACTTGCTGCAGGAACTGGGGAGTGCTGTCCTTATAGCAGGAAATAAGTTAAAGAATGACTTTAGTTGGGTGCTGCAAGATTGGATTCTTGTCATGCATTCAAGAAAACAATGTTCTTCATTTCATGATTATTTGAGTGTTCCTCATTTTATGGATTATTGACTTGAAACTGTCAAACCTCATTTGTTGTATGGCTTACTACTCAGGGAATATTTTGTTTTCTGGATGTGAAAGTCCAGTGTGTACTGTTACCTGTACTGGCAAAATGGCTCTCAATATCTCAAGCTGTGCCTGCAACAGTATTTGCAGACACTTTTCTTTCAGTGTCTGTCCATCAGTCTTTTTCTGCAATATGGATACAATGTCACCCCTTCTCATTCAACCTGACAGTGGCACAGAAAAAAATCAGAAAATTAATGAACTGTTCAGCTATCTCAGCAGTGAGAGGCATAGTGATGTCTCCCAGGTTGTTAGTACCTTTCTGTTCAGTGGAGGACTTAATGGTATTCAATCCTTAATAAATGCCATTTGACCATGAGAATAAAACAAAGTGTTGATTAATTGCTTGTTTAGGAAGCATGGTTTATCTTCCACACTGAAGGAGCCCTGTGGGGGAGCAAGGTGTTTCTTGGTCTAGTGGAAGACTGTTATAATCCATATGCTTAAGGGCTGAAAGAATTCAGAAGCATCTCCCCTTTTAACTGCTTGTTACAGTTTTGGTGCATTTTTAACATGCTGAAGGGCTCCCAGGAAGCTGTGCTTCCATGAAGCTTTCATGTCTGCAATGCAGCACAGCTGAGCAGCCCTCTGCCCCAGCCAATGCACTCTCTCTCAGCAGAGTTGATTAATCTGAGTGGAACAAGAAGAGTTGTGTGTGTGTAGGTGTCTCTACATGAGGCTGTATAGGCAATGCAGCTAGTAATCACTTTTTTTCCCAATACTGAACAAGGATTCCTGTTAGAAAATAAACCCACTGTTTCTTGTAACACAACAAAAATTGGTTTCAGTGAAGGTGTACACCTCCTACTTCTCTTTGAAATCCCCTTAGCTGCTTGATCACACTTCCTAAGACAAATAAACAGCAAACACTTTGCTCTTTTCATATATTTTCATATCTTTAGTTCATTGCATAAAGTAAATGTATGGCCCACAGTAAATCACATAAGATCTCTCTGTATTAGCTTGTATCTCTGCTTTGGCTGTAGAAATACTATGTCTCACATGAACCTCCTGTGATCCAATGACTCATTCATTATAAATGAATCTTGAGATGCTTGGAGACATGGAAGAAGTGCAGAGTGGTAATATATATTTTTTAATTTGTTAGCACTAAGTTTGCTTAATACAGATACAGAAATTCACTTCCATGTGTTGTCCCTGGCACTCTTTTGCAATTTATTCAGTCAGAACAGAAGGAACAGAGATTTTTCTGTTTGTTGAGTTTAATATTTAAATTAGAAAAAAAAAAAAAAAAGAGAGGAATGGAAGGAACAGACACAACTCTATCAAAGTCTGCAGAAAAGCCTAAATGAAAGTTTTTGTGTTTGTCTTTTTGTCTTTTTATGTAGTTGCTTCCAAAATCCGATACCTTCAAGAATACCACAACCGGGTTCTCCACAACATATACCCTGTGCCCTCTGGAACTGACATTGCAAATACTCTGAAATACTTTTCTCAGACGTTATTGAGGTAAGTTTTGACTAATGCTCTTGAAGAAAAAAAGAGCTAAAGAATTGTAGGAGATACTGATTGGCTTTGAATTGGTTGCCAGATTTAATGGGTCAATGGTCAGCCAAAAAGAGTCAGAGCATAATTTAAGAAAAATATGGTATGAACAAATCTCTTCAGTGGCTGTTGCCCAATTTGCCCAGTTAAGCCCCCTTACTGAGTGGCTGATTCTAGAATAAACTTGGTTGATTATGCATTTGCTTGGTCCTAAGACTTAGCTGAACGCACAAACATGCTGAACTTGTGAAGGAAGGAGTTTGTAACCTACAGAGTTTTAGATGTGTATAATCATGACCTCAACAGTCCTGGTGCCTCAGAATCCCAGAGTGATCAGGCAGACGAGCAAGCAGAGCTGGGTTCTTACTGTGCCCTAGTTCAGCTCTTCTGGGTTCTGGTTCAGTCCCTTAGAACCACAGGAGTAGACACAAAGTTTGTGTACAGATCTGGATTTGGATGGCAGCAACACATCAGGATTGTTCTGATCCAATGTTTTTTACTTAGTCTAATGTTATAGTACTAAATACCACAAGAATACAGAATACATTATTAATAGGAGAGACTATCTCTTGTTTTCCTAAAAAAATAGGAAAGAATGTGAAGCTTTTTTAGGAATAATGTACATTCCACAGTGCTGCCTAGTGGATTCATATTTCCAAATTGTTTTTAAAATAGCTTTTGGCCATGAAGAGGGGATTTTTATCTGCTAGTTTTGGCTGGCATTAGTTTTCACATCCAGAAAAATGCAGTTCACATTGCATTTCTACACATAGCTTCCTGATTTATACCTGGAAAGATTGTCAGAGGGTAGGTTGGAAATAAAGCTATTTGCCTCATTTGAGGAGAAAACATTAACAAAATACAATGTACCCATTTATTTGTACAATATACTCCTATGATGTATACAAGTTGAAAAGCAAGAATTTAAACTTGAGAGAATGAGTTCATTCTAACATTCAAAGAGCTTGGGATACATAAAAAATTTAGTGACCCTGTTTATAAGGAGAGACACATAAACAATGAGAGAGACAGAAATAATTTTTAGTGGAACACCTGTTCACAGCAAACTTGAAACCTCTTGTTTACTTCTGAAAATTTCAGGAGCAGAACTGTTTGTTTCCCTCCTCATTTAGACTGTACAGCAGCAAGTAGGACTTTTTGTTTGAAGGTTAATAAATTAAATTTTGTCTTATTGTATTGAGCAGTGGGAAAAAGTGTTCAAAGAGTAAGGATACTTCTGAAATGTGTTCCCACATGAGGCTGTTATGATGGACTATTGGTACAACACACACTTAAATTGCATTTAAGTAATATTATTTATGACAGGACAGCTTTTGCTTAAATACTGTGAGCCTTTAAGCTGTTAAAGAAAGAAAGTTGGACATGATTCTTAATGTTTTCTCTTAGCTGTAACTACCAAGTGCTATAATGAAATATGTTTCTTTCTGGTTACAAGTTCATTGGGTTTATGTGAAACCAACAAGCACATTTAGAATGTGCTGCTTAAAGAAAGCATCTTTATACCACTCTGTGGTTTTCTTTGTACACAGTACATCTGACCTGTCCTGTTGATAAATTCTTCACACTCCAGGAGCAGTGATGTTCCTGGGCTTACTGAAGAAGTTTTGTACTTAGCAATTATGACAGCAGATCAGAAATCAGGGCATCAATTACACAGTCATGCAGCTCCATTTGTTTTATTTCATTTTCAGAATGGGACTGAACCAAAATCCTCTTGTTGATAATGCTGAACCCCATGGGGCAGAAGTGATACACATATCTGATACACAGATCTACACAAATGGTGTTGTCCTTCATGATCTGGGATCTGATCAGCCTCAGAACTAAAAGGATATGAGAAATTATTGCCAGGACTTGGATCTAAATTTAAGTGAACTGAGTTCTGATACTCAGCAAGGTCAAGTTCCCATTTAAACCCCTGTAACTGGGGAGTTTGAATTGTGGGTTGAAGGCTGAGTGCTATGGTTGAATCAGTATAAGTTTATACACTTGCTGATACTAAGAAAGAAGATGGATAAAAAAGCAAAACAACACACCCTGTATTTAGCTTGGCAGATGGAAAGAAGGAAACTCCCACCCACTGTGTGCAGATCTCTGCAAGATTTACCCTAAAACTAAACAGACTGGTTAAGAACCTTTCTGAAGAGTGTGTTCAAAAATTTATTTGAATATTTTGCTTGCTGAGTCTCCTTTCTGCCTCCTACACTGAGACTCCATTGTACAAGGTTTAACATCAATGATAGAAGTACATGGTGGAGAATAATCTTTCTGGCTTAACACAGAGCATATGCAATGAATTTGGGCTGTTAGGGACAAACAATTTGTGATGAACATGTATAATCATAGAAATAATGGAGGAATAGTCAGAGAAATTTCACATAATGATTGGGTTTTACTGTTTGTTATGCTTTTACCTTTCCATGTTATGGACACGCTGACTGTGTTCTTTTCAGTGGGATGTGCCCACTGTTTTAAATCACATTCATGTGTGGTGGCATTTTGCTGGCTAAAGATAGATTGCACAAGAGATTAATTTGCTCCTTTGCTCTGTATGCAGCCTTCATAAATTACAAGCTCAGGGGTGGGGGGAACAGATGTGGAATGACTGAAAAAAATAAATTCCTTATTTCTACAACAAACATCACATAAAATCACCATACACGATGCATAGCACATTGATTCATTTAGTTCTTCTTTAATTTTCTCTTTGGGAAAAGCATTTCTTTACATTACAGCATGAATTTGTTTCATGCCCTACTCATTTTCAGTGATTTCTCCCTCATTTGAGGAATGATCTAGGGCTTAATAAACATCTCACAGAAAAGCTTATTCTTTCACATTATCCTGAAGAAAATTCTCCATATGTATTTCTAAGTAAAATACTTTATGTGAGGCGTAGTTATAAATACCTTGGTGGCTAATTAATGATCAAGCTTGTTTTGCTGCCTCGATGAGATGTAATTTCACTTGTAGGTATTTTAGGAAACCTTTCCAAGAAGGCAGTAATTTTGGGATAGATTTGCAGGAAAGATATACACATCTTGAAACAAGTCTTGGTAGCTTTGCCCCTTACTGCAGAGCAAGTTCAGTATGGAGTAAGTTCAGTATGGAGTTTTGATTTGCAGATACTCCACATTCTTAGTACTTGCTTTGAATTGAACCAGAAGCAAATTGCAGTCATTGCATTTTGGTCTTAAGGGACTTTCTGAAAATACAGGTCAGGCAAAAGCCTGGACATGAATTTTTTTGGTTTTTAAATTTGTTTTCTAATAAATTTGATGTGATTCCAGCTGGAATTTAGATCTAGTCTTATTACTATTAAACAAAAGGATGCCCTGATCAGGATACAATAAGTGTGCTTTGGCATCTAGTCCAGAGATGGGTCTGTAGCTCAGTGTAAAAAGAAAGGATTAATATCCTTTCTGGAAATAAGTACATTTGGAGAGATGTTTTGGCAAGTAAAGAGATGGGTAATTGGTATTATCTGTTGGTAGACAAGAAAGGAATATAATGTAGTACCTTCAATCTTTAAACATAAGCTGAAAATACGGCAAATGAACATCAAGCAAATTAAAAGGAATCAGCACTCTGATAATTCATTTTTCAAGTCATACTAGATCTTAGGTGATGTTCTGATACAATTTCATAAACACCACCTTGACAGTGATCATGTTTCTTTTACTGGACATTGGGTAACAGAAACCAAAATAATCTGCCAAATATGCGAGGCACAATTAAAAAAGAAAAAAAAAAGGTAGTTTTGTAAGACAGACTGTGTCTGTCATCTCTGACTGCAAGGGTGATGTAATAGTAGCCAAGTAGCCATGTGATAGTAGCCACTTGGCAAAGAACTGTTTTTGTAAAACTGTTTTTTATATATGGCAAATGAATGATAGCTTCTGTTATAAGCACCTTAGCAAGAGTTTGGCTTACTTGTGTAAATTGAATTGACTTGGAGGTAAGATTTGCTGAGGTGATTATATGGTAGGGATTTCTGTACTGTTAAAGAGGTTTCCAGAAGTGCTCTCTCTTGATATAATTCTGCCCTACACAAGTCAGTGGAAATCTTAGTTTTTGACTTGTCTTTAGTAAGTTTTATAACTGACTGTGGGAACAGAGTTAAACCAACAGCAACTGCTTTTGGAAATCCCAATGACTGAGAGGTGCACAAAGGTGTTTTAAAAAGGAAAAAAAAAAAGCGTTTTGTGTGGGTTAATATATTTTAAAAGTGTATTATATTTTATAGGCACATATGGAGATTATGAACTAACCCTATAATTGCTTGATAACTAAAATATAACACTGCTTAAGTGAAAATTTATTCTATTTAAAATAGTGGGGTTTATTTTTTAAAATAAATTAGATTACCATGTTTACAACCATGTTTGCAGCTTTTTAAAAACTACATAACAAGCTGGTTGACGTATAGCCTCTATTTTGATTCCCACTAAATTATTTTTATTTTTTGAAATTATCTCTCCTTTAGTTTGTAGTGAGTTTTGTTGAATAATAACGTAAGTAACAGCAGGAGTGTATGGTAACATACTGTCTGATCTGCAGTTACATAATTGGTCTTGCTTGCTTAGCCCTTAGATTTTTGAAGGTAACTATTTACCCAAGGAGTGTTTGTATTCATAAAGCAAAATGTTTCCTCCCTAAACATGGGCAAAATTAAAAACACACATAAACAACCATTATCATTAGCTCACAAACATATGCTAAAGACCATCGACTATATATTATTTTATGACTTTTCCAAATGTAGTTTAGTTAACATTTTAGAAATATATTATTTCTAAATCCATGTGCCTGTTTAAATTTCATTATCTCAAATGATACTGAGTGAGTGGTCATGAAACAGTATCATAAAATACATACAGACATTATTTTAATGCAATAAACATGTGATTTTTAAGACTATCTTAACAAACACACATGTTTATTCTTTGCTAAAACATGTTTCTGCAAGTGCCACACCTATATTTTGCATGTTTTCAGTCAGTTGGCTCAAAAGATTTCAGGGGGGAAAAAAGTAAATCTCTCAAAATCCTCAGAATCTCAGAGCAAAATACCAGCCTGTTTTGACATGGTTAAACACTTATAATTCTTAGAAATTTTCTTAACTGTGAAACATGGGTAGGGCACTGAAACATGCATTTTTATATTTTTGCTCCTTATGAACCAGATAACACATGAGATGCAATGAAATTTTCCTAGCTGTCAATTTTTAATTCTCTTATCTTGAAGCATGGAAGTAAATGGTTGCAAGATTTGTAGTCATGCTGGTTTTGGTAGCGATTGCATCTTATGTGGGATATATCTGGTCTTTTATTATTTGTTTTATAGTGTCATTTCAATGTAATGTGCTGTTCTTTGTGTCTTTGTTGTCTCTTTTTTTTCTTTGTCCCCCCAACAGCATTTTGTCCCGCACAGGGAAGAAGGAGAATCAAGATGCCTCCAATTTGACAGTGCCCATGACCATGTGTCTTTTTCCTGTGCCATTCCCACTCACCCCATCTCTAAGACCACAGGTCAGTTCCATCAACCCTACTGTTACTCGCTCCCTCCTTTACAGCGTCCTGCGAGATGCTCCATCTGAACGTGGCCAGCAAAGTCGTGATGCTCAGTTATCAGACTACCCATCCTTGGACTATCAAGGACTTTACGTGACACTGGTGACACTACTGGATCTAGTTCCCTTGCTACAGCATGGGCAACATGGTAAGCAGGCCCCTGAATGATTCCAGTGCTGTGAATCCATGAGTGATGCATATATCCAGTGGAAGAGATGGGCCTAAACTGACCTGGATCTGGATTTCAAATCTCCTGGGATGCATTTATATCCAAGTGTTCTGTTTGACTTTCTTAAATAAAGGATTTTTTTTGCTAAATGTGGATTTGGGTTTGAATTCTGAGGTTGTCTGATTTTTAGTGATGTGCTGGTGGTATGTGACTAAAATACAATGGTATGTAACAAAAATTAGACAGATAGGTGTAAAAATACCCAGATTTTTTAACTTGAATCTGGTGGGATAACTTCAGACTGTATTTTTGGGATGGGTCTCTTAAAAACACACAAAAAGTTTGCTAACGTGAATCTGGCCTATAATCAATACACAGATTGAGTGTTCTGGTGAAGGTCCATCTCTACACAGAATATAATATATATCTAATTGAAGAAAAAGACACAGTAATTGTGCTTTGAGATGGCTTTAAAATACTCCTGTGTAAAAAAGTTAGCAACATCTCTATCTGACTCAGAGAAAAACAGTATTGCCTTATGTTTTAAATTAGCTATAAGCAGTTTTTGTGGCTATGTTGTGTTTGTATTGTTTTCCTTAAGTTGCTCTGCATCTGTCTGCCTTCTTAATCTGTTAGTCTTTCCATACTGGGATTCAGTAGCCCAGTATTCTCCCTATGTATTAGCCAATATTAATTTCCACTGTGGGATCATGATGTATTACTTATATAGTTCAGTAGAGGAAGGTGTTTGTCCATCTGATAATGCTGCTGAAATTCTTCCAGAGGGGAGTTGTTTCTGTTAAGTGCTGAATTCCCTTAGAGCTGGCAGCAATATGTTTGAATCTAAGACTGCTGCACTAGGAAATGGTATGATCTTGCAAAAGCAGGATCCAGAGCAAGATACAGACTCGTTGACTTCTGTTCTTAGAAGTGGTAGATTTAATTATCCAAAAAATCTTTTCCTAAATAGATAACATGGTGAAAATTAACAATCAATGGAGTCCTGTAAAGAACAAATAACATTGGGCAAACATAATTTTTTTATGGCAACACAGTGGCTGTCCTTGTGTGGTTTTCCTGTCCCTAGTCACATTTTTGCTGCTGTGTCATTTTCCATCCTGATAAACATTCCTGGGACATGGTCCCCACTTGAGTAAGGAAGGCACTCTAGGGAGTAATTACCAGTGGCTTGGCAGCTGGAAGGGTATACCAGTAGGAAATCTTACAGGAGTCTGTGCTGGGTCTATTGTTACTAAATATTTAATTTTTTTTTATTTAGTTGATAGAATTTTGATTTATAAGTGTTATCAAGATGGTTTCTAGCATATGCTTTGTGTGAAAGATATGTGATTCAAGTAATTGTGGCAAGTGCATTCTGTTTTGAAGCATCTCCAAAGGAGAAATGTCAAATACTATGTTTAAGAGAGAAATTAAAGGAAATAGAGGCAATACTAGCTTGGAAACTGTACTGCAGTTTAGAGCTCTGGGTGTTAACAGTAGATCAGAGAAGACCATAAGTCAGTAACACAGAAATATTCTAGCAATGTGTAAACATTTTTTTAATGTATGAGACACCCAAAGCATTATGTTTATTATTCTAACAGCCTTAGCAAAGCCTCAGCTGGAGTACAATTTTCAGCTTAGTCTATCTAGCTTCAAGAAAAACATGTACTGTTTATGAATAGTCCAGGAAAAAACAAGAATGATTTGACTTCTAGAAAATATGAACAGTGAGAGAAAACCAGAAAAATTTTAGACAAAAATGGAAGGGAGATGTGATTATCATATGAAAATATGTAAAGGTTGCTGTGAGAAGAAATAAACAAAACCAATCTATTTTTGGTTATAGTTGATGAGGATAAGTTAAACACTTAAATAGCAGCAATGGAAATTTTTTTAATAAAAAATATTCTTATATTTTAAAGGTGATTAAGCATTAGGATGAATTGACAGGAGAAGGAGTGAACTGTCTTGCAGGTTTTTAAGAATGTTTTAGATAAATATGTGCCAGGAATAATTTGGTTGACTCATGCTTGGGGCAAGGGGAGATTGCTTGCTTTTTTGTATGATTTTTTGTGTAGAGAATTAAATTTTGCCATAGAACTTGTTATTTATTTCTTTCTCAGCCTAGTGATTGATTAAAAGAAATGTATATTTTTTTTTGTCGGAACAATCCGTGTTGTTTGGGTAAGTACAACTGCTGTGCAAGGCAGTCCTGAGCTTTGGCCCCATCTGGCTGTAAAAGACTGTACTTAGCTGGTGAATATGTATTGAAAGAAAAAAGCACTCTGTAGCCTTGAGGGTCTGCATAGAAGACTTTAGACTCTTGCACAGAAGGCTGGCCAGAATCACTGAAATGGAGTGTCAGTTTTTAATTTTTGCCATGACCCAGGATGTTTACAGCTGCAGACCTCTCTGTGCTTTAGAGACAGTTTTAAATCACAGCAGTTTTTTAGGTGTCATGTACTTAAGGCTGGGGAATAATTAAAAAATGTGTGAGGAAAGCCTTCTGATGTCTTTGGATTGTTATGCAGGCTCATACTCAGGTTCACTGAGTGCTGTAACCTTTGTAAGGGAATTATGGGCACCAGCTCACTTTCTCATTTGGGAGAGAGTATAAAGATTATTCCACAGTGCCCAGATAGACAATAAACTATGCCTTCCCTTTGGATCTTAAAATGTTGCACAGTTATTTAGTGTCCTTTCCAAAGAGTTACAATATGATTTATTAGAGTAAGCATAGAAAATCTTGATAAATATTCCTGTCATTTAAGCTCTGGCCACTTTTGGCCTCAATGGTTTCCCTGGAAATCAAGATCTGTAGTTTAATCACATGTGGTTTGAAAAATACAGTGACATATCCTGTAGTCAATATGTGTGAGGCAGTTTTCAGAACTCTTGGGGGCAATTAAGATAAAGTTCTTATTTTAATATGACTGATGAAGACTAGAATGCTTTTTGCAAAATCTGGCCTTCAATAGAATGTGCATTTCAAATTCTGATTCTTGTAATATCTCTGCTTAAATTTAAGCCATCATACATCAATCACCGTATGATTAAAATCAACATTGATTTTAATCGATTATTTTATAGGCTGTAGCTTTCCTACTCCCTTTAGACTCTTTGGAGTAGTGTTCAGCAGCTGTTTCCCTCTATTTAGGAGGGACTTAAAATTGGGGGTGAGCTCACTTGTCTACAGTGACTATCTTCCCAAATTACTTTGAGAGGAAAGCTGGAATTTAAATATAATATATTTTTTAGTTTTATAAACAAGAGAGTACATAGTCATAATTATGTTTTCATTGTAATGATTCTATATTTGTTTCATTTTATTCAACAGATCTTGGGCAGTCAATTTTTTACACTACTACATGCTTACTTCCTTTTCTCAGTGATGATATTTTGAGTACTTTACCCTATACAATGATTTCAACATTAGCTACCTTTCCTCCATTTCTGCACAAGGATATTATAGAGTATCTCAGCACATCTTTTCTGCCTATGGCTATATGTAAGTAGAACTTATTCTAGTATTGTTTTGTCTTGGCACATAATAGTATCAGACTGTACGAGTCAAAGTTTGAACTGTCATTGAATTGTAATGGAACATCAATCTACTTACATACATAAAATAATTTAATGTGACTGTTTTTCAAAGGGAAATAGCTCTATAATTTTAATTTATTTATTGCACTGTGTTTTGCTGTGAATTCTTCCTTCATTTAAAGTGTGATGTTTATTTAAGAAGTCACTGTTTTCAGACTCATAGAATTTTCAGTGCCAGCAGTGGAAGTTTTGAGTACAGCATCAATGGGCAAACTGCTCCTGAAATAATAGATGCAATAGCAGCATGCATAATTTTTGCATCTGGACTGTATCTGGATGTACAAGTATGATTTTTTCCTCAATGTTACGATGTTGTGAATTTCTGATTTTCTACCTCTCAGTCGTCTTGGCACTTTCTCTCTGAGTTCTGTACTAAATAGCTGTAATGTACTGAATAGCCTGTAATGTCTCCTATTCATAAGAGTTCGAACTGAATCTGATGGTCCCTGCCTTTTTTCCTCTTCTTTCTTTTCCCCTCTGTGAAGATGTGATTACTTAACTTCACAGTCCCTGCACAGTGTGGATATTGAGGTGTGTTCTGAATGCTTGTCCATGTACCTGACAAAAAGCTTGATAGGACTTCAGCAGTAATGAGAAACATAACCATCTTCTGCATAGAGAATCATTAGGGTAAATAATAGGTCAGTTTTAACCAACAAGCTTTTTAGTTTGTGTGACCAAACACTGGAACAGTTTGCCAGAGCAGTTCCAGATTCTGCATCCCAGCAGATGCTCGAAACACAATTAGCCCTGGGTGCCTGCTCTAGTTGCCTTCCTTTGAGCAGAGGAATTGGCCAAGATAATCACTAGAGGTCCCTTTTAACATCAGCCATTTTGTGGTTTTGTGAGAATATCTCGTCTTGCCTCTGTATTCCCAATATTTGTGGAAAAATATGAACAGCTTTTGTACAGAGATCAAGAATAATGTCATTTAAGCATGCAGAAGATGCTGAAAGAAGTATAGTCCAGTATTTTGAGATTAATATTTAATGCAAATTTATCACCTGTCTTTTCTGATTTGACCAGTCAATGATCTTGGAAAAGTCCCCTAACTCTCCTGGACCTCAGTTTTCCCATGTAAAATACTAATTTTTAATACATTGTAATGAGGTTTTCTCCATTAACTTTGGCACGTCTAATGACAGTGTGCAAATCAAAATTGCTAAGATGTATTTCATATGTATGTTCAATAGGTCCTTTTTGGGTTAAGAACAGAATATTCCATTGAGCAACTTCTTTTCCCACTGCTGTAACCTGTTAAAGAACAGCTGAAGGTGCTGACTTAACCTGTCTGTCCTCGGATCTGTAGAACTGTGTCTCAGAAGAACTGGTTGAGTCAAATCCCTGGTTTACTTAAATAGATGCTGTTCCCCATCTGCCCTTGACAGAGATTTCATCCTTGCATTTGCATTTGTCATGCTGGCTTTCTTCTCTATCAGTTTTGGTGAGATTTCTGTATGAAACCAGTCTGCTGCTTTTTAAGTTTACTGATCTAGTACTGTGTCCTACTTTTTTGCTGATGGCTGTTTAATTGCCCAATTAGAGCTGCCAAGTATTTTCCAATTTAAATCCATAAGAATACACCTTTCTGTAATAATTTAAGGGCACTTATTTGTGTGGATAAGATTCAAGAATAAATGAATGAAGTGCAGCGAAGAGAGCCATAGTAATGTTGGGTCATATGGAGTACAGACAGGGAGAAATTCTCCATTTTCTCTTCCCTCCTTCATTTCTATTTGAGTGTTCTTTTAATTAGTCTCCTTGTCTTTCCCTGCTGGGAATTATATGCTCCTTTGCAAGGCAAGTGCAGAACCTTTCCTTCCCTTAGTGTTTAGTTCTGATTCAAACCAAAAGGGAGGATGCAAAAAATTATCTAAGCAGTTGGAGAGCCAGATGGGAGGGATGAAAACAGCTCACTGAGCTGGTAGCTACAGTTCTGTGCTTCTATCCCAAATGCTTGGTATTTGGGTCTGGCAGCCAGGCTTGGGAAAATGAGGGTGGAAAAATACTTGTGACATCTCTGTGTAGGAGCTTACCTTCAAAGCCATGTTGCCTTAAAAGTTCTGCAGGGTTTTTCCAAATGTGTACCATTTAATAGTAACTCACTTTATGGGAGACCAGGAGGAACTCCACCCAATTTCTGTGTGAGGTAAAAGATACTGAGTGGAGTTGTTCATCATTATCTCAGCACAGTTCACATAACAATGGGACTGATGTTTCTGGTATGTAGCTGTAACTTGACTCCTAGCAGATGCTCCCTGAGAAGTAATCTGTGCCCTACACCAGCAGCTATCACCAGCCCCAGCCCTTCCTCAGCACACCTCAACAGCTTCCCATTTGTTCTTGATTCCTTACCCTCCAGTTCCTCTTTACCTTCCTACAGTCCAAGGCCTAGGTGCCCTTGGCCCTACAAGTGGTGTTATTTTTTCTGTGGGTTCTGAAGAGCCTGAGCAGGCACCTGGTTGATGCAGTTTTAGGGATGAAGTTGCACTGATCTGGAAATCCAGGTGCATGCTCTGTGGATCAATACCTAGCCATCTCTCCCTTCCACCAGAAAAGGTGGTTCACCCCCCACTACAGAGTGTTCCTAGTTTTTTAGGGTTTTTTGTTTGTTTGTTTGTTTGTTTTCATGACATGGCACCTTAGAAATTTTATCTCCATGAGTTGGAATCAGTTACATGCTATTCTCACCTGATTTTTTTATTATAATAGAAAATTTATTTATTTTTTCCTTTCTTTTAAGTGGGATCTTCAAAACGAGAAGGTGTTCCAGCACATGTCAATTTGTCTGCATCATCAATGCTGATGATTGCAATGCAGTACACATCAAACCCAGGTATGTGTAAACATAGTATCATTCATTCTGAAACTATCAGTCAGGAAGTATTGTCAAATGCAATCAGAAAAGTTTTCATGATGGGAAAAAACTGGTGTTATCCGGCACAGGATGAAAAATTATTTATTTTAGTCAAAGCCGAGAGATTTCTGAACATTATGCTGGACATAATCATTATGTAGATAAGAATTGTCTTTGTGATGAAGAAATAGAATTTGGCTCAGGACTAGCGACTCTGATCTACTCATGCTTGACATCGAAATGTAGTGTTGTTGATATATATAATGTCTGTGTTGGAGAGAAATACCACTTACCTTGACTACAGAAATTCATAGTAACTGTCTTATACTATGATTCAAATATCACTGAATTCACAACTGTCTTTCTAAAGAAGACAGGCAATGCTGGCTGCAGACTTAATGGAAGTATAAAGAAGATAAATGTAATTATAAATAGCTAAAGAAAAGTGAGGCAGTCCCTGTTAAACCATTGGGAACCCAATTGAAACAATATTTAACCCCAATGAGCTGCTAAATTGCATGATCATCAGCTGTCAACTATCTGCTGTCTTATGTAAATGGGTAGGTGGTGTGTGTGTGGAGGAACCCCACACTGCATTGTGTGAGGAGTGTCACATCATCCTGACTTGCTTCACACAGGTAAATAAAAGCAGAACACCATTTTTAAAAGCTGTTTGCTGAAGTAAGTTTTTTTTCATTAAATGTTCTGTCTTTGTTTTTTATGATTTCTGTCTTCAAACCGTCAGAGAAAAATGTTGCCCTGTGGTTTTTGGGAAGTCAGACATGTAAAGTAGTTCACTTGGCTCTGTTTGTTTGATACAGAGTGGCTCCTATAGCCTTTGGTATATGTGGGAATAATATATTGGTATATTTGACTTCCATTCCTGCCTCAAGATGAATGACCAGATACACATTTACAGTGTGACAGAGGGACAAAGTTTTAGTGAATCATCAGGTATTTTTCAACTAGATGTGTGTGAAAAAGATCTCCATTGCTGTGCAAAAAACTGCACCCTCATGGTAATCATCTTCCTGCATTTTTTTGACAGAAAATGTTACTAATATGCAATTTCTTATATTTTATGATGATTTTTAGGGCACTGATTCTTTAGCGAGCCCTTTAAAATATAAAATATTTGAGTGAGGCAGAGAGTTTTGGATGGACAAAGCAAAGCCAATTAGCTGATTACATCACTTCTGTGACCTGAGTTTCCATGTCTGCATTAAGTCTATACTGTCTTTTCTCTCTCAGTGTATCACTGCCAATTATTGGAATGCCTCATGAAATATAAGCAAGAAGTATGGAAAGTAAGTTTATGATCATATATACTTTGTGGAAATGACTGTGCTTGGGTAGTAATAAAAACCAGATGGCTTGAAAACTGAACTGACTGTATGCCAGGAAGTTGTAAATGATCTTTATATCCAGTCCTCCCTCTGGATTATGGAGAGGAAGGTCCCTCTAATTTTTAGTTTACAGACGCAGTTCTACGTTTTATAGAACAGAGCTCTGTTTCCTGAGTACTATGTGGTTGTGGCTTCAATGAAATTTTAATAATGAGCAGACTTCTCAGTTCATGTAGGACTAGACTTTCACGAGAACTATTTGTGAGTATTGTTGTCTGAATCTGCTCTGAATCTGGTTATTTATCTGTATCTCACCTCTTTGCTCCATGGCTAGACAGAGAATTCATTTTGAACTGTTAGTGCATGTGGGGTGAGTGGTTGCTGTTGCATGCTCTGATCAAACTCAAAAGCATTGAAGTTGGTCATTTAATCTGTCTCTAAGAGCATAAAAAGGAAGTTTTTTAGGGCATGAAATGTATTAATTTTGTATGTTCAGCTATCTTTGAACAGAAGTACAATATATGGAATTGCAGTTTGTTACTGTGCAAAAATAAACATTTTGTACATGTCTTTCCTTAGGATTTGCTATATGTAATAGCCTATGGACCATCTCAAGTTAAACCTCCAGCAGTACAAATGTTATTTCACTATTGGCCCAATTTAAAACCACCTGGGGCAATCAGTGAGTACAGAGGACTGCAGTACACAGGTCAGTGCAGCTGGTTTTGTATAAGCCAAAATAAATAAATGATGAGAAGTGCTAAAGTCATATTTTTGCAATTCTATGATGTATTTTGACTTTTTTGTTTTATAAATTGTGCTTTCATAACAATATGCAATATCCATTTGTCTGCATTTTCAAAAGATGTTATGAAAAATAAAAACTCAGATCGTGGCTGGTAAATATGTTGTCTTACAATATTAACTAAACCTGAACAGGAGAAGAACTAAATATTGTGTTTGTAAAAATTAGTCTGTGAAACTGCTGCCTGGGCCTCCCAACAGTTCTGGTTTATGTTCCTTTCAGTTATTGCTTTGGTTGCTTTTGTTGTGCCAGCTGCTCACATTGCTGCTGTTGCTAAGACAGCTTATCTGGCTGTTACTGTCAAAAAAAGTCAGGTGATGTCAAGTGCAGTTACTGTAATGAATAAATTCTCAAGGTTGATTATAGGATTAAAATGGGGACAAAGTCAGGAATGCAGCTGGAGTAGGTGGATGGTGTAAAGTCCTCTGCCAGACTCCCCAGAGATACTGATGGGATAGTGCTGCAGCAGGGGTGACTGCCCAGCAACAGCTCATCACTTGCTTTTCCTGCTTGTCTGTCTCAACCTGTTTCAAATAATCTCTGTCACATGACATACGTTTTGTTCACTTATAACATTTCTGGACCAGAATGTAACATTTTAAGTTATGAAAATGAAGGGTTGGAAGAAACCTTAGAAGACCTGTAGACCAACTCAAGTGCAGCCTGAATGTTCCCACTAGAAATTTGTCTGATCTGTTCTAAAGCCTTCCATTGAAGGGTTGATAAGTTTTCTTGACTATTTAGAAAATAAGAAAAATTCTTCATGTACTGCTCTGTATCACTTCTTCCATACAGGCAGGTCTGTAAAATGATGATGAGAGTTCATTTTGAACTGTTACTAGCACTGGATAGACTGGGCTTTTTTTCTAATATATCCCAGAATGGGACGAGTATTATCTGCAGCTGCATGGCATTTTGACCAGGGGGCATCCTGTAGAGCATCCAAGTGATGCCATTTGAGCATCCCTTTGTTATTTACTTCTTGTCACTGCACAGCTACGGCTCCTTCTGCCACTGGACTAGTTTTCCTTTGTCATAGCTGTGTTTTCATTTTGCCTGGGAATGTAATTGAATTTACTCAGCTACTCCTACCACCTTGCTTCTGGAGTAGAAGGATAGTTAAGTATTTCAAGATGGTGGTGAGATCAAGATGAGTCTGCAACAGGAATGTCTGTGTCTTACTTTTTCCATTTTCTCACTGAATCCATGGTTCATTTAATTATATTGCAAATAAGGCAGGAGGCCTCTATGTTCAAAGTTGTTTATTGTAATTATTCCTTCCTGAGGAATGGCTATGGGTATTATATTCCTATTTGTATAGTACTTAGTACAAGAGGATTCTCAATTGAGACCTCTAGATACAAAGAATGTCAATATCTGTTCTCAGTTATTAATCAGCCATGTTTTGGTTTTGCAGCCTGGAATCCTATTCATTGCCAGCACATTGAATGCCATAATGCAATTAACAAACCAGCTGTGAAGGTACTGCTGTTACTTTAGGGGCCAAACCCAGCTGTCCGGGGTGGGGGAGGTTGTGCTTTGACCCCAGCCATGTGCTGTGGTGGTGTGCAGGTGACCAAAAGCAGGTGCTAAGGGAACAGCAAAGTCTCTTGAGACCAAGGGGGCCACACCTTTGTGAATATGTTCTTTGGCTGCCTAAAGCAAGATGAGGTTTCTCCTGCAACTACCATGGGAAATCTTGAAATTAAACGTGGTGATGGTTGCAGAACACTTTATAAAATTCTAAGCTGGCTCCTGGCTAATGCATGTAAATGTTTTCTTGAACACATGTATGTGAATGAACACATGTATGTGAATAAACACATGCAAAAACTACTGTGTACAGGAAACATTATTTCAATTATGTAGGTACATGTTCACCTTGGTATCTTGATTGAGCTCATACAATGCATCTACTCTGGTCATGAGCCTTTGCTTGGAATGTGTCCTAAAAAAAAAAAGCCAATAGCAACAACTTTACTTTTCTGCAGCCCTCTTTGAGGAAGGTAAACTCTCTCTTAACTGTTTACAGGCATATTAAAAATGGAAAAGGTTTGACTGGGCTCACAGAACAATCTGGTAGCAGAGACAAAAAGAGCAACCCAAATTCAGAACATACCACAGTTAGGGGTATTGATCAATTAATTTGTATCTAGTTAAATATGTAGGTACAACCTATTTTCCTGGCATCAATTTGTATACTAATATAATTTCTTCAGTCAAACAGTTCTGCAGTGAGCCTTTTCCACAGGCTGTGATAGGACATAATGATGGCACATCTTAGAAGTCCTGTAAGGGACCACCTTCCTGCCCACTCCAGTCATCTCAGTGATTCCTCTCTCACAGGAAAAATGCTGTAATGTAGTCATCACTAGATTCAGGCTAATAACACAACAAGAGCAAAATATTTAAAAACTACAGTTTCAAGCTTTGCAGATTAAATACCTAAATATTTTTGAGTGATCTGTTACCCTAATTTTGACAGAACTGGTTTTGATAAGACATCGCTCAGAAAAATGCAGCCTGTTGTGTCCTAAATAGATGATTTGGTTAACAGAGATGAGAAACATTCAAAGAGGTATTTGTCTTTATAAATAAAGTCTTGCACTCCAAGGGAGTGAGAGTGATCAGAGTGGTTAAGATACAGTGTATACATACTACTGTTCAGTGTTTCCTTAGTACAAAACACTTGAACAAATGTGTATGGAACTGGCTGTTAACTGTAACTGTTTTCTGTAATTGACTTATGTGAAGGGATAAAAGCTAATGCAAGACAAAGTCTGGACCTATGTTGCCAAGGGAACTGTGAGTCTTTGTTCTGTCACTGCAGTTGTGCTCTATGCTTAAAAACTGTGATGACTGAAAATTAGATTTTGCTGGAAGAGGCATTTTTGAGAGAGAAAAATCTAGACCTTTCTGTTACCTTGTCCTAAACAATAGATCCTCTAAGTACTATTTCTTTGGGGATTAAAAAAAAAGTAGCAATGAATGTGTGATGTGAATATATAACAAAATGTACTTGTTTTTCAGAAAGTGGTAATCTTGGTACTGAAACATGTCCTATTTTTTTACAGGCTCTCACATCCCTATCTTTGTTAGAAACAGTTTGAGATCTTGTATGCCATGTGCTGTGTATTTTCTTTCAGAATACTAAATGCTCTTAACACATATCAAAGCTGTGTTATATTTTATGTTCTAGCTTTAACATGTTGAATGTTTTCAGCAAGCTTCAATGAACAGAGATGTTAATCCTTTTCCTTCTCCATGTTTCAGATGTGCATTGACCCATCCCTGTCAGTGGCTTTGGGTGATAAACCACCCCCCCTATATCTTTGTGAAGAATGCAGCCAAAGAATTGCAGGGTAGGTAAACCAAGAGCTGGAAAATGATAAATACTGTCAGACTCTAGAGTTCAGAACTCTGAAGCTTTGTTTTTCTGCAGTATGATTAGCATGTAATTCATATAGGTAAACCTCTTCAGATATATGGAGCACACTGCCACTCAACATGAATAAGGATTACAGATGTTTACCCCACACAATCAGCATTTGCATCTACCTCAAACAGAGCTTTTAATTTGAGATCTCTAAAAGAATAGATACTGTGGGAGCTATGTGCATTGACTATGATAGGAAAGCCTCATTAATGAACCAGCTTATGGTTATGAAACATTTTTGTCCTTATCTATTAGTTGTCATTTAAAACAGAACATTACAGTCAAACTTCTTTTACAGAGCTTTCACTAATGTTTTGTAACATGTATTTCAGATTAGTCTCTAAAATATACCAGGAAGCAGCAAAGATCAAAGAAATTGATCCAGAATTGGCCAGTACTTGGAAGGAATATACTCTGAGATGAAATAACCTTACTTTGTTTTCAGTTTTGGTTATCTTTTTTTACCTTTAAATTGTTACTTTGGTTTGCAATTAGTATACAAAATCTGCTAATACTTACAGTGCTGGTAGTTACTTCAAATGGACAAGGTTACAGGTTGGTCAGAACCTAAAGGAGTGTTTTTCTCCTCAGTTTCAGACAGCTTTAAATCACACTGGCTGTGGGAAAAGCAATTACATCTCACCTGAGGTTATTAAGTCATCATTGAGTTGAAGCTGCAGGAAAAAGTAATTGAATTTGGTAGAAGCATAGCTTCTAAGGACACTCACAGAAAACAGTTCTGGTACTTTGGCTTCTTTTTTACATTCATCTGTTATTCTTCACTGTAATTTCTTAGCTGTCAGACTTTCAGAGCACACTCTCTTTTAATTTGATAAATTTAGGTCTCAAAAGTAATGTTTGAAAGCCTTGAACATGGTGACCAACATCATCAAAGTGGTAATTTACAGTAAGACAGCACAACAAAGGGATGTAATACAAACCAGTCTGCAATTTACAAAACTACATTTGAAAAAAGCAGCTTCAGAATAATGGTATTCCTATCACTTTGATTTATCTACATTTCCTCTGTGCAAAAATAAATCCACTTATACATATATATATATGTATAAAAAGAGAGCTAAATATATGTACATTTTTACAGGGATCACAGTGAATGGTTGATTGATGTTCTTCTGCCACAAGGTAAGAGGTATTTTAAGAGTAGGTACAAACTAATAATAGTTGTACAAAGCTATGCTGATATTTTTCCATACTTGAACAGGTGCATTCTGTTCAAAAGTGTTTGGTAGTACAAATAAGTACAAACTACTTTATTTTAAATACTTTAAATCCTTAAAGTACTATGAAGAATTGTCTAATCCTCTATCTGAAATACTATGCAACTCTTTATGTGTGAGAAAACAGAGACAATTGAACAGATTTTCAAATCTTGAAGAATTCACAATTGGAGCCAAGTTTTTAAAAAGTATTTGTGTCCCATAGTGCTGTCCAAAAATTGGGGATAGTAACCTGGGTCTGATTTGAAAGCTCTAAAAGCTGTTGAAAAACTGCAAAGGATATCAGAGAAGGACATAAAATATTTTTCAATAATCCAGTCATCGATCCAATCATTGTCCTTTGGCCAGTGACAAAACCTGATATTTTGTTATCTGCTGGAATGCAGACAAAGTGTGTTGACAGACTAATCAGCATGTTGTCTAAATTAACCCCTCTAGGGATAGAATGAAGACACTGCCTCTCTCTTTGCTTTGCAAACTGAAAATTCTTAAGCAGTTAGGATTTTTTTGCTGTCTGCTTTTAGTTGAAATGTTATCCAGATTAAGAATATTTTTATTACTTAAGGGAAGCGCTTCTTTTCAATCATTACTGAATCATATGTTGCCAGGGCAACAGATCAAATAGCTACTGCTTACAGGTTGAATCTGCAAACATTTCACTCTGAAATTATGGGCCACAGACATAGTGGCTGCTTCGACACCCATAATCTCTTTTATGCCAAGAGCTTTCACAAGCAGTGCAGGCCCACCTGAGCCATGTCCCCTACATGCCACAGTGTGTACAAGGTGTGCTTTTACAGGTCTGTCGATGAGGCAGAAGCATAAGCAGAAAGAAGGTGGATGGGTTGCAGAGCACACCACACTTAATGCACCAAGGTTCTTACTGCATTTCAAAGTGTCCTAACTTATGCAGCTTAGGGGTTTCAGTTGTATTTGGAAACACAAGTTTAGCCCAGAGACTTCTTGCAAGATGTCCATTTTCCCATGGCTGCCATAGCAACCCAGAAAGATGGTCACTTTGTGTTCATGTTTTGTATGCCTTCCCCTTACAGCTGAAATTTCTGCTATATGTCAGAAGAAGGTAAGATTCAGCCATTTGTGTGATGGGGCATGATTTGATGTTGTGTGTAATGTCATTCCATTACTGTGTAGTGTGCTCTTCTCTGTACCATTCCAAAACTTCACAATTTACTCATGAATGCATTTATTGGTGGATGGAAATTATTCAGCAGCAGCAGGTTTCTTTTTGTTGAAACTGACAATGTTTATGTGAGTTGTAGGCTTCAGTTTAAGTGGTAATTAATAAAGCAATGCAATTATGCAGTTGTTTGTATTCTAGAACTCTATTTATGAAGATAATAGAACAAGAGATGAATTTTAAATCTAAGTGTTTATATATCTTCCCATCTTCTTGAAGTCTTGGATTAATCCTAAATTGGGTAAAAATCATACTTAAAAATATGTATTTTTTAAAATACATGGACTGGAAACTTCAGTGCTTGGCTGTAAAAAGATTGCTAACAAAAAGAATCTGCTTGCAGTACATACCAGCTAATGTGCTTTAATAAGGTTTTAATAGCAAGGAATACAGTGTATAACATATTCTAGTTCTCATGTGGTAAAGAAAGCTTTTCTGTTGGGTTGGATTACTAGGTGGCAGGAATGTCAGGTGCTTATTTCAAAGGCTTGTACAGTTTCCTATGATAAGGCAAATCCTTACATAGCATAAACTGTGGCATGGTGGCACCATGTTTTTGCACTCCTAAGGATCTACCTGTTGCTACCTGTAACTTAAGAAGACCTTCTGAAGGGTAAGCAGGTGTAAAATTTAGAGGTTGCTCCAAGTCAGGAGGTTGAGGTTGATGACTCAAATGTCAGTCTGGCGTTTCAGAAGAGGAGCAACTGTGACATTTAAGTCCAGGCTCAGCATTTACTCCTGAGCTTGTCTTTCTGGAAGGTCAGTGATGTTTGGCATCAGGAGGTTTGCACACCATCGTGCTTACAAAGAGTGATTTTGGGAATTGCTGCCCCTTGAGCCAGCTCCCTAGCGCTGACTCTGGTCCCTGTTGCCAGTTCCATTTCCTGATCCCTGTGGCCTGATAAACCCATTATTATTTTCCAGAACTGCAGCTCCCACGTCAGAAGAGCTGTTGTCACCTGCTTCTCGGCGGGCTGCTGCGGCCGCCACGGCAACAGGCCGGTGCGCTACTGCAAGAGGTGCCACTCGAACCACCACAGCAGCGAGGTGGGCGCGGCCGCAGAGACACACCTGTACCAGACCTCGCCCCCGCCCATCAACACGCGCGAGTGCGGCGCCGAGGAGCTCGTGTGCACGGTGGAGGCTGTCATCAGGTACGGCTCCTGAGCCATCCCTGCGAGGAGCAGGAGCAGGCTCTCGTGGAAAGTGCCTGCAGGACTTGTGCAGGGGGATTTTGGTTTCACCAGCATGATCTCAGAGGAGACACTGACATGGGTCACGGGAGCCCAGGCTAGCTCTTTGTCATGCCAGGTGTGGGGAACTGCTTCAAGGAGAGATTTCCTGGAGGCAGAACCTTAAGAGCTAGTAGCTCTTTGGTGTGGCCCATGTCGAGGATTGGGTAAAGGAGGAAAGGGAGGCTCTCTTCTTCTGAGGTTCCAAAGGGTTCATTGAGTCAGGACCATTCAGGGACACAGAGCTGCGAGCGCTGTTGTGCTCAGCATTAAGTACAAGGGCAGATCAGGGGTGGGTACCAACAATTGACCAATGAAGGGTCCTTAGGGGAGGAGTGAGGGCAAGGCCTTACAGGGTTACAACCAATGAGGGAAACAGGGGGAGAAGAAAGGGTCACATGAGTCAATGGGGCATCGGGTTTCCAAAGGGGTGGAACAACTAGGGATTGGCCCTGGGTAAGACTGACAGGGAAGGTGATGGAACAAGGGGCAGGGTTACAGTGATGGACAGGGAAGGTGCTGGAACAAGGGGCAGGGTTACAGTGATGGACAAGGGGCAGGTGATGCCAAGCAGGGCAGTTTCAGGTGTGGATACAACTTGGGGACAGACCAACTGGGGAAAACATAGCGGTACAAAGGAACAAACCATTTTAACAATAAACTGAATAAAATAAACATGCGCTGCAACTGAACTTCTGCTGCTTTAGCAGAGAATGGCTCAGGTGTGAGTGTTGTCCTGATGAGGAAGTCAGCCTGGAATCCCACAATTTGGTGTTGTTTCAGGACAGTGATGACACCATATGGCTTAACATCTAGCTACTCTTGATACCTGTATCCACTGCTAGAAAGGTGCATTCACTGATCACAAGCTTGTTTTATAGCTTGCTGAAAGAAGCAGAGTTTCATGCAGAGCAGAGGGAGCATGAACTCAACCGAAGGAGGCAGATGGGCCTTTCCTCTTCCCATCACTCCCTGGACAACACAGACTTTGATAATAAAGATGATGACAAGCATGACCAGCGCCTCCTGAGTCAGTTTGGTATATGGTTCTTGGTAAGAAATTCTTGGTTTCTTCTCTATTCTTGGTTGCCTCTCCTTTACTTTCTGAAGTTTGTTTTACCTATTTTTATTTTTTGTTCTCACTTCTTGGCTTTAGTTGGAGACTTATTCTGATTTGTAAGCAAAAATTTGTCTTGTGAAACTGTCAGAGATTTTGTAACTAGTTTGAGTGGAGCTGCTGACTGCCTCTGAGTCTGCCAGAAAGTGTATAACAGAATTAGTCGCTCTCAGTTTTTTGACTTTGTATTTGCCATCAGCTTCTGTTCACAGGTGCTCTCTGGTGAGTGCCATTATTTTAACTTTAAAAGACAGTCCCATAAAAATCTATTTTTCACCTTCCAGCTTTCAACATCGCTTTCTGGAAGCAGAGCTTTCTCTCTTACCTCTGAATAGGCTGGAGGATTCTTAGTGGGATGCTGTTCCTTCTTGCAGTCAGCTTGTTCAAGTTGTGTCAGTCAGTGTACTCCATTCACCTGGTGTGGGTTGACAGAATGAAACCCTGCTGGTTCTACCCCCACAGTAGCTACCAGAGATTATTCCAAAACAGCAGGACTGCTGCTGGCTATTCATGAGCAGGCCAGGCTGCAGCCTGATAGATCCTCAGAAACTGCATTCCGCAGTTCTCCTTAAGGAGAATTCTCTTTCTCGGGCTCTTTCCAATCCACCTTTCCTCTCATGCTCTCTCTTCAGTCACCCAGTGACAGGTGGGCAAATAGCAGCACCTCTCATCCATTACTTAAACAGAGATAAGATCTTTGGATGGCAGGGTCGTGGTAGGTGTGGAATTCTATAGTGCCAAAAAACCTGCTCTGCAGTTTCAAGGGACTACATGAATAAACTTTATATTCTGCTGACATCTTGTGGGTTTTGTTGTTTAACATTTTAGAATTAGAGATATCTGTTATTTTAATTTTTTTTTTTATTGTGCATCTATTTTGTATCAAATTATGTTTTATGAAGACTGAAGACCTATATTTCCAGAAGCAGCATTGAAGTGTGAGCAGAACAGGTTATGTTTCACTGCCTCATCCCTGACATTCTGAGTGTACCTTTCTGTGGTAGGGAGGAAGAACAGTCTCCATTCTGTTCTTGTAAAATCTCTTGATCTCTCTGTAGTGGGTATTGACAGAGATGACCACATGAGTTGTGAAAAGTCTTGGGTTGCTGCTTTCCTTCATAAAATGACTCTTTTATGCAGAAAATACATAGAGGTCGAGAGTTCCTGCTGAAAAGGCTGCTGGCTGATACTGCCTGTGAGTTAATGCTCAACTGAGCCAAGCACAAGGAAGCAAACACCTTAACTTGAACCTGCAGT
Organism: Oenanthe melanoleuca; assembly: GCF_029582105.1. Taxonomy (NCBI): domain Eukaryota; kingdom Metazoa; phylum Chordata; class Aves; order Passeriformes; family Muscicapidae; genus Oenanthe; species Oenanthe melanoleuca. The sequence goes on from NC_079339.1 coordinate 45,830,219, forward strand.
GAAGTAGAAAACTGTGCTTTGAATGGCAGGAGGGTTGATAGCTACTTCATCTGAAGAAAAATCATGGAGGAAAAACATTTGTTAAATGGGTTCTGGTTTCTCTGGGAAGGAGAGCTGTTATTTCTTTCCCCACATATAATAGGAACATTTCCCATTGTTCACTTGCTGTGAGGCAGTGGTCACCAGTTTCAGTTTGCCAAGTCTTGAGAGTGCAGCTTTCACTAGGAAATGACAGTGAATAGCTGATAGGTGGTTAAAGAAGCTGCTAAATTCTCCTGTCATCCATTCTTTGCATTCAGTGCAGCAACCTGACTTGAAACTTTGTCTCCTGTCCCCAGAGGATACCAAGATCTCAAACATCAGGTAATTAAGGGCTTAGCAGTGTGCTGGTTTGTGAAAGGGGGTAGAAACTTGGTCTCAGATTTGTGATAGCTTTATTGTCCAGGTATCATTTTAGAGAGTTCAGAGAAGCGGAGAAGAATGTTAGTCATTATGTGGCAGTTTCTGAAGACTTAATATCATACTCATGCCCCAAATGAGGACAAAATTTCAAGATTGGAATCTTTTTGCAAAGTAAGGATCACTTATTACATTAGGTAGGCATTTTCTTTCAGAATTCTTAAAGTTCTTGGTTTGACTTGTCTTTATATCTGGTACATTTTATATATGTGTGTCTATGTATATCATATATTTTACTAGGTATTACAGTACCTTCTGAAATTAAAATAATTTAAAAGTTCAAACCAAAAAATTTGTCAAAGCACTCTTTACTGATGTTTTTTTCCGTGTTGAAAGTAAACAGAAGAATTTAATGCCTGGATTTTTGTCCCTTTTATTGTTTATTTTCTGGTTTTGTCAATTGTCCTGTAGCAACCTTTACTTAAAACTGATCATCTCATTTGTCTCCTATGTAATCTGCATCTTCATAACTCTGAGAATATGCAAAATATAATAGACAAAAAAATTGCCACCTTTTACTTCTAGAAATGAAAGTTGGTTTGTGTTTCTCTCTTTCAGGTGAGCCTTTGCACTCCCAGTGAGAATACACCCACAGAGAGCTTGGCAAGGCTGGTTAGCATGGTGTTCCAGTGGTTTCACTCTACAGCTTACATGATGGATGATGAAGTTGGTAGCCTGGTTGAAAAGCTGAAGCCCCAGTTTGTTACTAAGTGGTTGAAGACTGTTTGTGATGTCCGGTTTGATGTCATGGTTATGTGCCTCCTTCCCAAGCCAATGGAGTTTGCCAGGGTAAGAACAATTTATCTGATAATTTATCTAAATAAGGCTCCCTTATTTGCTACAGAGATTAAGGTCTTAAGTAAAATCACCTTTTCTTTCCCAGCTCTGACAAGACAAAGGAGTCTCAGTGCTAGAAGGAGCAGTGGAATTTGAGAGTTTTTCTTCTTCATAGCATTTTTAGTTTTACTGTATTAGAAAGTAGCCATTATTTATACTAATGTGAAAGCAGGTTAGAAGAATATTATAGGTATCGAAAGATACTGTACATTTTTGATAGCTGCACAGTTTCATTATACTGCTGAAGTACCCAAAATTTCTTTGGTAAAATATATCATTTGCGTACTCCCAGATATTAGCCTGTCCTTTAGTGATGTTTCTTTGCTCTTTGCATACTTCATGTCTGCAGCTGTGAATTAAGGTTTATGAAATCATACAGTTGTAACTGAAGGGAACTCTGGGAATACTGATGCTGTCTTCAGAGACCTAATTTGAGTGGGTCAATTGAGATCCCAGTCTGATATGCTTTGCCTTGTTGCTGATGGAGAGAGAGAGATTTACCTCGAAGGTTATCCAGGGTGCCTAAGTGCAACCATTGGTGCAGCCTCTTCTAGGAAGAATCATTCTTTCTGTCCATTATTTATGAAGCTGAACTCACCACTTAGTCATACTTTTTAAAGACCTGTTTTTTCTGAGCCTCTCATGTAATATGTTCAGAGGGCATGTTGGGCTTGTTTCCTAAAATTAAGTGGCTAGACTTGGAAGGGCCATAAAGATTCTGTGTGATATATTATAGCATCACACATGAACTGTACATCTATGGGTTTTCCATGACATAATGTATGGAATTTACTGTAATGTGCAGACAAGTACAGATGTGTGTTTTACTCTGAACCATTGCTATAAGGTACATCTGGCTGTGGGAGGATTGGAGGTCAGCTGAGGCAATCTGAGAGGTGGGTGGATGCTTCAGATGTTGGAAGCTGAGCAAAAGAGACCATGGCTTTGAGATTAAGGGAAAAAGGAAGGACTGAACCTCATGCTGTAATCTCTTACAGATTTTTTTCTTGGATCCAACCCCTCTTTTGAATTTTGTTATCCCCTACTGCAGTACTTAAGACTAGACCAAAAATTTGCCAGATTTGCAAGGCTTCACTAGAACATGAAGACAAATAGCCGTGAAATTAGCTGTGATGAATGAAGGAAAAATAGTTTGCTGGCTGAGATTATCAGTAATTGCTGCCAAAACAGCAGGGGTCTCTAGAGCCATTATCAGGAACAGAAGATGTTTTCTGAGGTCAGTTAGAATAATTAATCTCTGCTTGCCAATTACTTATGTACTTAGAAGCATATTTTTTGCTTCCATCACTTAGAGCCTTTCTTCAAAAAACCCTAAATAAACACCCATGAAGGAACACCTTGTACTGACCAAGTTTTTCAAAATAAAGCCCCAGCACTGTAACAAGCTGCCCAGAGCAAAAAATTGATGGTGCAAGTTTGACCAAATAAATCTGTGCCCTTTTGAGAATTGTAAATTATAATACACTGAATCATGACCTGGAAGCAAGCAAACTTCATTCAAGTCTTGGACAATGCTTTTGTGTACTGTCAGTCAAATGAAAGAGGAAAAAAACAGTGCAGTTCTATGTCTAAATACTAAATTCTGCCTTGAAGGTATTAATGATCACTTCCAAATATTTCCTGGCTGCAACATACTGAGCAAATTTGTGATACTGAGCAAGTTACAGGGACTAGAAGTGTTGTCATCAGTATAATTCTTGGAAATACCCACAGGTTGGTGGATACTGGGACAAATCATGCAGTGCTGTAACCCAGTTAAAAGAAGGGCTGAATCGAATCCTTTGCTTGATTCCCTACAACGTGATAAACCAGTCGGTGTGGGAGTGCATCATGCCAGAGTGGCTGGAAGCTATAAGGACAGAAGTGCCTGATAACCAGCTGAAGGAGTTTCGGGAGGTGCTGAGGTATGTAGGCATATGTTGGAATCATTCTTTTGCATATGCTTGTTGAGAGTTTTAGCATTGTAAAATAGTGACAACTCTGTGTGTGCAATAGACAGTAGTGTGTAAGTGCTTTGGGTTTGTTTTTATGTTTTATGTTTAGATTAAAGGATTTAAGCTTTAGGAAATTTTTCTTTTTTTGCTCCTGGTATCTAAGAACCAACTACATGGATGCTTCTTTGGTGTGAGTAAGGCACATTTTTAGTGTGCTTCCTGCAGCATGTTGGAAGGATCATCTTTCTCCTGTTCAGTTGATGAGAAATGTCAGGGATTAGTAGAGCCGGCATTGATGTATTTATTTGTTGTTAGATATTGCTGGGAACGAGGGGAAAAGCAGCCTTGAAGCCTTGGGTTTCTCAGGCTGCTCAAGGATAAGAAATTATAACAATGATTAAACACCTACGAGAGAGGTGATGTTTTACAGAAAGCATGTTTTGAAAGAGGTGTTGCCTTCTTGGACCAATAAGCCTTTTCTGTTTTGTATTGCACAAACTACCCTATATATAAGTGTAGTGTTTCTTTAAATAAAGCTATCTTTTGCTACTCCATTACACAAAGAACTATGTTGCATTATCCTTTTCACCACCCTCCTATAGCTCAAATGCAACATTTATGTAGCTGATATCTTCCCCTACTGAGCCAAGAAAATGCCAGAATAAGAATGGTGGTGGAATTGTGATTCTATGTCTGGTGTATGACTTTGACAGTAAAACTTCACATTGCCTTTTAACTGATGACAGGGCTCTGAAACTGACTGTAAGTTCATATTTGTAGATATTGCTGTAGACTTTTTTGAGTGCAAACGTGGAATAATGGACTTGTCAGATGAGAAATTTTCCTATTTTTGCGCTGGATGTTGGAAAAGATATTGCTGTAAAATGAAACTGGACAAATGTGATTGTCAATTCTTAAGGTTTATCACCAAATTCAGAGATGACCTTGTGTAGTCAGGACAGGGGATATCAGCAGCCTAGCTCAGCTCCCGTGGGGGGTGAGGCTGCAAGTAGGATAAACTTTATACCAGTTTTCTGTTCTGTCTCACAGAGTGTATGCCATGCTAACTCAGTGATGCTACGTTTGTGTTTTTCAGCAAAATGTTTGACACTGAACTTTGTCCTCTGCCCTTCTCCTTGGAGGAGATGTTTGGTTTTATTAGCTGTCGATTCACAGGGTATCCATCTTCTGTGCAAGAGCAGGCGTTGCTCTGGCTGCATGTAAGTGTCCTTGCTTGGCAAGTCATGCTGAAACAATCTGCTTTTCCAAAGTTGCTGCACCCCTTCTCCCTTTGCTTAGCTCCATTTTAAGGATGGCTGGTAGGCAGACCCTGAGTGTTGCTAACCCATCATGAGCAATGACTGAGGTGACAAGGTGGGGATCTGTCAATGGCTGCACTTGGTAATCTTGGGGATCTTTTCTAACCTAATTGATTTTGTGATTCTTTAAGAATGGAGCCTAGGAATTTCTTTAACCTTTGTCAGCTGAGTCTTTAGGGCCATTCAGTTGGCTGACTTTTTTGTGGCATCACTTTTTAGTCTCCACAGAAAATGGTATGTAGATTCCAAAATTAATTCCAGGCTTCAGAAACAGCTGTAGTTGTTTCTGCATATGAAGAGCTTACATAGACTAGTCTGTACCCACCAAGCTTTCTGCTGCTCTGGCCCTTTTTGTGCTATATTTGCCCACAAAACTGGCATTCACCCAATGTTCATATTAAAAGTTACAGGGATAATCATGTCAGCTGAGGGCAATGAATTCAATAGGGATATAAAATTTTCCATAGCACCTCAGGATAATACTTTTCATTTTTGCTTCTTTCCTGCTGAGGGTAATTTTAATTAAGCCTCTACAAAGACCAATTTACTTGACTGTAATTTCAATTTTCAGGTATACAGAGTTTTCAAGTAAAGCATGATTTTTTTAGATTTTTCTTGAATTAATACCACTTAATGACAAGTACAAATGAGCTTATATTTATCTGAGTATTGGTGGCATAATAGATTGTGAATATTCTCCAAGTGATGTGCAATTAACAATTCTGTCGCTATGTTGACACCATGTAGGCTACCATTCTGACCAGATTCTTAGAATAAAAAAAAAGGAATTCAGTTTTAAGGACTAATAAGTAAATATTCATTCAAGTACTGGTAATACTTCTGATTTACAGAAATATTTTTGTGGAATAACCTTGCATCCCTGTGTGTTTGTGCGTAAATAATCTGATCTCAAGGTGCACCAAGTAGATGCCAACAAATATTTTGAAAGTGCCTGTTTTATTTTGCCCTGATTTAACAAAAATCTAAGCTTGCATCTCACCTCATTGAATCCCAAAATTAAATGCACAGGACTTGCTGAACTGAGGATCATGTTACAAAAATGCATATTAAGTAGCTGGTGTTTGTGATCTGACTTGAAACTCATGCTTTCTTATTTATTGTCTTTCTTCAGGTGTTGTCTGAACTAGACATTGTTGTTCCTCTTCAGTTACTAATCAGCATGTTTTCTGATGGAGTTAATTCTGTAAAAGAATTAGCAAATCAAAGAAAATCAAGAGTCAGTGAACTGGCAGGAAATCTTGCAGCTCGGAGGGTAACTGTTATTTAACCTGCTTACTTTTTTTGCTTATAATAGTCTTCCTAATAGAGTCCACATGAAGAATTAAAAAAAATCTTTCAATATGGCAGCATTTGCTTGAAAGCACTACACATTTTGAAAATTAAAAAAAATGGGCATGACTTCAGTCATGACATCACTCTATCATATATACACATATACAGGTAGGAACTTTGGTATCTTTTCCAACATTTTTTATTCTTTGCACCTTCTAGTAACAACCATCAGGAGCGAATCATTATGGACAACTGGTCATCCAGAATGACCTTTTGTATTGTGGTATGAATTTGGTGGGCCTGGGTATGTTTTGAAAGGGTGAGAGAGCAGAATTTGTTTCTGGTTCCCTGCACTTTTTATCCCAAACACAAGAGATGCAGAATTTCATCTGAAGTGTTCTGTCAAAGGCTTATGGTCTGGAAGAAAACATGTACAAGTACTTAGGCACTACACATACTTTGTCTGATGTGACTCAGCTGCCCAGCAGTTTGGATGAAGTGCTTCAAGGACACCAGGAATCAGGTTGCTTGAAAGATCTAATTCTTCAGATTTAAGGAACTGCAGCATCTAGGGAGTTGTTGATTCCTTATATGTGGTCTGACAGTCTTCTAATGTAGCTCTGCCCCACCTAGCCCATGATCACTTCTAAACTAAGCAGAAGAAACAGACAAACTTATTGTTTGGTCTTTCAGACCATAGCTGATGTGAAAATTGACCTCATGTGTCATCTAAATGTGAATCTCCCTGCAATGCCTAGAAGGTCTCAGGGTGTTTGAGATGATCTGCTGTGGTATGGGCATAAATCAGTGCAGACATGGACAACTTATTGCCATTGTGTCCAGGTAATTTCCAGCTACCTGCATCCTTGGTACAGCCTTAGTTAACAGTTTTCTTGAGGTGGGCTCCTTTATTAGCCTCCTGCTATTAAAGTCAGTGTCCACAGATTATGGGGCAGATCATTGTGACCTGATGGCTTCTCTACTGCCTGCATCAATTTTCTGTTTGGTTTTTGATGTTGAAATTCTCCTTAGTAGGAATAACATAAGTGGATTTCAGCCACTTAGCTTAAGAGAATGTATCATCTAGGCAGCATGTGGTTCCTGTACTTCCATCGTATCTTACCATTCAATGGTGTTAAGGGACATGTGAATATTTTGTAAAAAAGCTGCTGAAGGGAGTGGCAAGGCTGTGAGAGCTCTTGCTATTCTTGGCATTTTCATATAGAATGAGATTGCTTAAATGTGTAACAGTCATTTGGACATGTTTTTTTTATGTTTTCAGGTAAGCGTTGCTTCTGACCCTGGGCGCAGAGTTCAGCACAACATGCTGAGTCCTTTCCCAAGCCCCTTCCAGAGCCCATTTCGGAGTCCAATTCGTAGTCCTTTCCACAGCCCTTTCAAGAATTTTGGGCATCCTAGTGGAAAAAGCAATTGATTTTGAGTGTGAAGATGAGGAAATGAATCTTAATTGCTTCATTCTGATGTTTGATCTAATCCTGAAGCAGGTACTTGCAGAAGAAAAACATCCACGTGGAAGGGACACTGATGTTCTGTAGTCACTTTTGGCTCTCCTGTTTTGATTCTCTTTCTGCTAAGGGCCTGGCATTGATTCTTTTGAGCCTGTATTGATTCTCTTTCTGCCAAGGACCTGGCATGAAGTGTAAGGCATTTAAATCCCAGTACAGCTGTCATCTGTCTTTATCTCTATAGAAATTATAGGTTCATATTCAAAGAAGGTAGATACCTCAAAATTCAGGTTAGATACTGACCTGACACTAGTGAAAGGAACTTTTCCTTGGAGCTTTGTTTATTTTTACAGACTAGAGGCAGAGACTTCTTGGTAAGCTTAGGTTAGATACGTAATTTTTGGATAGCTAAGTTTCTATATTGTGAATCCAAGGCCAAGTGTTTTGGATGACAGTCTCCAGGTAAAATTAATGGATTCTGTGCTTGAAGTTGTCTGTTTAGCTATTTGAGCTTGGACCTCAACATCAGGTGGCAATTTAAAATTCTGAATTACAGTTTATCTCAGATTCTCCCCAGTACTGTAATATAAAACTAGCAGAAATATCGGAAGAAGCAGACAGTTTGTACTCTGCCTTTTAAATGAAGAATAAATCCTTCCTCTTTTCACTTTCTTTCAGATGGAGCTCCAAGATGATGGTGTCACTATGGGCCTAGAGAACAGCATCTCAAAAGATATAATATCCATCATAAACAATGTGTTTCAGGCACCCTGGGGTGGTTCTCACACTTGTCAGAAAGATGAAAAAGCAGTTGAATGTGGTCTGTGCCAGTCCAGCATTCTGTGTTACCAGCTGGGTTTTGAGCTGCTGGAACAGCTTGCTCCAAAGGAAGAAATCAGGCTTGTGGTAAGTAGAGCAGGAAAAGGTCTCTATTACCGGTGTGCTGGAACACCTTCACTATTCTCATTCCACTGTGTTCAAGGGAGCAAAGCTGCACTGACTTTTGGCATGAAGGATTTGGGAGGTTAAAGCAAAATGGCATTGAACTGTAAAATTTCCTAAGTTTTAATTGATCCAAAGAGCCCAGGGAAGATGGCAATATTCATCCACCATGAACTCTTCCCCCATGAATACTGAAGTGCTATTTTACTTTGTAAGTGCATCATTCCAGTCCTACTATGTTTCAAATAAAATGTGAAGTGTTAATACTTACCTTTTGTTAAAAGTGAAGAGTGGGTATTTCAAAATGATTAATGATTTTGAGTGAATCAGTTGTCAAGTGAGCAAGCCTTAGTTGGAGGTTGACTGTTTGAAATGCTGAGCACTGTGGGAAAACTGAATTTACTTCAGGTTGAGCCTCCAGCTTTATCAGACCCAGATACGTAGTCTCCAATCACTAGTCATTATTAAAGTTCTCTGTAGCTTTGCAGAAGAATTGGAGCATTTTCTGTCGTGGTGGTGGTGGTATAATTAATGTATTTTAAGCTGGATGTCTATTACATGTAGCTGTTCCATCTGGTAGTTGAGAAGAGGGCATCATTCCATTTATGCTGATGCTAATTTGCTGTGGCATGTTAGTAGCAGATTTTTCTCAGCTTTTTTTCTTCAGTGGAGGGAATAGTGATGCCTTTTTATGAATTTTATTTTCAGAATTTCATTTGATGTGTATGCTAGAAGGAGATATTTTGCACATGATATTCAATAACTTGTGCTAAAAAAATCATCTCATGCCCCTCCAGTCCAGATTCTCATCTCAGCTGAGAATTAGCAAGTAGTGCAGTCTTTTGGGTGCTGGGACACTTCCAGAATTCACCTGGAAATTTACAACAGAAATGTCACAATGGAACCTTTAATCCATAGGCAGAAGTAACTCCAGCCTGGAGTTTACATTTTTCTATGTAAAAGTGTTTGAGGTAGGTCCTGCCCCTAAGCCTGTAACTCCACAGTAGTGCAGGAAACAGCCTGCTCCTGTCTGTTACTCCTTTCAGCAAGGATGACAAACTTGAAGTATTGGCCCTTTGATTGAATCCACCTCAGCTCCAATATGGATATACAGCATCTTTTAAGTCAGTGTCTGAAACACACTCTTTTTGTCAGTATGCATTTGCTGATGCAAAATATTAGATGTGCAAGTGATTTGAGTGCACAAATGTACGTGGAACAGTTTGAGCTCAGTTGGTCACACCAAATGTAGCTTAGACAGCAGGATATGGCCTCATGTATGTAGTTAACATCAATAAATGAATTTAACTTATTATATTCTTAAAGGAGCCCACAGATAACCTGGAGGATAGTCTTCTGTATACTAGACCTGAGTTTATTATAGGAACTGAAGGAGAAGAGGAAGACAAATCAGCACCAAAGCATGGAGAAAACCCAGGAAATCACACAGAGACCACAGAAAATGCTGGTAGGTAGAGGCTGAAAAGGTTATTAGCAGTAAGGCTTTAAAAGAAAATGCTTATACTCATATACAAGTTTCTGAAGCAGTCTTTCAAGACCAACAGTGCACAGTCAATTTTTTTATCATGGATTTTATTTTTTCTACATATTAATTGAATAGGCTGTAAATAAATTGATAGCAAGTGTGACTGTCTCCCAAAAGTATTGAAAGAAGTCTTGGCATTTTGAAAATATAAAGCAGCAAAAAACATTAGATTCCACATTCCTTGCTACGCTAACTTTACTGACTGCAGGGTTAATGTGCCTAGAATTAATTTATTAATTTATCTCCCATCACCTTAACATTCTTTAGTTTCATTTTGAATTTATAGATCAAAGAATTTTAATATTGTCTGTAATTTACATTTTTAACAGCAATAAAGAATGACACAGAAAGGAAGTTTTGTTATCAGCAACTTCCAGTTACCTTGAAGCTCATATACACTATATTACAGGTAACATTGATTACTTGTTAGTTTAGTTTGTGTTGTTGGTGAAGTAGTGTCATTGTGTTGAGAGAGAAACATCTGTTTACACAGGAAATGTCAAGGTTTGAAGAACCAGATATTCTTTTTAACATGCTGAATTGTCTGAAGATCCTGTGTCTTCATGGGGAATGCCTGTATATAGCAAGAAAAGACCATCCACAATTTCTTGCCTATATTCAAGATCACATGTTGATTGCAAGGTGGGTTTTTATGGCACATTTTGCCTTCATACTTTGTTGGTTCTTCAGGTATACATTTGTTGTAAGTGTCAAAGAATTTGCAAGTTCACTATGAAAAATAAACAAGAGTGGTAGAGAAGTGTGGAAAGATTAAGAAACCTGTATAAAAGTTATTGCACTGGCTAATTAAGATGTTAATGAAATCAAGGTAACCCTGCATTGTCCATCATGGCTACTGCTTTGTGAACCCCCTCTTTTGCAATGAGTCAGAGTCTCTCATATTCAATAATACCATTACCTGAAGCTGATGTATCTTCCTGGATGCTACAAAATAAAATAAAGGATGTTGCAGAGGCAGGCATGCAGTTTATAGGGCCTTGGCATTAAAGCTGAGAGAACAATAGTATTTCACCTTATTTTTATGAGGAACAGAAGGTTTGTTCACTTAGAGTCAGAGTGAATTGGATTGAAATCTGCGCATTTTAAGATTCTCTTTGGAGAGAGGGACCTTTGCAGAAAACTAGCTGAGTGAACATCAGCATATAATCTTCTATAATAATGTTTGTCAGCAGTTAACAGCTGCTCTGTATCAATTTCACTGAGCATCTCCCAAGACTTAGGGTTTTAGCAGCCTAAAGAATCTGTCCTGAATCTAAATATCAGCAAATTGTGCATATCCAACTTCTTAGTTATTCGTGGATGCACATGATTTGTGGTGCCAAGAGAGTTCATGTTGTTTATGTGTAGCTGGTCGTGCTGAAGCTCCTAATTGATAGCATAGGTTGTGTTTCATGGCAGTTGTTGTGAATTAGGCAAACTAATTCAAAATGAAGTATTTCAAAGTGAGAGGTATTTGAATTTTTAAGAAAAAATGGTGGATTTTAAAGAAAAATGCTGTAGTTGAAGATTTGCAAGTAGCTCTGTTTTCCTACTCTGTTTTTACTACAATCTACTCTGTAATATTCACATAAATGCCCAGCATGGCTCATAAAGATTTTCATGGAAAGTTCTTTACATTTAGAAGAAAGGATATGAAGGGAGTGTCTTTATAAGCAGGTTTTTTCTCTTTTGTCTTGCTAGCTTATGGGGAGTTGTGAAGTCTGAGTTCTCTCAACTTTCTTCCCTGGCTGTCCCACTTCTTCTTCATGCGCTTTCGCTTCCTCATGGAGCTGACATTTTCTGGACAATCATAAACAGCAATTTCAACAGTAAAGACTGGAAGATGAGATTTGAAGCAGGTAGGCCTGAGAAATGTTCTCTATTTTCTCTGTTTCTTCTCTGAAGAAGTAGAGCTTTCTTTGCAGTAACTGAGGATGATCTTTTTGCTGCTTTGGAGAGTTTTAGAGGTAGTTTGGTGCTAAACTATGGCGCAACAGTGTGCAGTTGAATAAAATAGAAGATGAGACATTTTGGATAATAAAAATCAAAATGACAGCTCTTTCTAGCTATTTTTCATTGTTGCTTTCTCAGCTGTGCATATTTCTAGGGTAATTTCTGTATTAATCAGTACATAAACCATTGCCTAAATGAATATGTCTCTTGTCTCACTGCTACAGTTGAGAAAGTGGCTGTGTTGTGCAGATTTTTGGATATTCACTCTGTGACAAAAAACCACCTACTGAAGTACTCTTTGGCTCATGCATTCTGCTGTTTCCTGACTGCTGTGGAAGATGTCAACCCAGCAGTGGCTACGAGAGCTGGGCTTTTACTTGACACCATAAAGAGACCAGCTTTGCAGGTGGGTGCACTGCATGGGAAAAAATACATTCCAATGGGAAACTGGCTTTTCACTTGGGGTTCAGATGTACAACATCACAGTCAATGCTAATACTTCTTCAGGCAAGCATTATTGGTCTTGGTGTTTGACAAATGCACAGAATAGCCAAGGGAAATAATACTGCCCTACCCACAACTTAGAACCATTTACATTGGAAAAAATAATTTTTAAGATCAAGTCCAACCATAAATACTTTAATGGTTGCAGTGGTTTACTGTTGTGTTTGAACTGCTGTTGTAGAAAAAAGTTGTTTTTTTTTTTATTATTTGAAAATAGCTTGATATTTTTGAATTAAAAAAATACATTTTAAGGCTTACGAGACCCTGCTGAGCTCACGGTGAGAAAATATATTTGAGCAAAACCAAACATGGTCTTGATCTTTTCAAGATTTACTTAGGCATGTAATTTTATGAATGTGAGAGATCTGCCAGTCAGTCATGATTAAATCTAAACAGATACATAAACAAGAAAAGCATGATAAAAAAAGAAGAATCTCATAGACCAATTCAGTTCTAGTTCTCTGGAAAGTAGAATAAATATGTATTTTGACAGGGTTCAGGGTTACTGTGTACAAAAAGCTGTTAATATTTGCTAGTTTAATTCCATTTGGTATCTGTTCAAAATAGTTTCCAGAGAGCTTGAGTTCAATGCCACTCAATGCCACTATTACTGAGCTTGGGTTCAATGATACCAGTATACTGCACTTTGATATTCAATATGTGGGCTTTCTTCTCAAGCTTAAATCTTGACACTACAGACAAAATTCTAATGCAGATAATGGACAGATGAATTTTGAGGTAAAGTGCCTCTGATACTCTTGTCAATGCAATTTGTCTTCTGTTTAGCCTTGGTGATTCATTCTTTTTGTAATTAAGGGCTTGATTCAGTTTATCTAATTGTAACATTTTTCTCAGATGGGGATTGTGAGCAAAGTAATTTGCTATTGTGTACCAAATATGCAGTAGGATAGAACTTTGCCTGTACTTTTTTATTACTCAAAATCTTAGAAAATTCCATTCAAAATGTGATGCTTATTTATCTCTTTCCTTATGTTACTTTCTCTTTTATATCAGTAGCATTAGTTCTGATTTAAAGGACTTGTAAGAAAAAAGGAGCTAAACCTTGATCCTGCACTAACTGACAGGAGAAGTTATGAGCTTTGATCTCCCTTTGCTTTAAAATATCCTTAAAAGAACTCATATCTCAGTCGTGTGTTGTTTTCTTTGTTTCCCTCCATAGGGTCTCTGCCTCTGCCTTGATTTCCAGTTTGATACAGTTGTCAAGGATAGGCCCACAATTCTTAGTAAGCTTTTGCTACTTCATTTTCTAAAAGCAGATATCCCAGCTTTGAGCTGGGAGTTTTTTGTGAATCGCTTTGAGACCCTGTCTTTGGAGGCACAGCTTCATCTGGACTGCAACAAAGAATTTCCTTTCCCAACAAGTAAGCAGAATTAAAATCAATCTGATCACTTTTTATCAGCTTCTGGAATTTTAGCTGCCTGCAAAAATCTGAGTGAGTTGCAGGTTTCACATTTATAAATTCTTTGAAATTAGGTATTCTTTCGGGCCAAAATAATATAAATTGAAGTAAGCATTTTTTACTTCCTGAATACAGATTAGGCTCCATTCTGTTGCACCTTTGTGTGTCAGGTTTTGCTCTCACTAGGATGTGATTGCCAGCCTTGGCTGAATTGTGGTGTGGTTCTAATGCAACCTGCATTAACCCACTTGTCCTACTGTTCTAATGCTGTCACATTTGCATTTCTCCAAATCACAGGTCATGCCCAACCCTGTCCTGTGGTGGTCTGTACAAAGTCAGCCCTAGGAGTTGTTTGACCCTCAAAAAAGCCCCAATGTATGGGGCACAACATAAGAGATATGTGGACTCCTAGAGCCAGTGCTCAGTTAACTATTTTTGCAGTGACAACTGTTTTTAAGTGTTTGTCCTGTTTGTACTTGGTTTCTTGATGAGAAAGCAAATCTCCTTCCTTTCATTAGAGAGGTACTAAAAATTAATTCATGCATAATTTTTTAGAATGCTGAATAATTGAAAACTTCCCAACTGAAGTGTCAGATCTATTTCCATCTGATTTTCCTGGAGGAGATAGGAACAGCTGTTTGAACAGGGCATGTTCCCTCAGCAGCCTAGTGCTTCCTTCTACTTCTGCATGGAGCCCAGTGCCTAAAAATGTCTAGGTGCTGCTCCACAGGAGAGGGGTGGAATTGCAAAGATATTTTCTTCCCCAAATGTGAGTAGCTTGACCCAATACAGGGAGCGCTGCTGTGGCCTGAGGAGGGAGTTTTGGCACCAATTTCTGACACCTCTGGGTGCAAATATAGGGCAATATCTTTAAATAGGAATATTTTGGAGTGATTTAGAATAAGCAGAAGATAATTTTTGAATTTTTTTTTTATGTTTCTCTTTGCCATTTCAAAGAGCTGGGTGATGCAAAGGATGGGCTCACTGACTTCAGTCACTCAGATGATTAAACTCAAAGGGTTCCAGTGCACTGTAGATATAAGTATGGAAAAGTATTGGTGATCCCATTAAGATATGCAGTGCTACTGCTGATAACATACTATAACTCCATAATCAACACTCACAGGTTTTTTGAGTTCAAAATGAGGATGGTAGGTGCAGCCAGAGAAGGAGCTTAGTAAGGCAAAACTAGAGGCCATGGTTAGGGATGAGCACACTAAATGTGATCCATACTTGTGAGATTTCTGCTCTTTTAAGTAGAGGGCACCTCATATTCTCTTAGCTTGAGATTAAGTTTTTGGTTTCAAGAATGTGTTTTTAACACAGTATTTTAACATAGTTATGCCTTTTGGGGTTTTATGGTTTTCAGAATGAGAGCATGCAGATAAGTACCTTGCAGATGGACCCCTGGGCCCATTTTTAACTTTCTTGGCGTGAATGGGCTCCGGGGCCCAGTTGCATTTGGCACCTGCAGCAGTAGGGCCTCCCCAGGCTGTGGAATGACTCCTGACTTGGTCCATTGTGTTTCTAAAGCCATCACTGCTGTCCGGACGAACGTGGCCAACCTGAGCGACGCGGCGATGTGGAAGATCAAGAGGGCGCGGTTCGCGCGGAACCGCCAGAAGAGCGTGCGCTCCCTGCGCGACAGCGTCAAGGGCCCCGCCGAGTCCAAGAGAGCGCTCTCCCTGCCCGAAACCTTCACCACCAAAATCCGTTAGTACCTGCTTGTTTGTGACACGCCTCTGTTCTCCCCTAGGATCATACCCGCTGAGGGGAGCACACTGGAGGTGGCAGAATTTATCCAATTGGGATGGCAAGTTTAGGCATTACTGATAATGACAAGTTAGTGAGTTGGACAAAGAACGTAGATGCTGTGTCTAGATGTGTCTGTTTAAAAACCCAGAATAAAATGCTCCAAGACGAGTTTGCCTTTTCTAGATCTTAGTTTTTATTTGTGGCTAATAAACAGTAGTTTTGTCTTAAATAGATACAGATTTTACAGAAAGAATCCTCAATTACTAATATATTTATTAATTATAATTATTAATCAGTGCATGCAGCATATGCTATGTCTTAAAAACAGCTGTTAATGTCTCAAATGAGTTTTTTAATATATTCAGAATTCTTTTGTTAAGGAGGCAGTTTCCATGCAACACATCATTCCTGCCAGCTTCTACAGGAGCACCTAGGTGCTGGAAAGCCATAGGACTGTATGGAGTGCCATGCAGATAACTTTCCAAGTAGAAATAAAGCTTATCTGTTCTCATTTAGAGAATTTGCAAACACAGATTAGTCTTTATATTCAAACTGGACTCTCACATTGCTCTTACCCATATTATAGTAACTGATAAAACTTTCGAACCTGGGTGCTAGTGAGCTGTTAACTGAAAAGGTAATTTACTTTCCAACACTGCAGTATATAATCTTTCCAACACAATCCCCCTGAATATTTTGGGATTCTTAGGTAATCCTTCATGACCAATTACTGATGCTGCACAGGGACTCCTGTGTGCTGACTCAGAAAACTTAAATGATGGAGAAAACTAGAGTTACAGAACATGGTGCACAGAATCTGTAGGCACAAGTGACATGTTCCAAGCATTTACACTCACTGCCTGACAACAGTGCATGAGTAAATGAACATAAATGTGCTAGCACTGAATATAGGCTAAGTGTGAGATGTCAGTGCTGCCTTGTTAAACAGAGTTGCTCTTGTTTTTTTTAAAGCTGTGAGCTTGACCAGACATGAGCAGTCTGCACCAGCACTTGGAGGAACACCAGAGCAAACACCAGGTGGGTGTGACAAAGGAGGTGTGTTTTGATGGAACAGGAAAAGAAAGGCTCTAACTCTGACTTTCTTGCTGAATCATGAGATAAACTTACACAAGATGGAAGTTGTCTAAATGGCAGAGTGAATCACATCTCAGCATGGTTCCAAAAAGTGTAAATTGAAGCTTTGCTCTCAATCTGTACTGAAAGCTGCCTCCAGTTGTAAATAAGTCTTTGGAGTTGGGAGAAGGTTATTTGTCAGTCAGCTATGCCAGTAGTGCCTCACCCTCCTGTGTTTGATTGCCCACAAGTAAATATTTGCTAGACTGGCCACATGGCTCACCTGTTTTGAGTCTGATCTTTGAGTCTTTCAGGTTTTAAAGACAGCAGACAGAATGCTTTTGCCTGTCAGTACTGTATATTATACTTGTCTCCTCTGCATGCTTATAGATAACCTCAAGTCTCTTATTTTGTACTTACTGACATTTTCTGAAGATGTCATCCTTCTGTCAGGCTTCTGTAGAATAGATAGCACAGCAGGATCCAAGTAATCTCTCAATAATTGTGGTTACTTGCAGTTACTGCACAGAGTGCTGTGTAGACTGATGATTTGGAAGTGAAAAGATGTCAGATTCAGATCTTTTCATGTCCTGCCTTCAAGTCTTGGAATACTTCCAACAGATGCAAATTCCTAATCAAAATATATCCACTTACTTGATGACCAGCTGAAAGGAAGATACCTTGTCGCTGTGGGAGCTGACTGAGCTGTGAAATGAAATAGGGGAGTTTCTGAATTGGCAGGATATAGCCCTGCTGTGCTAGCCCAGTGAGAACTGGAAATCAACCAGCTCCTTACAGAACATATGTGTGGGTTGTCACAGGCTCACAGAGGGAGCAAGAGACATAATGATGCAATAAACAGGTATTTCTGTGGATGATTGTTCTTCATTTAATGGCACCAACCACCTGCTAAATACTGGGCTTAAAGGAATTTATTGCATAAGAAGTGTCAGTCTCACAGTAGGTGTGGTTTTATTAGATGTATTTTGGTATTTCTACATGTGCAGGCTTAGGTAGTTCATCATTGAAGGTTAAAACAAAGTTTCCACTAAAAATGTGTATATAAAATGTTTCTTGTAGCTACTAACTACTGATCTCAGGAAAATTCTGATAATACGATTCAGAATATGGCAGATTATTGGGAACTAGAAGACTAATTACTGTCCCTTTTTTCCTGTCCAATATTTATTATTTCTTAAATGTCTATAAAAAAATTTTTTTGAGGTTTGTTTCAGTTTTTAGCACTGCGTTGGCAGTACTGAGCATATCTGATTCCTTTAGGATTGACTCCTAAATGGAGGATGTACATCTGTTGTAGAAAAACATGTATTTTATACATAGCCCTTGAATGAACCAGTTTTCATGCTCATCTGTTCTTTCTAGATTTAAAGCAGGCATCCTTGCACAGTCCAAATGCAAGCTGAATTCAGTGTGCATTCTGTATGGATTAAACACCAGGATCATGCATTTGTTCCTATGTCCTCTTCAGTATCCTGAGCAGTCAGTGAGAGTTTCATTGGTAGGGATCACAGCTGGGATGATGGATGATGTAATTCTGATCTGATGCTATATGTGACATTGTGATATGCCTTAAAGTAATTTGAAGGTAAAGGGGTCTGATATAAGGGTCACCTGAATAAAGAGATGAATCTTTGGAGGTAAGGCTAGGTTGAATTCATGTGCTGAGGCTGTGTGTTACCTGGCTGTTTGTTTGGGGATGTGAGAAGGTTTTAAAGAGGGTTGGGAAGGATCTGTGTGTGTATCTATATACCTTGTATAGGCACATACAAATGCACATGAATTTTGAGGGATAAAAGCTACCTTAGCCATTGTAAAGAGAGAGCTGTCTTGGTTTTGCATTCCTAGCTTGGATTTAAGCAAGCTCATGTGATAACAGGATACCCTGTATTTTGTGTTGAGGAAATGAATGTTTAAGTCAGGCTTGATATAACCTAAGATTCATTCCAGCAGAAGAAGTTTTCCAGACTCTGAAGATCTATTAATTAAACTGGATTGTACAGTTTTTTTAGTTTTAAACAAATAGTTCTCCATTGCTGTTTTTCTGCAGGTTCCTACATCAGAAATGAAAAATGGGGTGGCTGACATTCCATAGACTTGATCCTTAGTAGAGCTATTACAAATAAATCAGGGTGAAGTTCTGTTCACTCTATCCTGCTGTACAGTTTTTCCTGAGGGTAGAGTAGGAAAAATGAGATCTTTAATGCATCTGAAAGTGTAGTAATATTTCTGGAAAAGTAAAATGTCAGGAAATGTCCTGGGAAGTATCTGTAAGCTAGTGTTAGAGTTATGAAACGCTTTCAAAATTGAACATTTTATCACTGAGCTTCTGAATTATATTGTTCAGCAAGGGAAAATAAAATGGTTTAATCTATTCAGATTAATTACTTGTTGAATTCTGTTTGGAGAACCAGTATTTATTTAGAGCTCAATGATCTTTCATTCATTTTATCTCCTTCTGTGTTTTATTAAAAATCTCACAACATGTTATAGAGATGAAAATAAATAGGGCTGAATAATACAGTCAGATATCATCCTTATGCAGATTGTGTCTTTAGGATGTAATTCCACAGAAAATTTTAACCTGGGTGTAGTATTATATTAGAATATAGGATTATTTCTCAGTTTATGTCCATGAAACTAAGATTACTTTCTGTGTATATTTTTGAAGTACTTCTGAAAATGGTTTTTGCTTTATTTCTGATTCTAATTATTTCAGAATTGAATGTTTTCTTTTTGTATCTGCAAATCTTGGTCCAGCAAAAGCTTGGGTAGAGAATTTCCATTTTGAAGAAGGGTTTTTAAGTAAAAAATCCCAGTGAAAACTGTCTGGAACAAAAAATATTGTATTACATAAAGTTCATTATTTCTTCTAACCCAAATAAGACCAATAAAGGAAAGTTATTCTTAATAGAAGTGGACCTGAAAATTCCTGCCCCCTGCATAGTTTTAATTTTCACCTGTCATAGAAATGACAGCCATCTCCCATGTTTTGCAAAAACAGCCAAACAAACCTCTGTTCACCCACCAATACAAATGCAACTTACTTTAAAATGATTTTTAAAAATTACAGACATTGGAGTTTTTCTTGTGAAGAACCTAAGACAGATACAGTGGTACCAGCAAAGTAGTCCTTGGTCAGAATAGTGTATCACACTGAAAATATGGGTAAATTAGAATATTAAAATAACACTGTTTATTTATAAGTTATTTGTAGTAATACAAGTTATTTAAGAGAAATACAGATTTGTGCTAATAGGGAAAGTCTTCATTCTTTGCTTAATCATGATTTGGTACAATTTTTCATATTTCCTACCCTTGCCACTGGGAAAGACTGATGTCTGTTAATGTTTACTGAGGAAAGACTGATAACCATACCAGATGAGAATTTGGTGGCAGTGGGATTTGATGGATATGGAAGAACAATAATGTGGAATCTGGCACAAATGCACTGGGATGGGAAATAAGGTGCTCCACTAAATATGAGAAAGCTGAGAAATGGAGTTAAATGTACACAGTTGGTGTTTCTGTGCAGTTGGACCTGGGGCAACAGAGGAACAATGTCCTCAGAAATGCATGCCTATATCCTGCAAATTCACTGTGTGTATTTGGGCAGAAATGGAGCAGTGAACTCTGGAAAAAAATTCTGGTGTGTTCTGTTTTTTGGATTTACAGAGTTGACACAGTGTTTTCTAGTGTCTGATACCAATGTCCCTTGTGCCCATAGGACAACCTTCTCCAGAGAATGATAATACAATAAAAGACCTGCTGCCAGAGGATGCTGGGATTGACCACCAGACTGTCCACCAGCTCATCACAGTGCTCATGAAGTTCATGGCCAAGGATGAGAGCAGCGCAGAGTCGGACATCAGCAGCGCCAAAGCTTTCAACACAGTCAAGCGCCATCTGTACGTGCTGCTGGGCTACGACCAGCAGGAGGGATGCTTCATGATTGCACCTCAAAAGATGCGTGTTTCAACCTGCTTTAATGCCTTTATTGCTGGAATAGCACAGGTAGGTGATGGCACTTACTACTTTTTGCTGCCATTTATTATTGCCTGTTGTTGAAATAATGGTAGCACTGCCTTCTTTGTAGTAAAATAGTGGCTGAATGAGGTAATCCTACTTAAAAC
The DNA here is from genome assembly GCF_029582105.1 of Oenanthe melanoleuca. Classification (NCBI taxonomy): domain Eukaryota; kingdom Metazoa; phylum Chordata; class Aves; order Passeriformes; family Muscicapidae; genus Oenanthe; species Oenanthe melanoleuca. The sequence goes on from NC_079339.1 coordinate 45,850,894, forward strand.
TTCAACACTTTTTCAGCTTGTGAAAGAATTTCTTTCCACTGGTAGTTTAAGATTGCTGCATCACTGGCAAAGAGGTTATAGTTTTGTGTGAATAGAGCATGCAAATACTACTGCTGTATGAAAAACTAGAGACTGCTTCTAACCTCTGCCTTCTTTCACTAGCCTTTGAATGCCTTACTTTCCTCAGGAGTATTTCTTCCTTTCTTCTTCAGAAAGACCTGGAATCTGTGTTCCTGTTTTGTTTCCCTGTGTGAATGGTCTGTGAACTCTTCAACATTCTTTACTTTGCAGGAGGCTCATTTTTCTTCCTGACAGTACACCAGGACTTTCTGTTCTCCCTTTCCTGGGGAGTGCTCTTGCCATCATGAACTTGTGCCTATATTGGTATGATAAATGACCAAAAACATCCTTGCCTTGAGCCTTCTTTCTCTATCTTGTAAGGACGACCATAATTTTCTACCTCACAAGGCTCTTCTAAGGCTCAATTAATTCCCACTGATGGAGTAGTGGGTGATACTGGGCTGAAGAATGTTTCACACTTGTAGAGAATTCCTATTTGCAGTGGAGCATCATCATCAATTCAATGCTTTTTCATTATCACAGTCACTCAAAAAGGATTACCTTAGGGGAAGAAGAGGCATGTGATTTCACATGTCTACTGTAACCTTCAAACTTTGCTCAGAGCTATCTTTGTCTCTTCTGGATCTGCAATTTTCTGGTTCATCCATTGGAATCAGTGATTTTTCAAAGTTAAAAATGATGTTGATAGTTGTATAAACTTTCACTGCTGGGGAAATGTCAGATATCCATATTTCAGGTGGCAAAATAAAAGGTGTTAATGCAAAGATACAAATGCATCGGGTTCCATTGTCCCAGAGCACTGTGGCTCTGTGTTAATCATCTTTCATCTGTGTAGTTTTAAATTAAAGGGTGCAGATCTGTTGCTCTTGTATTGATAGTCTGGAAGTGGCAGTTCAGATCACAGGGCAGCATTTTCCACATTTGTGTTTTCCAAGTTTTGAAGTCCAAATTTCAGTGATGATAATTGGCCTGATTTTTGGAAGGACTCCTTACTGTAACTGCAAATATCAGCCCCTGCCTTTCTCTTCCACCTTTAAAATGTCTTGTGTGAGCCAAATTCACTATTTGTGTTTAAAAGCTTTATAATTGAATCCTGGTTCCTCTGATGTCAAAAGGGGTTTGAGAGCTTCAGCAGGCCAGGGTTTTTCTCTGTGCAGCAGACATCGACTTCAATTTGTATTTTGGGAGAATTATTTTCTTAGCTGTAGGAGAATTATTTTCTTAGCCTTGTGTTTGGAATCACGTTTGCTACAAGAGAAATGCCATTTGCAATCCGAAGATGTGTTTACAGAGTGCAAACTTGGTACTGAGCTCTTAAGAGATCTATTTCAGTTACTCTTCTTTCCCAAGCCATAAATACTTGCTTTACCCCGCCAGCGCCACAAAGGTGGGGATTAGGTTGTATTGCTGGTTCGTTGATTTTGATTCCAGGCTTGATTCGAGTGGATAGTTCTATTAAAAAAAAAGTAAATCCGATGTCTCGGTATTTTCTACCGTAAACTCCGAGCGTTCCGAAAGCCCGCGTTTCTCTGCAGTGGCGCTGTGTGCCCGCGCGGTGGCGCTGTTGGACAGAGCGGGCTCCGCGCCTCCTCCCCTGCGGCCTTTATTCCTTTATTGCTTTTTTCCTTCATTCCTCCATTTCTTTATTCCTTTATTCCTTTATTCCTCCATTCCTTCATTCCTCTATTCCTTTACACCTTTGTTCTTCCATTCTTTTATTCCTTTATTCCTTCATTCCTTCGTTCCTCCATTCTTTCATTCTTTTATTCCTCCATTACTTCGTTCCTCCATTCTTTCATTCCTTTATTCCTCCATTACTTCGTTCCTTCGTTCCTCCATTCTTTCATTCCTTTATTCCTTCATTCCTTTATTTATTTTCCTATAGCAGCTTGAAAATTGGCTCTGCTCAGCACCAGGCATGTTTGTGTTACAAGATTGCTCTGTTAGGCAATTCTCTGCCTGCTTTGTATGGATGAGCTTTTCCTAACTGTGCTGTGTAACTATCACTCCCTGAGGGAACACAGCAGTATGGGGTAGGACTAAATTTGGTGATTATAAATCACATATTCCACTGGCTCACCCTACATGGATAGACATGGGGTTCATCTATTTATTCATCACATGCAACACCAGTATTTGAGACAGCTGCACATCAAACTTAAGAATTTTACAGGAAAGGCTTCTAGTCAGTTTGTACTGCCAGTACAATGTTAGAATGCTAATACAAAGCCCCCAAATCACCAAACTACTCAACCCCCAAAACTCACAAATGCATTATCTCTGTTAAACATGGGATATAAATGCTATGGTTTTGTGTATTGAAGCATGATCAACTTGTGCCATAATACAAAGCTATTTCAGCATAATATATTTTATGAACTAGCCAGTTTATCTTAAAATTTAAGCTGTGCTGAATGAGAGGTTTTCAGAACACATTTTCTTTGTTTCATTCTGCCTATCTGGCTAAAATGAGAAGGTGACAAGCTGCCAGAAGGCTTCTAAATGGTAGTGAGATTTCCTTAAAACCATAAATGTCTTTTCATTTAACCTAATAGCCCAACTGTATTAATTATTTTGCTTTTTGACATCAGTGGATTTGGTTTTGGGGAGGTAATTCCTGTGTTCTTTTCAGGTGATGGACTATAACATCAACCTGGGAAAGCACCTTCTTCCCTTGGTGGTGCAAGTGTTGAAATATTGTACTTGTCCTCAGCTGAGGCATTACTTCCAGCAGCCTCCTCGCTGCTCCCTCTGGTCCCTCAAGCCTCACATTCGGCAGATGTGGTTAAAGGCTTTGCTTGTAATTCTCTATAAGGTGAGTGCTCATAACAAGACATTGTCCACAGAAAAATGTCCACTTCAGCTTGAAATTTGTTATAGGGAACACCTAAAAGTCTGGTAAGTGAATGGAACTGTAAAGGACAATTTTCTTTGATACGCTTACTCACTGCATTTAATTTCAGTGTCTGAAATAGGATTTAGTCTGTGTACTGACTTCCTCTGTTCTTCTGCAGTCTTTATTCAAGTGTTAGCTGTGAAAGGAAAATATGGATATTAAAATAGAAAAACTGTGTATGATATTCTAGTGAGGAGTATTTTGAGTAACTTAGAATCAGTTTTCAAAAATCAGTAATGATTTTAAATGGAAGAGTGTGTCAGTTCAGCAGTTTTATTCTTCAATTGAGTGAGGCTTTTAAAGAAATGCTGTTAAAATGTAGTGCCTTTATGCTCTGAAATGGAGCTGTGAATACTTCTGATATGCTTAACAAATTTCTAGCAGGTCTATAGGGCGTACAAGGAAGTGCAGACACTAAATGTTAGTAATACGGACTTTTAAGATTTTGTTAAAATAATTCTGTGTACAAAACTGACAACAGTCCTGCTTCTCATGATATATTTGGAAATGTATAATAAAGGGAAGGCAAAGGGCATCCAGCTGACAATATTATTGTAATTTTTCTGTTTTACTGCCTAAATGTTTATCCCAGGAGAAAAGTTAGTTTTTAAGCTGAAGTTTTTATTTTTTCTCTTTTGCTGAACAGTACCCCTACAGAGACTGTGAAATCAGCAAGATTGTACTTCACCTAATCCACATCACAGTCAATACCCTCAATGCTCAGTATCACAGCTGCAAGCCCCATGCAACTGCTGGTCCTTTGTATAGTGACAACAGCAACATAAGCCGGTACAGTGAAAAGGAGAAAGGTACTTTTAACACTCTAATTTGTATAAAAGTCATTGATTTAATTCATTAAGTCTTGCAGATGTTGTATAAATGGGTAAATATAGTCTGAACTTTAGAACATAATACTTGGAATTGAGTCTGAAGTGTGACTTACCTGACTGACCAGCATAGCCAAGTGTAGTAAGAGACATTCTCAGCTGCTCCATAGGCTGAGCATAGCACAGTGGTCTCACATCTCTCAGGGGGGTGTATCTTAGACTTAATGGTTCAGTCACCATGGCTGGATAGTTCTTGGCTTTTTCTATGGCAGTACTAGCTGATCCTGCAAACACACAAAGTGTGCAGCCAGCCTGACACCATGTTCTGATTTTACTTTGTAATAACGTGAAATAATAGCAAATATTGATACTGGAAAGAGAAGACTATGAATTCAGTCTGTAGTTTGATTTTCTCTTGAAAGGAGCTGAAGTTGACAAGGTTAATACAACATGTAGGTGGGTATGTAAAGGCAAAAGTTCAGTACTTTGTGTCTGATTGTGAGCTCTGTATGTGCTTGCTTAGTGTAGCAGAGGTATTGTGATGATGTGAAACTGGTGTAAGCTTGGGGCTTCAAATCCATGGGGTCATTGAGTGTAATTCCTCAGGTTTGTGAAATTAGTTACATACTAAGTGTTAATGATTAACATGATCTTTTGATATTCTGTAGACTCCTTTCAGCTATTTTCCCTTTTAGCTGCTTATTTGCTGTTTACATCTTCCTTCTCATATAGCTTTTGTAGCATGCAGCAAACTCTTCTGAAGAAAACTCCAAGAAACTCTCTTGTTTTCTTGTCAGTATCTTTTCTTCTTTTGCTGCTTGTTGCTTGTGAAAACATGTCCAGCAGAACAAGAGCACATTTTGTTTACCTGAGCACACTATTATTCTGCACTAGCAAATTAAAGCAATCGTAATGTGCATTTAAACTACATATTGCATAACCTCACACAGTTGGACATTTTGAATTGCTAGTGGAGGGCTAAGAGGCAACTGTGGCTTTACTATGAATTTGTCTTTTTTTTTTTGAGACAAGTTAATGACTTGATTCATAATTACTTACTAATACATTTGTAAAGTGCATTAACTTTCTGGATTCATTCTAAGCTGTTTTAAAGACAAATTGAGGTGCCCAAGTACCCAGCTGGTCCAATACTGGTTCCCTGGGTGGCCTTGTGTCTCACTTCAGCATTGTTTCCTTATGTTTACAGTAAGGAGAATAATATTTACTTGCTTTCCAAAGCTGTTGTGAAGGGCTTTGGGCTGCACAGAGGTAAAGAACCATAAATGGGCAAATTTTACTCTTTAAATTCTGACTTAACCACAGGGCTTGTTCTTCTTCTTTGTGGAAGGGCTTCAGTAAAAGGAGGATGTAGAAAAGTTTTCTTTCACCTGCAAAAAGCAGCCAGTGAAATTCCAAAGTTGAAGCCTTTCCCACCTTTTCTAAAGAGACTTGTTTAATCACTAGCCAGGTAGTGTGTGTGTGCTGCTGTCATCATCAGAGGTGGTGTTTAGATGGGGAACAGATGAGGATTTTGTTGTCAGACAGCAAGAATTCCTATGCTAGAGATGAATTTCCTCACTACTGAACTTCTTTCCTGATTATTTTGCCAAACTTTGTTGTGGGGATCATGAGTGTTGTGGGGTTCAAGTGTGCAGGTTGCTGTGGAACTGATGCTAAATATTATGACAAGAAGCATTTGTTGCTAAGGGGAAGAAGTAGTTGTACGAAAGACATGACATTAAAAGTAATCTAACTTATTAAAGCCAGTTCCTAAAGAAATTTTTACTATCAACTTTGATTTTTCTGGATCATCATTTTAATTAGGTATCTTGTCTCTGATGTCTTTAGGTGGCAGTTTTATAGCTTCACATGTACTAGCAGCTTCCCAGCAATTTCAGAGCTAAAGATATTTATGTCTCATTTAAGTCTTCAGTTTTTGTCCCTTATTTGCCCCTTCACTCCCAGACACTAAGTGTATTTCCTCTCCATATTTGCTTGCTACATTAAACAAGTCCAACTTTGTTTTTCTTTTGAGTGCTCTGTTTTTATTGTCCCAGTAGTATTTCTTATTTCCTCGGAGATGAATCACTGGATGTAGAATTACAGAATGGTCCCACATGATAGATATGGATTTTTTCTTTTTTTAATTTCTGTTTTGTTTTATAATAGCCATTTCATATAGATGATATGGCATTTTTTTTGATTGATACATAGATGTGGATCTTTCTTTCTCTTTGCCATTTTCATCTGGCTGGTCTCAAATCAGGGCATAATGTTGTATTATTACTACCTAGATCAATAATGTCTTTATTCACACTCTTAGGTCTTACTCTGTTATTACCATTATCAGCTTCCCAAGATTATCCATTTCTTCTTTTTCACTTTCTTATTTTGCTGGTTTATTTCTTATCTTGCAGTTATTTCACTAATTTCCATCTTCTTCAATTTACCACTTCTCACTGAGCACTACAGAAATAGTTTACTTAAGTCAGTGTCCCCATCTAGTGTATTTTTTCCATCTAAAGAATCTGTATTATTATCAGTAGAGAAGATCAACTTAGAGTGGTAGAAGCTTTGTTATGCTTTTGTTGCACTGTAGCCCATTTTTCATTTGTCTCTGACCTTAACTCAAGATGTAATAAGAATGACAAAGTTAAACCTGGGATACAAATTTACTTGCAAACTCCATTTTTCAATTCAGGTTTAATTAATACTACCTGAGGTTTTGTTACATAGACAGCTTTTCATTCAAGAAATTGCACTCTTTTAATAGTAATAATATTTTTTCTTTCTCCAGCAGAGGAAGACAGTGTTTTTGATGAATCTGATATTCATGATACACCAACTGGACCTTGTAATAAGGAATCTCAAACTTTCTTTGCAAGACTGAAGAGAATTGGTGGCAGCAAAATGGTGAAATATCAGCCAGTTGAGATGAATGCTCAGAGAAGTATGAATTTTTTTGTTGGTATAAACTCCTGCAGAAATACAATTTTCTACTCTTTAATTTCAAGCTACCAACTTTCTTTGTAGAGTTTGTTGCACTACCTAATTTTAATATAACTACTCTGTCTGACTTTTAAGAACACTCACTTCCCTGAATGAGTTATCATTCAGGAATCTCAAAGTAGGCACTCCAGAATAAAAATATATGAAATTAGAAGTTGTTTTCTGAAACATTAAGCTCTTCTGAATTAAAAAACATTTAAGAGGATTTTAAAAAAAAATTCTTCAACCATTGGGCTGAAGACTTTTTATTTAAATTATTTTTTACCAGAAATTGATTTTGTTGATAAGGTGAGACTCTACAGTAAGCAAATTTGTTGTTCCTGCTGCAAATATTATGGTTTTCCATTGGCAAAAACGGGGTTTTCAAAAAGTAAGAGCTATTTTGATTTCAAGTTTAGGTGTCTGGAATCAATAGCCTACAAAAAAGTTGAGATTTCCACTACCACCAACCTGCCTTTTTATTTTTTTCCTTTTAGATGTTTGCAAAGGGAGGGAAAGTGATTCTGACTAGAGCGAACACTAAAATTTCTATCACTGTTTTTTTCTTCATGATGATTGTGGTGTATGTGAATATTTTGAAATACGGGGCTATTAATGGTTAGGAACATCCTGTTTAATGTGAAAATAATAATTTATAATAATAACAATGGTGATAGTCTTTGAAGGTGTTCTCAGTGAGTGTGTTCACATAGCAGAGCACCAGAGCAGTGGCAGTGCCAGCAGGTGCAGCTGTGCTCGCTGCCCTCCTCCCCAGGATGAGGAGGGAGGACTGAGTGCTGTCATAGCTGCTGGATCCTGCTGGGATCACCAGGGAAAAATTCTCTGATCTCAGGCTTGTCCTGCAATATCATCACTGCCAATACTACCCTTGCATGTTGAATCAGAAGCATTCATTTTAAGCCTGTTCTGCTGCAGTAAATAACAGGTGCACTACATGCAGCTATCCCAAGTATCTGTGGAAGTTACATGCCTGTGTCACCTCCTTTCAATGCACAAGGTCAAACAGTCTATCTTCAGGGTACATCTGTCCAGGATGAATAGACTTTGGACAGCATATAGGTGAACTCTACTATCCAAAGAGCAGATTTTTGTTATTATTTGTTGTAAAAATCCATGTAATTTGGTTCTGAAGTTGAAACAAATTGTAGGCAATTTTGACTAATACTGGGCTTGTTTTTAAAATGTCAGTCATGTATTGTGCTATAAAGATGAAGGTGTCTGCCAGAAGTCTCCAACTGAGGTAGTGTTAGCTTTTTCTGTTTTGGTCAGGTGAAATAGAGCTGGCTGAGTACAGAGAGACGGGGGCCTTACAAGACAGCATTCTGCGCTGCGTGAGAGAAGAGAGCATTCAGAAGAAGAGGCTGCGCTCTCTGAAGCAGAAGTCCCTGGACATAGGGAACGCAGACTCGCTGCTGTTCTCGCTGGACGAGCACCGCAGGAAGTCGTGCATCGAGCGCTGCGACCTGGAGCGGCCCGTCCCCGCGGCGCACGGCGCGCACCGGCACAGCGACCACGGCCGCTCCCGCCACGGCTCCTCCGCCAGAGCCGAGGGCGCCGACGCGCAGGAGGGCCTTCCCCGCGCTGACAGCCTCCAGGAAGCTAAAAGGCCTGTCATACCAGAGGTTAGGCTCAATTGCATGGAAACATATGAAGTGAAAGTGGATTCCCCAATTCAAACTGCTGGGCCCAAGGAAGATTTAGATCTGATAGATTTGTCCTCCGATTCGACATCGGGTCCTGAAAAACACTCGGTGCACTCCACTTCAGACAGTGACTCTTTAGTCTTTGAGCCACTTCCTCCTCTTAGAATAGTGGAGAGTGATGAAGAAGAAGAAACAGCAAACCCGCTGAATGATGAGGTCTCTGGCAAAACTGCTGTTTCATCTCCTTCAACTCCTATCAATGTGTCTGCCCTCAGCCTCAGCACAACTCCACTGGTACAGTTCAGCATTGAAGATTGCTCCAAAGACTTCAGTTACAAGGATGCAAGCAACAGCGCTCCAGCAGGAATAGAGGAGGTCATTTCCACTTCTCCCAAAGATCAGAAGAACTCTTCAGAGTTAGTTAAGCTGGAAGAATTTCAGGACATGTCCTCTGGAAACTCACTAACATTGAAACAGAAAAGAGACCTGCTGCAGAAATCATCTGCCCTTCCAGAAATGTCCCTTGATGATAACTCTGAGCTCAGTGTGGAGGAAATTAAACCTAGTGGAACAATTCCAAGCCCAAATGTAAAGACAGTCCTTATTAAAGTCCCTGAGGATTCTGAAAAGCAAATAGAGAGTGATAAACTTGATACCAATACAGAGTCTGACACCGAACAAAACACAGAGCAGAAACAAGAAGGGGAGACCGAGGAGTCAGAATTTAAGATTCAGATTGTTCCTCGCCAGAGGAAGCAAAGGAAGATTGCTGTGAGTGCTATTCAGAGAGAATACCTGGACATTTCTTTTAACATCCTTGACAAGCTGGGAGAGCAGAAGGAGGCAGGTGAGCTCACTCACCCGATCAAAAAACTTATTTTTGCTTGAAGGTTTTAGTAACAGACCAGGAGATGTGTATATTTATAGTGGGATGTGGGTATTTATAGCATCTGATGTGCTAGCTGAGTGCTTTCAGGTGTTTGTTTCTCACAAGGAATGTGTAACCATTCAGGTATGATGGATGTGCAAAGGGCCCATTTGAAAAGGAAGTGGAGTTCTGTGACAAAAATACTCATTCTGATGTCCAAGTTTGGGAATGAAACCCCTTGTCCTCTTTATGCTGGGAGTCAGACAGATGGTCATACCTCTGTGCCTTTTGTCCTGCTATTCTAGTCCATGCTACACTGATTCTCTTTTGGTGTAGTGATTTTTGGCCCTTATTTCTTTTGCCAGCATAAGGCAGTGGAAAGCCTTATCACAAAATGATACGGATCAGGAAGTGTAAGGCTGAGTAGGCATTAGACTTCAGAAGTAAGAGCACTTGGAATAAACCTCAGTTTGCATTTAGACAAAGACATATATATTTTGTTTTTGTACACTAAAACCTGTTTGTGGCCTTCTTTGTACTGGGTATCTATAAAGTTTTCATGGCTTGTGTTTGTAAAAGATTTAAAATTCAAAGATGGGCAATCCTCTGTGTACCCTAGGTTTCTTTTTCAGTTGATTTCAATGCAAAGTTTTGTTACTAATTTTTTTCAGGTGGAGAGAAAGTGAGTTTTAGCTTTTCCTCAGATTCCAATTGGATCTATCAAACCGTTTGAAAAACTGTATGCTGCTGCCTTTTTAATTTCTTGGCTGTTTTTTTTTCCTAGGATTTTTCAGTTTTTAGAATTTTACCAGCTTTTTAAACATATTGAGGAAAAAGGACAGAATCTGTCAGGCCTCAGTTCTTTGTTGCCTTTAAAGTGAAGGGGAATATTAATACATTTGTGACTTTACTTTTTTCTTAATTACTTCAGAGGGAACCACAGTATAAATTCTTCCTGGGATATTCCACTTATACAAGGTGAAATTGTTCCGTGTAATCATAGTTACACTGTTCATTTTATGTTTCATGCCTGTCCTCCCATTTATGGTTCTAATAAGCTGAAGAACTACTGGAGCTTTATAAAAATTAAAGAGAGTTGAGTGCTTTTGAACCTTTCATTTAGAGCAGCGTGGTCTTGACAGAATTGTTCAATTAGATTCAGTGCTTTTTTTGACCATTAACAAGGGCCAGTTTTCATGCAGTGATGAGCACTGTTACCCTTGAAATGCTTGGAAGGGCTGTCCCAGTTCTGAAGAACCACGTGGAACCTTTTTAATGCAGAATTTTAAACTGTGAATCTTCAGGATCAAATGCTAGATCAGCAGCCTCTTGAATAGAAACCAATAACATTGGAGTTAAGGCTTTTAAAAGATGCGAAGCTGTCACTTAAATTAGCTTTACATCAGTGGTCTCCCTCTTATTTCCATGTTGGTGGTTCCAATAATTACTTGAGTGGGATCGATATAAAACTCTAAGTGCATTTATTAGTTGGGAGTTCTACAGACCATAGGCAGAATTCTCCTTTAAAAAGTGATTTTAAGAAATAGATCCCTATGCCCTATAAAAATTCTTATGACAAACACACTGAATCCTTTTAAAAGTATTGGTAATGCCAGATGGTGAATGGATGACGGAAATTATGCAAAAAGGGCATCTAGGGAGAAGGAAAATAAAAAACTGGTGATTTTAAATCTGAGAGTTTAAGCACAATTTTCACATGCAGATCCTGCTGCCAAAGGACTTTCAACACTGGAAATGCCAAGAGAGTCATCATCTGCACCAACCCTTGAAGCAGGTGTTCCAGAGACAAGTAGTCACTCTTCCATATCAAGTAAGTTTACCTCTGATTTGAGGACTAAAATCAAAGTTACTGTATTTGTGCATCAGATGCACATCATGTATGGTAAATTCCTTCCTCTGAGTTCCTTTGATTGTTTTTGAAGTACAGCTGTTTTGGATATGATTAGGACTGTTATATCTCTGATGCATTTTAACAGTTAGTAGCTAAAGATTTTCTCCTGGGACATGGCAAGTTTGACAAGTGTGGTTTTCGTGAATTAAAGTAAGTAGCAGCTAAAAGCAATAATTCACTAAAGCTGAATGTTTATTTTCTCCTGAGAAAGCATTGTCAACTGTCAGTGCACAGAAGCAGAAGACAAGAGTCCACAGAGCTGTTGCTTTGGCCCTTGGTACATTTTTTGCTTAGGAAAAAAAGATCTCTTGCAGTTTTTGCAAAATGCCTTGAATTCCACTTCCTCAGCTGCTTGCTGAAATGTGGTAACTCCTTATCTGGGACTCCCATAACCATTGCAGTTGAAAGTGAACTGTGTTGTTAAAAGTAGACCAGACACTTGGCTTAACAGAGCACATGAAGATGGGATGTTAAGGTGGAGGTGCCTTAGAACACTTAGCAAAATTCAGAATGGTGTGTCCATCTAGGTAACACATCTGAAGGCCAGTGGAGCAGGACTATGGCTAGTAAAAAAGGGAGGGGAAATTACTTCCTTTGTTACCAATGAACAGCTCAACTGTCTTGCTGACCTCCAATTTCAGATTGCTATAGCAATGTTAAATTTTAGTTTCTGAAATTCATCATCTGCTGATTTGACTGGAAGGGGTGTCTGGCTTATTAAAGGAAGAATGCTATTTTAGACATGCTGCTTGAGTACCTCCCCAGTTTTCCCACAAGCATCTCAGGTCATGTGCATCTCACAGAGTACATTTGTTGCTCACCTTATGATACAGATGTCACTTACTAAAGCAGCTGAGGAGGTGTCAGTTAAGACCTATCTGTCTTGCTTTTAGCCTAGTGCTAATGGTCCCTGTAAATTCCAACGTATGAAACTGGGAATAGTACCTATACGATGTTGAGGCTGTATTTCTATGTAAATATTTCTTTCCTCTTTCTGGAAACTTGCCTCAGTTTCCAACTGCAAAAAGGGATATGAATTCTTCCATTGTGTCTCTTATACATTTAGACTGAAATGGTTTTAATCTTCTACTATGTATCTTTACAGTGCTTTGCATAGTAGGCCCTGATCAGGACTGTGAGCACAAGGCACTTCTGAAACACAAATAGGTAATACTAGTTGTACTGCCAGTGCCTGGCCACACAAAGCATACATCTTTGACTGCAACGGGAAAATTTTGCCTTTGGATTTGTCTTTTTGAGTAGAGAATTCTATAGGAGTGGAAGAATTGGCGAGATCAGTAGATAACAAATGAAAAGTGTTGGCAGCACTGTATGAAGGTTACTGATCTTTTAATGTGCTTGTTAGGTTTCTTGTAGAAAACCTGCTAGAGGAAAACTTCCCCCCTGTCATGGTCTAATCCCAGCCAGCATCCAAGCCCCAGGCAGCTGCTTGCTCATGCTCCCAGCAGCAGGAGAGGAAAGTGTAAAACCTGGGAAACTCATGGGTTGGGATAAAGACAGTTTAATAAGGAAAGCAAAACCCATGCATGCAAACAGGGCAAAACAAGGAATTAATTCACTGCCTCCCATGGACAGGCAGGTGTTCAGTCAGGAGAGCAGAGCCCCATCACATGTGATGGTGACTTGTGAAGATGAAATCTGTCATTCCAAATGTGTCCCCCCTTCCTCCTTCTTTCACCCACTTTATATACTAAGCATCATACCATATGGTCTGGAATATTCCTTTGGTCAGTGTGTGTCACTTGTCCCAGCTGTATCTTCTTCCAACCTTCTTGGCACCCCCAGTCTCCTCACCAGTGTGATAGCATGGAAAGCAGAAAAGGCTTTGGCTCTGTGCAAGTCCTGCTCAGCAATAACAAAAACATCTCTGTATTATCAACCCTATCTTCAGCACAGATCCCAAACACAGCCCTGTACCAGCCATGGTGTTGAAAATTGACTCTACCCCAGCCCAAACCAGCACACCTCCCTTTGCCACTAGTCAGTCACAGGCATGAAAAGTCACATGCTGGTCCACAGCAATCATCCTGGATCCAACACTGTTCAAAGGTTGGCAATTCTGATATTTTTTGGGGTTTAGGGGTTTTTTTGTAGCACCCTGGTGGTTTGGATTTTGTTGTTTTTTGGGTTTTTTTCCCCTTATCATTGTTTGAAATCATTGCTGTCATTGAGGAATCAGGTGAATAATCCTGGAAATGCAGACCTGCTCAACAGTAGCTGAATTATGTGATATATTAATGAAATTTTTAAAATTACAATCACAAAAAGCTTCTAAGAAAAATTCAAAGAGATAATTTTCTCTGTTTTGACAGTCATCTGCATTCCAAGCAGTCTTGTCAGTTCTAACCTTAATTGCTGTTCTTTTATCAGGAAACTCTATGCTTGATAAAGTGATAAAGCATCTATTTAAAATCATTGCCCTGGGAATGATGGAAATTCTATTTTTCTCTTAATTTGCTGTGAAAGGCAGCTGCAAAATAACTTTTCAAAGTGAAAGATGGAATGGTCTCATCTGGCTCAATTCTGCATATTCAGTTATACCAGGACTACTCTGCTGAAATGCTGTACTTGGGGCAAAAAATGGAATTTAAATACACTTCCAAAGGATAGAACTGGAAAGGATGTAGTGAGGAAAAGCTTAAATACTTCATCTAATAAAATAATTTTAGTGCAGATTTTCACTGAAGTATTTGTTTTGCTTGTTATTACTCAAGACTTGTATTTGTTCATTTTTGAGGGAGTGTGCTACTTAGTCTGGATTTTAAACTCTGATAGAAAATGAGTAGAGCAAGTTTAGGAGAAGGCACTCGACCCTTCAGAGCTTTCTGAAAGTTGCAGTTTATCCTTTATCTGTACTTCTTTATCACAGTTAACAATGTGAAATGCTGTGTTTAATTTCACAGCTTAGATGGCTACTGTTTGGAATTTTAGCATGGAACTACCGGATAGGTAATGGTCTTTTTAATGTTGAATGTACTTACAGATGGAAATGATCATTCAGAGAAGATTTTACTTTGTTGCCCTTGCTCTGAGGGCCTGTTGAGGAAAAAAACTATACTTAAAGCTTCATACAGTGAACAATAATTTTAGTTGCAGTGGTGGAAGTATACTGCTTAGGCTTGATTGTCCACGTGAATGTATTATGCTAGTTCAATTTGAATTTTTTTAATGAATGGAGAAAAAGTGGGAAAGTCAAGAGTTGTGTATGATCTCCTTCTTCCTCACTCTAATTAGAGAAAATATGTAGAACCATCTAAGTTGGAAATGAGCTTTAAGATTCTTGAGTCCAACCTAACACTGCCAGTCCATCACTGCATCATGTTCCTAAGCAGTGCATTGAGATGAACCAAAAGTCTTAAGTCTCCCTTATGATTTTACTTTGAGCATTATCCAGTGATGCATCTCATAAATCAATCTTTTTATGAAGTAAATGATTGGATGAATGAAAATTGAATGTTTGTGGCTTGATAGCTCTCTGTAAGAAAGGGTCTCATCTCCCAAGGCTGCTGCCTTCCCCTCCAGCAGAATGTGCAGGTGCTCTGCCTGAGGGGGGGCTGTGTAGGAGGCAGGTTCAGGTCCTGCCACCCCTGGGGGATGCTGGTGGTACATAGAGGCAGTGAATTTGTTTTCCTGGGGTCAGCATGGGCACAGCAGTCCTCTGTCCTTTGCTGGGGGGAGACTGAGTTTCCTTCCTTGGTAGGTTGTATGTGAGTGAGATTGGAGTGTGCATTTATTGCCTCTCAGCATTGGAGTTTTGGGGTAGTATCTTAACACTTCCAGGTACCAAATTTTTTTTATGAGCTTTCATAATATTTGGAGGCAAAAGGCACTGACAGTTGACACAGTGAATCCAAGTCTCTTCTGACTGATGGCATTGGGGCCAGAATTGTACCTGTGTAGTTGTATGAAAGGTGCATATTGAATTGAACAAGATCCTTAGAGCAAGCCATCATTGTCATTTCTGTATTTATATCATGCTGGCTTGTCAGATCAGGAAATGAGAGTAGTTCTAAGTGTTGTCTGAGCTCCTGAAATCCTTTTGCATTTCTGACTTGCAGCTCAGTTCAGACAAATGAAAAGAGGCTCTTTGGGAGCTCTGACAATGAACCAGCTAATGAAGAGGCAGCTGGAACACCAGTCTAGTGCTCCCCACAATATCAGCACTTGGGATACTGGTGAGCTGCATTTATTGTTCTTTATTTCTATTTTCTAAACCAATTACTGTGTAACAATCCACTTAAAGAAAAAAAAAAAAAAGAAAAAAGAAAAAGGAGTATTTCTATTCTACCATTGCAGATTGCAGATAAGTGATCAATATCAAGTCTAAAGTGAATCTTTATAGAGAGTACAAGATTATCACCTAGTAAGAGCTGGAATAGCTACATATTTGGGACGTAGACCCTCTGATACAGTGTTGTCCCTTTTATTGTGCATATTACTCAGATTATTTCCTGCTCTCATTGAAAGAAATGGAAGTATCACTGTGGAATTCATTAGGTATAGGATTTCATCCTTGGTGCATGGAATCATTTGTTTGTGTGTGTGTGTTTCCAATGGTGTTGGTACACCACAGAATTGTGCCTTATACCAGCCAGTTTTGTTTCTCTTTAAAGAAGCTTTTACCAACTCATGCTGAACACCAGAAGTTTCTGTTTACTCACTGCTTTTCCTTTTAAGATGAATGCAAAGCAATGAAAACTGAATTAAGCACGTAATTTACTCACTACTCATTTTATTTGTTTTTTCTTTTTTTTTTTTCTGTAAAAAACACTTTCAATTGTCCCAAATTCATAGCAGATGCCACTAAACAATAAATTCATTCTGATTTATCAAAAATTCTAGATATTTTAGTGTCCATTTTTATACTAGTGACATTACAAAATTGTGCTTCTCAGGAATTTATCAGCAGATCCAGATGCATCTAGAGAAAGGAATGTTTAAAATATATGGAACTTAGCATGCTGCATGAATGTCTTACCATCAGCCCTGGACAGTTGAGTTGAAATTTTTGGTTACTTTAGTCTTCAGCATCAAGTTCCTTCAAACTAAGTTGTGTAGACAAGAGTGGCTGAAGATATGGTGCATAGTTCAGGATTATCCTTTCTATTCCAGTCTGCTGAACAGCATGCTCAGCATGAGACCCTTAAATCACAAAGGTCACAATTTGCCAGTGGTAAAAATGGGGGTTTTGTCCTATCAACAGGTAAGTTTATTTATTGAAGAGACTTAACTGGATCACCTGGTCTCTCAGGCAGGGTTTTAGAGATTTAGAAGTTATTGCATTTGTTCTGCAAGTAGCATTTAGCCTGTATTCAAAATGACCAGGCCAACACTCAAAACTGTTCAGAATCTCTGTCTAGTTAATCCTGTTCCAAATCCAGTAGCCTTCTTCACAACATCTATGACTTTTCCCTCCAATGTTCAATTCAGCTAAAGGCCTTCAAGCATGGAGAGGCAAAATGAAATGTTCTTTTCTGGAAAGCTTTGCATCTCTCAGTCTCTTATTCAACCACTAGCTTCAAAGTAAATTGTTTTTTTGGACAGTGGTTTGGTTTTTTTTTCCCCCAGGACTAATGCTCAGTATGACTGTTTGTCATTTCAATGTCACACCACAATTTTGAGACTTATACTCGTATGCCAACTAGGAAGTAGTCTCATCCCACATAAATATTTGATGTGTTTGGTCCACGCATGCCTTATTAATTCATTTTTTTATTACCTGGGTAGGTGTCATGTGTCTCTTCCAATCTTATTTCACACCACTCTTTTCCCAAGCTTGCTGTCTGCAAAAAAAAAAAATAGTTTTGTGCCTGGCTTCTGTCGGTACAAACTATATCTTCTAGTGTCTTGGTATTTCTAAACACTTGTTTCTTTCTCATTTTGTGGCTCATATATTCCATATCTGGTAGAATCTTAATGGCTAGCACTTATTTTCCTGTTTAATGACTCTTGTCTAAAATGCCTTCTTTATTATTAGGTTATCTGTGTCCTTTTTACTGTATGGACTTTTATCTTTCTTCCCCCTTCCTTTCTATGCTTAAAAAATTAACTTTTTTCTTTGTTTGTTTGTTTGTTTGTTTTTTTCTATAGCAGTTTTATTTGTCCTTCTCTTGTTTTAACTGTTTAAGGTTGTGGTGCTGTTGACTGGTGACAGGTACTGGATTTGTGGTTCTGGAGACTGAAGTTCTTTCTTTATTCACAGAGCAGATACAGCATGGAAAGAGGCTGTGCAATGTTCCTGTTTGCCTAAACCCAGATTTGGAGGGACCACCACTGAGAATCAGAGGTTAGTTCAGAGTGTCTGACCTGGCCCTCTGCCAAGGCTACCAGGAAGATTTAATGGTTCATATGAAATGGTGCTGAATTTTGTGTTCTATTCAGCTGTTAAAGCCCTCAACTGTTCTGCAGAAAGCATATAGAGAGTGGCTGAATCTCATTTCTATATAAACTCTCCTCCCTCACAGCTGCAATACATCCAGACTCTCCGATAGCTCTCTAATGGGGCAGTGGCCTGCCTTCTTTGCCTAAATCATGGTTTTTTCCTGCAGTTCACTGCTCAAGACAGGACATTTTTGAGTACTTAAGTCTTATTCCAACATTGTAGCATGCATTATGGCTGCTTTTAGCATTTGTGTGCTGCAATGGGACTTACATATAGACAATATGACAGTGAAACTTCCAAATTCATGGCAGACAGATCTTTATACATCTGAGAGGCTACAAAATCTATACCTATCCCCTGCATTCTGGATGTTGTTCTACATTACTGGAGTGTTCTAGCCTTCCTGAAGTGTCTGCTTATATCCAATAGAACCTTAGGGAGCAATTATAAAGTTCTGAACTATGGATGTAAAATAAATGTTTTTCCTTCCATGCTTCATAAAATGGTTGTTTAAAACCTGCCTTATTCTCATTTCACTCATCTTATTTTGAGTTCAGAAATTGTGGGAGCTTCTAACTTATTTTGCCTGAGAGCTGACGTTGAATTTGCTTTTTCTGCAGTGACCAGGATTATGTGATAATAAATTCCATCTAAACCTTACACAGAGAAACTTCCTCATATTTCCATAGTTAAATATTATAATGTTAATGTTAACAGGCTAATGTAACAGGCTAATGTTAACATTAAATCTAAATCTACGGATTGAAGAAACCAGAAATAAAATTGGCAATGGATTACTTAAGTTGTAATTTGGGAAAGCAGAACTTGGAGAAGTCAGGAGTTTGGATCTTCCATAATACATAACTTTTCCTAGTAAAATAAGCATTTATCAGAAATTAGGTGCACAAAAAGGGCCAAGGGCAAAGGAAGCCCCATATGTTGGCATGATCACAGTGGCTGTGCTCTCAGCTTTGAAGAATAAAGATACTTGTGAAGATTTTCAATGGAAAGCATTTCTGATAATCAGCTCTCCAATGTTCTCAATTCCTTATGAATTATTTCTTCTGTCTGTCCTTTCCTGGTTTATCTCCTGTGGCTCTGTTAGGAATAGTATGAATAGACTGATGACCTGTTGTTGAAACGTGAACTTAATTCCTTCTTCATGTAACTGGGAACTATGGGAAGTTAATTCCCAAAATGTCTGGGAGAATACTGCAAATATTCTGGTGTCCAGTCTCATAGCAACTGTACAATCATCTTCTCTACCTAGTAGATACAATTACATCCAATTTCCTGGAATTTTTGGTTCATGTTTTGCCACAGGGATTTAAGAATTTTTAATTGATAGTTCTAGGTAATTGGAATAATCTGGCAGAAGCAAGGAATGTGCTTATATATCTTTTTATAGACACAATTTGTTTCTTATTTCTAGCCACAGTAAAGCCATTATGGCTATTCTTTAGAAGTCTGCTCATCAAGCATTTTGATGATTCTTACATTTTTAAAATTCTTTTCCTAATTGCCTTAAGGTGCTACAAAATCCAGTTTGCTGTCAGCACCCAGTATAGTCAGCATGTTTGTACCTGCTCCAGAAGAATTTGCTGATGACCAGCCCATTCTGATGACTGACAAGTAAGTGGTTTTTTTTTTTCCTCCTTTCAAAGAACTAGCTGAACTTCAAGTAAAGTGTAGACATACTTGATGCAAATACAGAATACATTCTGTCATTTATTTCTATGCTATTTTTTTTTTACCCTGAGGTAAACATTTTTTCTAAACCCTGCTAGCAATGTGTGTTTTCAATTCAGTAGGACCTGGATGATTGTGCCCAGGTGAAATGATGACTCAGGCTATTGTCTGTGCACAGAGGGCAGGGGAAGCATTTTCCATCTTACTTTGAATCAGAGGTGCCTTTTGATCCATCAGAAACCTATTTTTGTCTTAGGAAAACAAAAAAAAAAAGAGAAGTTCCATTTAGGAATTCATTTGGGTTTCTGTTGAAATCAGTAGCTGTTGCTGTGTCATCAACACAGTAATGTAATCTTCACAGCATTTTTAATGCTGGTACTCAGTGATCCTCAGAGCTTTTGCAAACCTGTATTGTTTGGTTAAAATGCCTGTAAAGAGAAGTTAAACAGAATTGTACTCATTTATTAGAGTAGTAAAGCAGGCAGCAGGGAGCCATGCATTGATTTGTTCAAAACTTGGGAGGAGAAACCACAAGTTCCTGTGTGTGCTCAGTCCAGAGGACAGACAGACTTGCAAGGATGATCTTGGAGAAAGATGGGGCCTTTGTGCAGGCTGTGACAGCTAGAGGACCTTATTGTGTGACAAAGTGAAGCATCCCAGAGTTAGTCTGGTCTGTGGCACTTCCCTTGGCCATTTCACCAAAGCTCAAGAATTACCTATTGACATACAGACCAGCTGAGCTTGACTTCCATGACTTTGTTGGCACATTTTCTTTATGTTCAGTAAAAGCAAGAAAATTGCCTGTTCAATTCCATTAAGTTAAAAATCTCACAATCTGTTGGAGTCATTTTTAGCAACTGATTGATCAAATTAAGCCAGCTTCTTACTGAGCTGAGATAAGCCAATTTCCCACATTGGTTTGCCTCTTTCATAGGTTGTGAAAGCCTGTCTCATCTCTCCCAAATCTGACATCCCCTTTATAATTACGCATTTTGGAACACTTTCAGACCTTCATCAGTTGTCTTTGAGCATTTCAGGAAGGATAAGTGACTCAGCAGCAAATCTGCCCTGGGAAAGGAGACTTTTCTGAAATCTAAGGTTTTGTGCCCCTGAGAGGTCTTTTCATTTATTTCTTAATAGCTGTAACTCCTGTGGGAACCAATCAGATCATTGTTTTGTAATTGTATAATTTGTTATTCATAGTTCATGACTGACAGGAAGGGCAATGTGAAATTGTTCCATCTCTTTAAGATCATCTGTGAGTGTCATTGTTTGTGTCTGTGGTGCCTGGGACTCAGCCCAGGCTGCACAGATTGGCTGTGCTCACACTGCTGAGGGCCAGTCCTCACTGCTGCACATTTCTCTTGGACAGGGCAAACTGGTGCAGTCCCATACAGGGAGGGAGCTGGAGTGCAGTTACCAGTGAAGGACTCAAAACAGGGCCTGCCCTCTTTCATCTGTCACTAAAAAAACAGGCAGTGTAGCTAGTGAGAAGTTCTATTAATCTTTGAAAACTGTGGACTGTTACTAATTACAGAAAGATCACAATTGCATTATCTTTGTAAAGAAATGTGGAACAATGTACTACGTAATAATACTTTAAAAAGACATAATTATACGCAGATCTATGTATAGTAGTGCTTTGTTTGAAGTTTGTTAACATTGGGATTAAAAACTTCCTTGCAGGTGCCATGACTGTGGGGCTGTTCTTGAAGAATATGATGAAGAAACACTTGGTCTGGCCATAGTTGTGCTCTCAACCTTCATTCACCTCAGTCCAGACTTGGCTGCTCCTCTGCTCTTGGATATTATGCAGTCTGTAGGAAGGTAAATCCAGGACTTTGCTCTCTCCAATGAGTTTGAAAGAATTTTGTGCCTGGAATTGGTTTATGTAAACTTCGGTATACAAAGGTGTATATTTTAAAACTTTTAAGTGAATAACATCTGGTTCTGTCTTCTGTCTTTGTTACTCATCATTTTATAAATTTGTTATGTAACTTCTTCCACTGTCAGTTCAATTTTTTTCAGCTTCTTTGATGTTCTCCCCTTTTACCCTCCAAAGGGAAAGTCCAGCTGAGAGATTTCTTCAGCTTGTCCCACTGTAAGCAGTGGTGTAAAGAATAAATATAGATTTTCTACAGTACCCTTATTTATTTACTACCCTGTTTTTACCTGAACAGCAACTGGTGCAGCAATTGGTGTGCTTCTTAATCTTGGCCCTTAAAAGAAAAGAAAATTCTACTCTCAGTTTTTATTCCTCCTGCTAGTTGCTCCTTAAACTGTTGGGGTTTTACTTTTTTGTTTTGTTTTGTTTTTTTCTGCCTCCTAATGGGTTTTATACCCCATTTGTCAGAATTTATGCTCTTTCTTGCTTTCATTTGGGACAGGACTTCATCTTTTTGAAAGAAGCCTTCTCTTTTCTAATAACCTCCCTTACTTTATTTTCTTCTGCTCTCTTGAAGTCGTTCTCAACAGCTAGAGTACCTTGGCCCTGCACTTGCAGTGTAATGCTCATAAACAGATTCTGTGCTTCTTACAAAAATTCAATTATCTTGGCTCCCCCTTGTTGCTGCCTTGACAGAATTTTTCACTTTTATGTGGTTCCTGCTTTAGAAGTTATGCAGAAATGTGGTCAGATTTTCTGAACTTTGCTCCTGGAGGAGAGTTGACTCCTAGGTATGATCATTTATAAGCATACCTGATGCTCTTCAGACTTTTCAACCATATTTTGCATGCTGGGTGAAAATTGCTTTATAAGGGCTTTCAAACCAGCTGCTGTATGAAATTGTCTCTGAGAAAGTCTTGCAGATTTGCTGCCATTCTTCTTCTCTTGTTGCTTTTACCCAGTGTGCATGGGATAATTAAGATGTACCATTAGCTTTGAGTTATGTGTGGTTGCTGTCTTGGCCACTTGCACAACTTCTTGTCTCAGAGGTGGGATGGATGTGGTGGGGTGTTCCAGAATCAATTTCTGAGCAGCACTAGACATGCAGAAACATTGCACAGCTCTCCTCCTCCACGTTTTTTTTGGTGGCTGAAGTTCAAATTGTTTGACTGTGGCTTCTGCATAGCCCTGCTTCTCCACTACCTCCTAGATCCATTTAAACACAGCAGCTCTTCAAGTCCTCCATTTCCATTAATTGCAAGGCTGCAGTTCCCTGCTGTCACTGCTAATTAACTCTGATGGAGGCAGAGTTTCTGATCTAGATGGATGCTGCCCATTCTGTGTGACTCTTGTAAATACAGCAGTACTACAGCCACAGAGAGTAAATAATTTGGAAAATGAATTGTCAAGGGATGAGGGATAAGGGGCTACCTTTTTCTGTGTATTGAAGGGCAAATGCTGCATCTTTAGAGAGAGATAGCTGATTATTTTAGAGCAGCAGATGACAGTGCAACATGGGGTATTTCTGGTAAATGTCTTGTCTTATTCCTGCTGGTTGCAATTTCTGATGAATTCTAGGTCCATTAAGAGTTTCCCTACAAAGGAATTACTTTGAAAATATGCAAAGTAAGTAGTATATATAAGCAGAGAGGCATTCAGGTCCCTCATATATATACACACACCTTGCTCTGTCTTTCATCGAGTGGTGCCATATATATATTTATATACCTCCAAATACCCATCTAACAGCAGAAGTGAAAATAAATTAGACTTTTTTGCATTTTTATTCTTCTGAATAAAGTAACTCCTTTCATGCATAGAACAGGAGATAAAGAGTTAGGAAGTCCAAGGTATAACAGAACACCTAAACAACACAGAGAAAGATTTTTCAAAAGTTATTTGGGTACCCACAGGCACCGATAGGCATAGGGATTTTCAGAAGGGAAAAAATTTCTGGGGTCAAGTTACTGACAATTAAAAATTAAAGTGTTTCTAAGACCCAGACATGCATTTAAATTTATGATCTGCTTCCTGAAGATTTTTGACTTGGTGATTTTTATGTAACTGATTTCCAGTGATCTTTTCAAGCATTAAAACTGTGTTTGAAAGTTACATTTAGACTTGAGTTAGTGAGGAGCTGTGAAAAGCTTAACTTCTGTTCCTAACGTGTACAGATTTGAACACATCCATTTCCTGTTCTGCTTTGTGGTCTGCAAAGTGGAGGTAATGATGAGAGTTCATGGCATTTGGGCAATAAAATATTTAGAGTAGTAATGATAAATATATACAGACTGTACATTTCAGGAAGTTTCAGATGTTCCCAAGTGTTTACAGTAGTTCATGTCAGGTGAAGTTTTTCCAAAGTTAGAAACCTAGTGTTTTGTTTGTCGTAAAACCCATACTTGCAG
The DNA here is from genome assembly GCF_029582105.1 of Oenanthe melanoleuca. Lineage (NCBI taxonomy): Eukaryota > Metazoa > Chordata > Aves > Passeriformes > Muscicapidae > Oenanthe > Oenanthe melanoleuca. The sequence goes on from NC_079339.1 coordinate 45,874,515, forward strand.
TGTCACATTCAAAAGGAGAGCAAACTTTAGACTTGGATTTCTTTTAGGAAAAAGATTTTACATTGTTGTGTTTCTGTACTTCAGTAGATTTTTGAGAATAGGTATCATGTCCATTGGGTATGTGATTGGTCTCATTGCATTCTGCAGAAATCCTTCTGTACCTTAATGTAAGCTGATGCTACAGTTATGCCAGAATAAAAACTTGTATTGCTTGATGATAGCTTCAGACCTTTCTCACCCAGAATTAGCTTTGCACAGAAATAATATTTTGTATTTTAGTCTGGATTCCTTTTAACAATCCTGGAGTTAGAAACTCTAATGTGTTTTCCTGATTTCCAGTAGAACAACTGAAGGTAATATAACCTTTAATCCCCTGCACCATCAAGTTTGAGATTTTTGTTGGAATTGAAGGCATTGCTGGAAGTATACTGTGTCATGCATAATTTATGAAAATCACCATAATTTTGGTTCACACTTTGCATTTGACTGAGCTGACTTAGGGTCCTTTTTGGATTTTATTATGTTGATTAGGAGGAAACTGTCTTCAGAACAGGGAGTGACCAAGGATGAGCAACAGCTAAATCCAGGATGAAAGGATCATGAATCCAAAAAATCCCATTGAAAATTAGATATAAAATAGTATAGCTCTATGAACTTTTCCCTTAGACTTATCAACTTATACCATCTGAAACACTGATTTGCAGCAGATTAAAGTAAAAATTTTATGGTATTTTGTATATAAGGGGTGCTTCCAGTGTCCATCTTTATATTGGCTTTACAGTGTACAGTTTTTTAGTGGCTTTTGACATTAAAGGTATTTTGGTATTGTAAGCCCTGATTCTATTCATTTATGTGTCCAGCATATTGAAGTGCATGATTTTACTTTAAGATTGTGTTCAATATTGTCACCACCAAATGCCCATATTTGGCTTTAAAGTCTATATTTAGGTACTAAAATAAATGACCTGATTTTTGAGAATACAGTAGTTCTGATCTGACTTTGGAAGAGGTTGTAGGTAATTAGTGTTCTTGAAATGAGGCTAGTTATTTAGGTGCCAATATCTGGAACTAGAGGCCTCAATTTAGACAGCCAAGGGAAGAATTTTTGCTTAGTCTGTGTTGCTGCATTAATCAGAAACAATTCAGCCAGCAGGCAGCTTCTGGCAAACTTCTTTTCTCTCTAAAAAACTTAGTTATCCATGATGTCCTGTAGGGCAGAAACATACTCCATTATCTTTGTGCTACTAGAGGGGGGCAAGATTTGTCTTTAGAGCAGTTGAGCATTAGTGATACTGCAAGACTCTCTAGAGTTTGTCACGCAAACATGATTTTTCTGAATTATTCAGCTCTTCAGAAGATCTTTCTGCAAACATTTTAAATGGTCTTTTAAATTTGTGTATATTATGTATATAAAATGGTACTTTATTGGCTTACTTAAAAATGAAATACACATACACAAACAGACAAAAAGCATATGAGCTTCAATTTCTTTTTTATTTTTATTCCAGGTTGGCATCAAGTACCACTTTTTCTAATCAAGCAGAAAGGTACAGTAGCAAAGGATACCTTGACAAAAGTGAAACAATCAACCTAAAGCATCATCTTCCCTGACCCTGAAATCAACTAAATTTTACTTTAAAAAATAGCTTAAATTTTGTGAGTAGAAGGAAAAAAAACTGCCTTTCCCCCTTGTTTGAAATATCCTGTATTTTCTGGAGATGAACAGAAGCCTATATTTATATGTGTTAAATCTGGAAAAAATCAGATTCAGATGCTGTTTGGCCTTCACAATTTCAGTGCAGCTTTTTCTAACTGGTTCTGTGTTCAGTATTTGTCTTGATAAACTCTCTCCATACATTTATTCAAGTGAATCATCCTTGGCCATGGAGAATCCCTGGCAGTGATGCCTCATTATGTAAATCAGATGCTGAATAGGATAAATTCATTTTGTGAAGCTGTAAAGCATGTTAAGATATGCAATTGATGAGTAAATAGATAATTCTTAGGCTTTTAAAATTAAACCATTCATTTATGAATGATTAGGGAATACTTCATCTTTTGAAGGAAACTGCAAGAGGCAAATTAAGATGTTTTTGTTTACCTGTTGTTCATGTGTTCTATGAAAAGCCAGAAACCTTATTCTGTTCGCTGAAATACACAAGGTGAGAACAGGATTATATTTTAAATTCAGATGACTCACAAATAAAACTACATGGAGAATCAGGAAAAATACAGCCATTTATTGAGACAAATACTTTAAGTATGTGTATGTAATTTTTTAATCTATTCATAGTTGAGCTGAAGTAATAAAATCAATATGCTGCACTGTTTTTCAGGATCAGGACACTTCTGTTTTTGAGTGTCTCATAACTAAATACTTCCATAGTTAAAAAGAATAGCATCATCTTTATTTTGTCCATGTAGTCAGCTGTGACAAGTGTTTAATCTGCAATGCAATTTGTTTCTTCTTTTCCCTTCATTTTCAGCATGATGATCCCTGGAAATGCTGCAGGTGTGGCCAAGCAGTTCCTCCGTTGTGTGTTCCACCAGCTAGCTCCCAATGGCATCTTCCCTCAGCTCTTCCAGAGCATTATTAAAGGTAATGTGCAATACCTGAGTGCATTTCTGACCCTCAGTTTCCCCTGTATGAATAGCCAGTGCAAAAATATCATTCAAATTTCAGATGGAAGCTTTTTACGGACCTTAGCCACGTCTCTGATGGACTTCAGTGAGCTGAGTTCCATTGCTGCTCTGAGCCAGCTGTTAGAGGTATGCTGACAGTTGGCTGTGTTAGTGATGCTAATTTATTGGCATTATCAGGGTCATTTCTCCTCATTCGAGTTCAAACTTGCTTCATCAAAAACACTGAATTTTCTGTTTTGTCCTCCCTGGAAATAATTAGCTGTCCTCACCACTAATAGTGTGTCCCATTCCTTCCCCAAGCACTATTTTTATTTTTCAGGAGCATTTCTCTCATACATCTCAGTTCTCCCTCTTCATTTTATCTGATGACAGTTTCTCTTAAGTATTCCAAAAATCTATTGCCTGCCTTTGACTGACTGCCTTCTATGAGCTGGCTTATTTCTGTTGTACCATTTTCCTCCTGCTAGAACTAGTTGCTTGCATGTATCCTGCTCTTCCAAGAACTTGCCAATTGTCTCATACAAGATGTTGGCATCCCATTAAAACTTCTTCTTGTCTATTCAGGCCTCACCCTAGGACAGAAGCCACAAAAGCATACATGATCTACAGAACATTAATGAACCTATTTTCTTTAAAACTGTCTGAAGGACAACATGAAAAATCTGCTGCTGAATACTTTGAGTTTTTGCTTTTTCTACTGCCATGCCAGTCTAAGCAGATTATGAGTTAAGACCCTGCTTATACATTTTGGCTCAAAATCTTTTGGTCAATACTTCAGGAACTGCTAGACTAACTTTTCTATACACAGCTCAAATTCCCTGCACATTTCATTAGCACAATAGAAAAGGTTTGCAGTATTTGGTCTCAGCAAGTTAACCTCAGCACTTCCAAATAGCATGTCAGGGACCATTTCTGCATGTGTCTGATTGATCACAGCTCTCGTTTCGTTTCCCAGGGCTTAAACAACAAAAAGAATTTGCCAGCAGGGGGTGCGATGCTTCGCTGTTTGGAAAACATCGCTACTTTTATGGAAGCCTTGCCGATGGATTCCCCCAGCAACCTCTGGACCACAATCAGTAATCAGTTTCAGACCTTCCTTACTAAACTCCCATGTGTTTTGCCTCTGAAGGTATGATGTGTGGCCATCTGAAACAAGTTATATTGCCATTGGTCAGGATGTACTGGAACTGTGCAAAAACTGTGGATAACCAGTCAGTGTGGGTTGTTGTGAATGTTTGCTAATGATTCAGCTAATTTTTCCAGAGCAGTAGATTTATTTTATCTCTGATCCATCCCTTTAATTACGTTTTCCATGGATAACAACAGCAACTCTGGCCAGGGTGCTTTTCACTTCTTTCTTGGCATTTTTCCTATGTGTTTTCTGTGCCCTGTCTCTGTCAGATTAGAATACTGCATTTGAGAGAGTCAGTATTTAGACAATGAAAATCCATCTGGTTTTAACTGTTAAAACTAAATAAAGCTCTTAAGAAGAGCAGCACACCTAATTAATTTGCTAAAGGTACACAGTAGTCAGGCAGAGAGAACTGGGACTACTGGGCTTAGCCTGTTTGGCTGACCAGGTTGTATTTTTGATTCTAATAGAATATTGTTACAGAAACTGAATCCAGAGGCTCTGGGCTCTGATTTCTGAGTGCTCAGATCTTAATCTCCTGGTGTGTATATTTCAGCAAATGCAGTAAAAACTTCTTAGTCTTTCCAGTAAACTTCAGTAAATTGCATGGAATTCTGATGCACTTACACTATTTCCTAGGGAACCCAGTGGTAATTTCTTCTGTACAAAGCACTGTTGTTCCCTATGTGCTGAGGGATCCAAAACCTAAATCTGTGACTGATAACATTGTCTTTTAAACTGGTTGATACCACTTGGTTACATGAATGATATTAAATCCCTTGGCACTATTACTCAATAGTCAGATCTTGAAACATATTTAGATTTTGGTAAATTGTGGCATCCTTCAGCACTTACTAAGACACAGGCAATAACCATTCCCTCTGTGTACTAGCCACCCCAATGTACTGCATCTTTTGTAACTGAAATAAATAGAAAGAAGTTAATTGGATTTTAGTGCTTCCAACTGCATATCCATCATTCACGGAACCTTTAGGTGGAGTGTTTACACTGATTTCCCTTCTATTCATGGGAGTGATACAAGTAAAGCAATTGCTTGCTCCTGAACTTTAAATCCCCTGTTCTTTTCTTTAGGGATGTAGGGAACACTTTGATATTCTAGAGGTTTACAGCAAGAGTGAGGCAAGACAATGGATTGATGCTGAAAAGTCCATTCTGTGCTGTAACCTGTGTGATTTACTTGAAATCATAAGGAACGATTTAAGGAATCTGAAACAGCTGCTGCTAGGCCATATTCCAATGTTACAGGTTGTGAGATGTCTTGAGATGTGAGGGGAAAATATCATAGTCCAGGACAAGCCCAGAAATATAAAATAAGGTAGTTATGCACCTATGCTGTAGTATGTTACCACTGAAGGGGTATGACTGGGATATGACTGTGTTTAATAATAAGCCAGTTTAGAGAAAGTAATTAAAAATCAATTATCAGGGATAATTTTTCAGACTTCACTTGTAAGTTATTCATAGCTGCTACCACTATAAGCAAGATCTGTACACAGAAAGGTACTAACTTACTTTCTTTTTCTTTTCTGCCTTCAAATATGTTCAGTGTTCTTTAGACTCTAGTTTAAGAATCATGATTTGCTTGTTGAAGATACCTACCACTAGTGCCACTAGGGTAAGTTCCAAGAAGACAAAATTCTATTTTGTCAGATTTAGCCAGCCTGTGTAACTGTATGAATGTGTTCATATCCCCTGGCTAGGAAAGTATTATATGGAAGCATAAAATTGTGCAGTCCAATACTGCTTGGAGAATGATAAGAGCTTTGGAATCTAGGTTACAGTAAAGTGGGGGTAGAATTACATTCCTGTGTGGGTGTGAATGTATGTCTTCTTAAAGATGTGATGTGATGTTCTCTTTTTTTTTTTCCCTCCTTTATTTTTTTCTTTAAAAAAAAAAGAGTAATGAGCTTCCTTAGACGTTTTTCAGTACAATTCCACTGAAGTCAGTGAGGTTTTCCTGCATAAACTATACAGAATCTCTTATAAACACGGTGTCACAAGTGAAGCTATTTTCTAACTTTTTGTTTCTAATTTCTGACAGAAGCATGAAGGCATATGATACAGCTGTTTGACCAAAGCAGTGTGAATCCCAGGCAGATAGCCTCTGAGCTAAAAATAATGCTTCTTCATTCAGGCATTTCAGAGCTGGAATGCTTCTTTGCTAATTTGGGCAACGAGTTATTGATTTCTGTAACACATGTCATTGCAGAGTCTTCTGGAACCTTTTTCAAAATTACTAAGTTTTGTAATTCAGAATGCTGTCTTCACTCTGGCCTACCTGGTGGAGCTATGTGGTTTGTGCTACAGAGCCTTCACAAAGGTAACAGTGACTCTATCTTCCTTTAGAGACAACTGAAAATAGGACAAAGTCGTGCTTTCTACAAGCAGTTTGGAAGTAAAGATGGAATCAGTGTCAAGTTTCAGGGATGTCAGCAGTTTTAATGTAGTTTGGTTCATCAAGTAATGATCATGGTTCAGTGCCTTTTAATAATGCTGAGTTTTACATCCACAGTAAAGACACAGGTGATGGGAACCTGCTGCAAGTGTTGCTCAGAAAAGTATTTTGATGTGATTTTGGGTATTGGACACTTTTTTCTCATGTTGAGAGGATACCTGGTATTCATGCATCACTTAAAATATCTGTACAGTCATATCTTTCATAGTGCACAAGTTTAGCCATGTAACTTGTGAGTAAAAGCTTAAGTATTCCTTGCCTTTTGAGAGCACAGCTGTGAGGGGAGGCAGTAGACAACTAACTAAAATAGAAGACTCCAAGTTAGGAGCTTTCCATCTTAGATCCTGTTAATTCTGGATTGAGTATTTTCCTTTGGCATGCAGGGCTGCTGCAGTGTAAAAAAGAGAACAATATATGTGCACTTTTAAGTTTTAAAGATTCTTGGATGGAAGTTATTGTGTGCAATAACAGTTATTACTTGGGTTCATTTTTGTAGCTATCAGTGAGAAGTTTAACAACAAAAAAGCAATTGAACCTAAGGTCATATTTACTCCATTACGTAGATTGTCAAGGTACTGAAAAATGTTGCTTTTGCCACTAAGTGCACAGTTTTCCATCCTTGATACATTTGTCAGAACAGTAATTAATCCTGAGGAAACATTCTGTCATAAATAGCTACATGATTTTCTGTTTTGATGATGTACAACTGGAGCATGCATTGTTTGAGTCTTGTTAAGACTTAAAATATCACTGTACAAACAGTGAAGAAGTGATAAAAGCAGTGAAACTCTCACAGAAAAACTGCACCACAAGAAAATAAGAAATATTTTTACAAAATGTAATGGTTTGAAGCATTAAATAGAAATTAACAGTATGTTTAATGACAACAAGTAAGTTCTATCTTTTTGTCTCATTTGAAAGAGAAGAGTTTATGCAATGGAGTAATCCTGAATACAGAAGAGTTTGCCTAGCTTTTGGAATTATTTTGAGTTATACCTATAGTTAAGATTTTGGGCAAGGCAAAGAGAGTAAATTGTTAACTTGAAGTCTAATAGTGCTTTTTTCATTGAAACAGAAAAGCCTTATTTAAAACTGAAGCAGAGATACCCCTCTTGCAGTTGTGGTCTTAGCAGAGTGCTTCAAATATCTGCTAAAGCAAATTGTGAACTACAGGGAATTTTTCACTTTCCTGAGGCTCTGCAGTTTCAGAAAAATGTAATTAAAACCATGGTATTAGAAAACCCACACGTGTCTCTTGCATGCTTCCTGGTTGATTGTTCTATTAATATAGTGAGGACTTTATTGCACACAGGAAGCTTGGATTACAGTGCTTGGTAAAATCTTTTTGATTTAGTTTAATGCAACCTGATGACCCAGAAATGGAAGCATTAGTGAATGTTCTGCATTGTATATCCACAAAATAATTAATTTAGTGGAACTCCACACTACATTATCTTTGTTATTTCTGAAAACTTACCACAGTTTTGCCTTAGAAGTGTCAAGTTAATGACTCCTGTTAGAAAAAACACCAAATCAGTTATGATGCTGTGTGTCTCTACAGCAAAAATCACTATAGATAAATAAGAGTGTTGTGGTAGAGGACCACATAGAAGTAAATTCCAGAAGGAATATAATTGTGAGCATTGAAACTATTCAAATGTAATTGCTTGTTTTGCTACTTTGAGTGTGCTGACTGGAACAAAACACAACTTTCAGCTAAGCTGTGGAGGATTCTTGTCTTTTCAAAGAGAAGCTACTCTAACATGCACTTTGTAGAGGTCAGTGCTGTACAGCCACTCCAGACCTTTTTCCAACGTTTTCCTAATACCCCTTGGCAGGAATGTCTGAGTTTCTCTTGTCTTGGAGCCTGAAGACTCATGTCAATCTGATATTTCCTTGTCTGAGTTTCTGTTCCAGGTCAGCAGTTTGGTTTTTTCAGTGCCTTTGGATCTCTCAATTGAGAGTACCATTTCTTCTATGGATTATAGTTTTCTTATCTTTAGTTTTCCTTGCAAGGTCTTCAGGTCCTAAATGGACACTTTCTGGCTTTCTTATCTCTTACAGCTGCAGAAGCTTGAACTTAAACTTAGCCTTTTGCTAGTGTTCTGTTGTCCTTTACTAAGTAAATGCAAAATGCCACAATTTTTCTATTGATTTTTTAAAATGATATTAAGAGGCGGATCATCAGTATTTTTAATTACTGTAGTAGCAGCAATGATTAAATTAAGGTTTTTGCTTTATACTGACTTACTTGGAGGATAGCAACCTCCATTAAAGATCCAAATTTACTTTTATTACTAACTTTGGACCCTGAGGTACTACTAGAACTTCAGGAGTTTCACGTTCTACATTGACATGTGGTTAGTCACAGTTGGAAGGTTGTAAAGCCATTTTCTACAGGGATGCATAGACATTTGAGAGAGTTAATTTGGCTGATCAGTGGCTGAAGTAATGTATTTGTGACACTTCTGGTACCAGATTTATACATGTGGCTCCCCTGGGTGTTATTCTCAAGAAAAAATGGCTTTGTGGCAGAATATAAAGTTTATACATATTTATCACCAGCAGGATGATAGGAATAAGTAGACTTGGGATAGGAAGGATACTCTGGGCCATTGACTTACATGTCATCACTCCTGATTTACAGTGCAGGAAGCAAGAGGTCAGATGTCAAAAAACCATTTTGCCTGATTCTTTCAATCTCTTTTCACTGCATGTGCTTAACAAACTTTAAGAGTTTAGACTGTGAGATAGGAGGCTTCTTTGAGAAAGAGGCAATTAGCTGTTGTATTATTCCTAAAGCCAAGAAAAACTGGGATTCATGAAGCCTATACTTCCTTTCCAGTATTCTGACAAAGTAATTTATTATGGCCCAATTATATCCTGTACAGCATAGATGTTGGTATGTAAAATAGCTGCTTTTGAAAGAATTATGTCTTCCTTATTTTTTAGTATGTGTAGGCTACTGAACTGGGTTACTGCTAGGAACTTCTGTCCACTCTTTGGGGGGATGTAATCGTCTGACTTGGCACTGCACACTCAAGTCTGGGAAGTCATATGATGGTGGGAAGGGACACTCTTCCTGGGGAATTCTAATAAGTAATCAGGATTTGTTTACACCATGGGTATTTTGCATCATTCTGGTTCTCCATTCCCACTCAGAATGTTGTAGGGTTAGAGAAAGTTCAGGTAATGATAGCAAGAATGATCAAATGGTTGGAGTTCCACATGAAGTCAGAGCTCTTCAGTCTGAAAGAGCAGCCACTGATGGGAATGTGAGAGAGGTCTGCAAGGTCACAAGTGATCCAGACAGGGATGGGCAATTCCTTCCCTTTCCAGTGCAAAGAACATACTAAGTTTATAAGAACTGGTCAAAGCAAGTAAAGGGAAGTAATTCTTCAACGTGTGTGACTTTTTGCTAAATACCATTTGTGCTAAAGGTTGGCATGAGTCCCAGAGGTCAATGGACAGTTACATGGAAGAGAAATATTTTGAGAGTTTTGAATTATACAGAAACTACACTGAGCTCAGAAATTCCCTGAGCTGAAAATAGTTGGTGAAATTATACATGCTTGCCTTGTTCTTATTCTTCCTTTTGCTTCTGCTTGTGACCTTGTTGGAGATAACTTACTGAAGACATTTGTTCCCATCTGACCTCTCCTAGATATTCTTATATTGTATATTTTTTATCAGAGCACCACTCATGCATGTGGAATGTGTGACTTTTGAATATTTATCCCCTCCAGTAATGGTTTCATAATACAGCTGATCCTGGAGTGTTAGCTTCCTGCAAGTTTAGCTTCCTTGACTGCAGCAATATAGTCAGACAAGGACAAGGACTGCAGTTTGGGACCCATTCTGTCATCTCAATGTGTTATCTGTCTGCACACTCCATGTAATTGAAGAGGAAACCAGGAGCTTGAAGTAGGGTCTCTTGAGTCACACACTGGCATCATAACTTCCATGAAATACATATCATTCTGGTGTTTTGGCAGCTTCTCTCAAATCAAGGCCTGATATTAAAATCTGTTTGCATTCAGAGATGTGTGTGTGCTGTAGGAGACAAGCACTGTTGCTGCAAGCTTTGTTTGACAGTGTGACACACAGGTAGTGTGGGGACATCAGTTCTCTGGAGAGGATCACTGGTGACTGCTTGGTCTGCTGCAACAAAAGCTCACTCTCACTCTCAGCTGCTCCTGTGTGCAGCTGGAGGTGGCCTTCATGTTGTCTCACAACAAGACTTCTCTGAGGAATAGAGAAATTATCCCATTTTACAGGTTTTGTGGAGAAGCTGAGGCCCAGTCTGAGTTGAAATTTTCACACATTTAACTTAAGTGAGCAGGCAAGTGCATGGGATGAACAACATGGAGAATACTAGGTTTAGATTTTTAAGCACAGTCTGAATATGCTCTCATTATTAGACAATTTATCTCCTCTCTAGAGGTTGTCTGAAATAGAGCACGGTGCTCCTGCTTATCAAAATTCTTGAGTTGCTGTGGTCAGTAGCAGGTTATAGATTTTTTTCACTTTTTTTTATCTTACCACTTAAAGTCAGAGAATGTCAAAGTAAGATGTATAACAAGTCCATCTTATCTCTTGTATCTCCTTGCTGACTCAGCCCTACAACTCTATTCTTAGACTTCTGTGTTCTAATCTCCACTGGCTGATTTCCCCCTATGTTTGAAAGTGTTTCTGTTGTAGCAGCTGTAGCCAAGACTGTTTTTATTGTGGAAGTGGAAAAGTACTGCCAGTCTAATGAGTGGAAATAGATGGTACAAGCAGCTGTAGTGGAGGCACTCTTTTTTAAAGGGGAATAACCACTGAAAAAGAGCATGGTGAAATGTAGACTGTTTTTAGCAGGTTCAGTGAAAGAATAACTCTAAATACTATACCAGTTTTGTTCTTCTGTGTCATTTCTTACTGCTTCCCTCTTTTCTCTTTTTATGGAACTACTTAATGAAAGCTTTGTTTGCATACCTGGGCTTTATAACTATTGTATAAAATCTATCTGTATTTCATATGTGAAATATTAAATCTTGGATATGATGTCTGATAAAACATAAAAAAAAATCACCTTCATTGATGTCTGTTCCATTAAGTCTGCAGAATTATATAAATTATGAGTGATGTTGGCATTTTTTAAGACAGCAGAAACCAGTACATTTTTGTAACTTTGCTATTCTCAAACTTAGATAAAGAGTATCTTATGGTTTACTAGTGGCTGTCAGTGAATTTCAGGGCATTCATAATTCTGTGGTTTTTTGTTGCAGGAAAGGGACAAATTCTACTTGACACGCTGTGTTATATTGGAGTTACTGCAGGCACTCAAATTAAAGTCGCCCTTACCAGACCTGAATCTGCTGCTATTGGTGCAGGTACAGGAAATTCTGATGTAATTCTCATACTGATCCTGTCTTGGCCCAGGATAGGGAGTGGGGCAGAGGCTGAAGAACCAAGTCCAACATGGTTTCAGAAAGTACCTGTAATATCTGGGGAAGCAAGAACTTTTTAAATCCAAATTCAGTTCCATTTGGATGCATTGGTGCACACATTTGGGCTCCTACATTAAAATTTAAGAGAATAAGTTTGGAATCCGAATTTCACTAATGATAATCACCTGTGCATCACTGCTGATGTACTGAAGATCACAGAATATATATTGAGTTGGAAGGGACCCATAAGACTGAGTCCATTGAGTTTACTATCATGCCCCTGCTGCTGCCTTGTCTTCCTATCCTGGCCTCAAACCCTGTCCCCAGCTTGTGTGGGAAGGGCTGCTAGGTGATCATGGGTCACAGCTCAGTTTCTGGCAGTAAGCTGTCTCCAGTTTATGAAGGCCATTTTCTTCTGACCTGTAGTTTTCCAGCAAAGAATACATTGACAGTATTTCTGCTGCTTTCATTCTGTGGAGTCAACCTAGTCAAGCTACCATTGGAAAATATGAGAAAATAAGATACATACTTGTGAAAACTTCTGCCTCCAAGAAGGCAAGTGTGGCTCAGTTTGGCATCACAAGCCTGTCCCATGAAAACAATTTGCTGAAGTCCATCAAATGTAATCACAGGTAGTGGGCTCTCATTGTTTACAATGAGATAATGGTATGTTAGAAACTTAAATTTAGAAACTTAAAATTATAGGGGACCAGCATAACAGCACTTTATAAGGTCCAGGTGAGGTGTTGATTACATAGACATCTCATAATGCTCCCAGCATCACAGCTCCATTCACTTTTTCCCTTCCCATTATGAGTCAAAGCTTCATGTAGCTTACTATGGACTCATTTTCTTTTGAATACTGGTACATTACTCATAGTAAGTAAGGGATTGCCAGATGACAGAGAAATAATGCTGACAAATACTGACAAAAGTATATAGCAGTTAGGATAACTCTGAAAACAATTATTATGCCATCAGTGTTAGGGGAAGAAGTTGGGAAGGGAAGAATAACACATGGGGTTTTTTTTCTTTTGATGGTTAAGAGTTGTTTTTAAAAATCCATTTAAGTTGAAAAGCACAAGTTTGTCTTTTTTTAAAATTATTATTAAACCCAAACTTATTTTTTTTCAGTCCCAGTCAATACCATCAAGTAACAACCACTGACTTCTTTGTCTCTTATGGCTGCTGTGATGCACCATGATACCATGTACATTGGTTTTTGTTGAACTGACTTTTCCTGTATTACAGAATAAAGCAATTATTCTGCATTACTCCTAAAGTTCAGTCCTGTGGCTACTCCAAAGCATGAAAATCCCCTAGTTCAGTTCTTCCTGAATTTGTTATTTGAGGATGCAAACAGGCCATGTCAATATTGGCAGTGGGGTTTAACTAATTTACACTTGCACTTCATATTGAGTCAATTGCCTGAGAGACCCAATAAGCAAATCTGTCTCTTACCTTTATCTCATAAAGATAAAATGGTAATTGCCTGGGTTTTCCTCCTTGCACTGTTCCCATATGCTGTATTCACTTTGGGATGAATTCATACCTTACACAACAGCATCTAATGTGGATATAAATGTCTTTTATGATGTCTCTCTTTCAGAGGCTGATGAAGTGATTCATATTTCCTGCTATCCAAAGCAGCCAGCTTCTGTTTTTATGCAGTCAGTGGTGAAGAATAGGGGTTGTATTCAGACCATCTGCCATAGATGCCTACTGGAGGCATGATGAGTGCTTCTGCCATTGACTGTGCAAATTGGCAGCTCTCAGTAGTATGTGGTCTGAATCACTCAACAGCCTCTGGAATTGCAATACCATAGTAACCACTAAGCCCTTCTTAAGCACCACTGTAATTTAAGAAATCTATCAGTAAAAATGCATATATCTCTTATTTTTAAAATTTTCTCTGGTGCCATTGATAGAATGAAGGGATAAGTTCACCTCTTTACCTCACAAAGCCACTACAGTATGAATTCAAATGGTATGCTTTTGAATGAATAAAGCCATAGCAGAGGTAACACAGCACCAAATGGAAATGGTTTTAATTTCCAACAGTCATGTCTCCATGGACATGTTAGCCTGTGTGCAAGACTCCATATAGACAGAATACAGAGATTCTGTCAAAATGTTCCAGATAACAAAAGAGCTAGGAGCACTTTAATTTAATGATAGATCAGTCGTGGGCTGACTAACAAAGGAGTTCCTAGAAAGGTACATTTGACACCCACATTTATCCAGATTACATAGTGCCATCAGTGTCACCAGTGACATTAAGGCTAAGATGAGACTTAACATTATCCCACTTCACAAAGAATGAGAATTTTTAACCAGCTCACTTCAATCTTTGCTCAGGTGTCCTGGATGACAAAGGGTATGGAAAGACTGTCTCCTTGATTTGTCCTAGCAAATGAAAGCCATCATGTACATGCTGCTGTTCCATGGGTTTCCATAGGAACTGCTTCTTCACACAGCATTTTATTTCTCCTGCTCACATCTCATCAGCACACATCTTCAGGATTTCCATTGACTTCAGATTATACTGGTGTGTCTTTAGAATTTGCTTGTTCAGTCATTCTCTAAGATTCAGTGTACCTGATCTGTTTGGTTGTAAAGCTTGTGGAACTGTAAGAGTAAATGCTAGGGCTGTAAAGGATATTTTGAAATACTTTCATGAAGAGCAGTCAGTCATTGAGAGTACTGCTTATATACATGCATTAGACAACCATCAGATATGGTAGTCAATATCTGTCTCAGTTTATGAAAGTACCATGGTATCAATTCATTTTTAATAAGAAGGAAGATTAAGGTTAGACCTTACTTGACATTATTTTCTGTCTGCTCTTAGGAAGTTACATTGCATCACTATGGACAAAAATTGCTCAAGTGCAGATATAATGTTAGGACAAGAAGTTGGACAGGCAGAAGTAGGACAGGCAAATAATCAGCAGGTTTAATGGATAAATGATGTGGACATTGGAGATTTTAGGTCAAGGGATTTGAAAACAAGCAGAAACAAGAAAAAAGATAAAATAAAAGCATAAGAAAAGCAATGAGAGCTATTCCACTGTAATAGCACGACACTGATCATCTCTTAGAAACAGCTTGTTTATACCAGACCATACTAGTATGTTGACAGCTTCAAAGCTCTTCATCTAATTCATCATTGTAGAACTTGAATGAACATGTTATAATATCACAGTGAAGAATATGCCATCCTGCCTTATCATTATCATGGTTCACTCTATAATGAAAGAGAAGCATTTGATAAATGGAAGAAATAGCAATTTTTTTTCCATAAAGAATGTATGATTTTTTACACAATATTCTTCAAATTGCTCCTGCACAGCATATTTTTTAATTAGCCACAATAAAGTCAGATTTTTTTAAAAAAAATTATCTCATTTATACTGGTGAGTTAAGTAGGTTGTTTATAAAGAAAGAGATCTCTAAAGGCAAATTACCATGCATAAAAGCAAGAAGAGATCTGAACTGGTTTTAATGAAGTAATGAATAAATTATTAGTGTCTTCAGGTTCCTCAAAAATAATTAAAAATAACTTGTCTTTAATTTCTTCTTAGTTTGTTTGTGCAGATGCTGGAACAAAACTAGCTGAGTCAACAATCCTACATAAACAGATGATTGCCTCAATGCCTGGAGTAAGTACTGAACCCAAGTCCATTTCTTAGTTCTGTTGTTCTGATTTTTAAAAAAATACATCTTATTCAGTTTGTTTTGCTTCATTTTAATGCTCTTTCCTTTTCATTTCTCCTCTGGCAAGATTATTACGGGCAGAGGTTGAGATGCTTCATCCTTTTTATAAATGGTGGAAAAGTTCTGAATTTGATGTTGCTTTCCTTGCTTTCAATTACAACCTGTAACTGTAACTGACTTCTTATAGTGAAAACCTGTGCTCAAAAATACAAATCTAAGATCTGCAGTTCTCAGGCCAGCTGAGTGCATCAAGAAATGGTAGCAGGATGGAAAGCCACAAACGATTGCCTCCTTTCTCACAAAAGATTATCTGATTTAAGAAGGGAGTTAATGGTATTTTTCTTGTATTGTGTAAGTCATTCATCTGTATCCTGCTGGGTAGTGTAGCTAAATTACAAGTCCTCCTAATTGCCTGGGCACTGAATATGCACCTGATGAATATGGGAGGAAGTAGCACAGTGGGAGATCTTGACTTGTTCCATGACACATGTGACTGAGTACCCAAGCAGATGGGAAAGACTTAGCCAAGGTTTGCTTCACAAGCTGAGTGAGGAAAACTTATTTCCCTGTGTGTGTGACAGCTTTAGGGATGACTTAATAGGATCTTTCCCATGTATCTTCTGAAATGTGTGATGTTTTAAATGCCAATCTTTAATTACACCTTTGCTCCTAATAGGATATTTTAATTTATACTTGCTTTGAATAGATAGACTAACACTGGTGTTACAAGGTATGATAGGAACATGATCATTTCAGAATAAATCATAGAAAATTAGGCTGCCTACTGCTTGCATGAAACAGAACAAGTTGTTGGAGAGAAGTCTTGTGCAACTGAGCATTTATTTTCAGAGACTCTTTCATAATTCTGTTATTCAATATTCTAGAACCTAGGTTGAATCCTTAGTGCACATAAACTGGATGGAGGACATACTGACTGGGTTCCCAGTGACTGTATTTTACTGGTTTTTATTCTGTCATGGAAACTGGCAGGAACAACATTTGAAAAGCCAGAAGGTGGCATAGTAAGGTAACATAGAAAAATGAAGAGTGCCCAGGTCAGTTGTTTAAATATAGAATGCCAGCAGTTTTTTTAAATTTCAGCCACTAAAACTCAATTGTGACTTAACAATTTTGTGACTGAAACTAAATCTAGTTCATTTGTATACTCAGATAGGATAATCAGCTTCTATACTTCAAAGTGCAGGTAATCAAAAATAGGTCAAAGAACAGTAGTTTTCTTCTATTAACTTCACTGCAGTGTTCTTCCCTGAGCCTATGATTTGGCATAAAGTAGATTTTGGTGACTTCAAAAAGATATCTAATTTAATAATGTGATCATTTAACCTCAAAAGTTAAGCATTTATTTTACTTGGCTGCTAAGAATGAAGCATCCATAGTTCCTGTTGAATTCAGCCACCATTATCTCCACCTCAGACCACTAGCATCTAAACAGAGGTCTGTGTGATACCTAGTGGGTCAGTAGTATCACGTTTGGAAAGCTGCCCTGCAGGGTTCTCTGATCTATTCAAAGCCCTTATTTCATCTGACAGCTTTGTTCCATTCACTGCTTTGTGCACCTCAGGCACATCTTGTGCTAGCTCAGGGCCAGATTCACATTTGTCACTGTTCTAGGAAAAGGATTATGAAAATTTGTAGTGCATGAATACAGCAAGCACCACATTGAGTCCTTTTGTTTTCCCTTTGAGGTTGTTTTTGCTGTGGCACAGGTGGCTTCTCAATAAGCTTATACCTTTATGATCTAACTGGAGCTTAAGTGCCATTAAGATACTGTAGTTTGAATGCTTTTTCTTCAGAAATATACATGAAATATTCTTTAGTTATTGCAAAAAGGAAAAAAAAATACATTTCAGTGATGTTCATTTTAATGATGTTTACACATAAAATACCTGAAGTTATTTAAACTGTTTTCCATTGTGATTAATGTGAAATAAGAGCATCTCTGCCTGTGACTGAATTTTGTTTTCTTTGATTGTAACTGATTGGCTCTAATTGCAGAAATGCTCAGCTGCTTGAAAAACTGAGTTGTTCAATTCTCATCAAGTTTTTAAGACTTTGATTCTGGACCACTATAAATTTCAGGATGATATGACAAGAATATTTTTGAAAGTTTCATCAGTTAATCTTTTATTGCTGTCATAGATAAGAGCATTTTATGATGCATGAAGAAATTACAGCAGCTGGGCTATCTTCTTATACTATAATCAGATAAGAGAACATAATACACTGAGAAGAAGAACATCAAAGAATACCTATTCCTAACTCTTCTAACTAAAAAGTAAAATGAAGAACTTGAGACAGACCAGTTGTATTCTGGTGAAGCAAAACCTTCTTTCTTAAACTTATTTCTTTTATATTTTAGTGTGGAACAGCAGCAATGGAATGCATGAGGCAGTATGTTGGGGAAGTGCTGGATTTCATTGCAGATATGCATACATTAACCAAATTGAAGGTTGGTTCTGGCATACATTGATCTGAAGTGTTTGAGTTTTTTTTGACAAAAATATGTTTTCTGTAAGGAGCTTGCCTGGGAGACACTGTAGGAAGTATTTGAGGATGACTGACAGTTATTTCTTTGCTTTCTCTTTAAAAAAAATATTGGCACTGTTACAGATTTAGAGACTTCTGTGACATTAGTAATAAGTAGCTGATGTGGTGTTGAATGCATAAAACTCCTTGCCTGTACAAGTACACTCTTGTGGAGAAATCCTGTGTCTCTTATAGACCCAAACAGACACTTAAATTAATTGGAAGTTGGGAGGTAATTAAAATACAGTAATTGACCCAAAGAGGGGGTGTCGTTTTTCTAATGGATGCTGTTGTTTTCATTGTCAGGTTATGTTTTGTTGAGGAGGGGAAAAACCAAATAGCTTTTACCTCTGTAGTCCAAACTGCATTTTGGTTTCTTTATATTAGCTGGATGACAAATTGTTAACAGGAGTGATAGGAAAATACTTCTCTTAACATAAAATATTTTATTTAGGAATACATTTCTTAAAAAGATCCTAGTAATAATTAGCTAATCAAAACCTAGAATTTCCTTTTCATGGAGGATTTTCATATTCCTATTAAATTTCCTACAGAATGGAAATTCTCTAAGATGTTTTGAAAACTAAGTAGTCTAAGTTACATTGCTGCTCCAAAGTTTATTTATGAATCAATGAGATGAGAATGTTTACCCCACTAATTTCTCACACAGTCACTTGTCCACTGTCCCTCTGGCCTCTCAACCACACCTTATGCCCCAGAGGGGACACCTTATTGCATGTTAATAATACTTACCACAAAGGAAAGAGAATCCCAACTAAACTGAAACTTGGGTCTTGAAACTCACTGTAAGTATTTTACTGGACAAAATTTTCCTTTTCTTAAATTCTTACCCTGTTGACCATAAATTCCCTTGAATTAAAAAAAAATAGTGTAAGGGAAGCAACCTGTTCTGCTGGAGTAGAAATTTACTTCAAAGCACAGAGTAGTTAGTCGTTTGAAGTTGAATTGGATTGCCTTCCCACTCTGTCCTCTTGTTACTCAACAATTTCTGCTAAAGTTCAGAACTGCTTTCAGAATATTTAGGCAATTGAATCATAAATGAGGCAAGAGATACATCTGGTTTTCTAGTTTCACAGGAAAAAAAATGAGCTTATCTGAAACCAGGAATGGGGAAAATTTGTCTTTAAATACTTGCAGGTATCCTCTCTCCTGTTTAAAATGTTTCTGTAGAAAACTTTTTGTCATTGAGCTGTAGTCTGATTTTTAGAATTGTTCTTACAGTGCTGAAGATTGGTGATTGCTTCTTATCCTCAGTGGGGCTATTTATTTTTAAAAATTTTATATATTGATGTAGGTAGAACATTAACTAAAACTTTTACCCATTTTTTCACTTTCATGTTTTGAAATTGGGCAAGAAGCTTCCCAAATCAGTCATCTGGCCATTTAAAACTAAGTCAGAAATATCATGTTGTTTTGATTTAGCCATGTAATACAGGAATCTGAGTACAAAATTAGCATAATAGGAGAGTCAAATATGACCATAATTTTATGTATTGCAAACAATAAGGTTTTCTGTCTTATAAAATTAAAAGGCAGTTTTTATTTAAACAGATAAAACTTACTTTGTGGTTACAGCATGTTTGAGAAAATATTTGTAAGCATTTCTAAGTTTACAAGTAGTCAGAATCTCAAAAAAATTAACAACATCTAGATTTAAATTCTTGCAAGCTCATTTAATATATTTACTTACATTGCTTGGGTTTTATTAACAGAGGTGTTACTCCCTATAAAATGAGTCCTAAGATCAGCTGGTTGTACAGTTTCTTACCACAAGTGTGTATTATCAGCAGCATCTGGGGTTATAGCTAACAAAAAATGCCATGTGGTTTATATGGCCAGTAACAATCCCAACAGCAAAAGGTTATTTTTAAATGTTGGTTTTCAAGTTTGGAATCTTCTGCTCTCTGTAGGAATTCAGAGAATAGACTTAGTTAAAGTTGTTCATTTATATTCAATGTCATCTTTTGCATATCCAAGAAAAATTTCTTTGAAAGAGGTCAGTTATTTTCAGTCCTGTATATTAGGAATTACTGCATGAAAAAAATGGTATAAATGTTAATTCTCAAGATAATTGCATTTCAGTGTACTGTTTCTGTTCAGTTTATTATGGTTTCTTTTTCCCTTTGAGAAAACATCTTAATTGGTAATGCTTTGCAGGATTTTGTTTAGAAAATTCCACCTTTTTTAAAGATTTGTAATGTATTTTCCTGCATAACTGTCTATCCTTTTTACCTGTCTGTGTAACAAAAGTCATTAAATACTTATGCTGGTACATAGGGATTTTTTCTCTTGAAAGAGGCTTTAAGTGAGTGCAATTTGAGAGTGTAAATTTCTGAGGTTAGATACTTATCGGTTAGAAAAATATTATTGGTCCACTGATTTTTATCCTGTTATAATAATTGAATAACTGATGACCTGATTTTCTTGTGTGAAGCATATGGCTCTCCTTTTAAGCAAGCAACTGCAGCTAGCATGTGTTCTGGTATAGTCTAGTACCAGAAGGTAATGCAAAGTTAGCTTAATAGAAATACAGAATTATCTCAAGGAGCAGCAATGAAACATCCATTAAAACTGGCAAAGCAGGATAAATTACCTTTACAGGCATAAATATTTGAATGTTTCTTGGTAAGAGGTTTGGCTCTTTTTATTGCTGGAGTTTAAAGGCATTTTTAAGTGAATAGTGCAATATAACTGACTAGTGCAATATAGTCATATTGCTGGTGAATGAGGGCTTCTTTCTGAACATGCAAATGGAATATTGCACATGGAAGGCATTCCCTGCCCAGATGCTATCTTGTTAAATGGTTAGATTTTTTCATTTTTACCTAAGCTCTCTGGATGTGCAAGCATTAGTTTGTGTTTATCAGCTGTTGAGTTTGCTGATACAAAAGCTGCCTATACATTTTGTCTGGCCTCTTGGAATTGTGGCCCTCTGTGGAAAGTTATGCATCATACAGGTGTTACTAATAGAGGGATTGGAGAATTTTAAAAAATATATTTCTGAGCTTTGTTTTGAGGACACAGAGATCCTGAGAAGGAATTGAAGGGGAGTGAAATAGAATATGCTCTTTTCTGGAAGATCTTAGCTCGAGCAAAATACTCTTTTTGGGTAGGAAATCAGATCTTTGCCTTGCAGAGTCACATGAAGACTTGTTCTCAGCCACTGCATGAAGACACCTTTGGTGGACATCTGAAAGTTGGTTTAGCTCAGATTGCTGCTATGGAAATCACCCGGGGAAACCACAGGGACAACAAAGCTGTGATCCGGTATTTGCCTTGGCTTTACCATCCTCCTTCAGCAATGCAGCAAGGGTGAGAACGCTTTTCCACAAAAAGCAGTACTAAAATGGGTTAGAAATCTTCACAAAATTATGTTTTTATTGTCAGATTCCGTAGATAAGACCCACAGTGGGACATTGAAAGAGCTGCTCAGCAGTTCCCTGATCCTAAACTGAGGAATTTGTCAATGTAGTATTTAAAGTACATGCCAGAGAAATAGTGGAGGTAACTCCAGGGACTGGACTGGAGTAACACTGGAAATTAACTTGGTTCTTGGTCTAGGTACAGACAGTGAAAAACACACAGGCACTTGATCAGTCCTAGAATTACAGAAAATATTCTCTGAATTATAGACAATACAACAGGAAATGGCCTTTGAAATTATGGAGTACAAATGAGTCAGAACTCTTAAGTGTAGGTCTACTAGTGTGTGATAAACTAACAACTTCACCTGGCTAAAGCTAAATGAGACAAATCCTGCTCGAGATGTTTTCTGTCCCTTTTCACTGTGAGAAATCCTGGTGTACAGTGTTTTATTTTCTAAAAAAACAGGAGTACTGTGCCTTGTGTTACAGTGACAAATTGTTTTGAGTGTAGGCAATTGAACAATGTTTCAACAAACGTGTATTCCTGTGCCAGCTTTGTCCCAGAGTACCTGTCCAGGATTCTGGGGACTAAGCTGTTTAGGCTCCAGTCCTTTCGATACATCTGTGTGTGCATTTATGGGGAGCATATCTGCTTTTGGAAATCATGGAGTGCTTATCTCCCTGCACTTTATTACATGTAAAAAAAGGAATACGTGTTCTGAATTGAAAGTAATGAATTACTCTAAGATCCTATAGGGACTTGAGGAAGAGCATTGTATCAGATTTTATTAAAAAACAAAAATTAATGGAATGCCTCTTGGGTAATATGAGTCTTTGACAATGACATCAAATTAGAAACTAAAACCAGCAGGGATAGTGGCCTAGTAAATAGTGATTTATTGATGGAAAAACAATTACTTTTTTCCTGTGCCTGTGAATTCAAATGAGTATTTATTTAGGCAGAACTTGGAAGCAGCAGAGGGATGGACAAGATGTTACCAGTAAAGGGCTCTTCCTTTTTAGATTATATAAGCACACTGTTTTGCAATTAGACACTGCACTAGATGGTGGAGAAATACTTAAATGTCTCAAAAAATCATAGCCCCTGCCCTCAGAAACACAATCCAAATGTGCAAAGAGAGGCTGAAGAACACAGAAATCACCTCCACTTTATCAATGGAGAGCTGGAACCCAGTGGAGGTAAAGCAGCTGTGTGGAGTCCAGGGGGAGCTGAGAGGAGCATTTCCACTTGGGCAGTCCTTCCCATCTGATGATATCTGTGTAAAAAATCATTGTATATGGAAGCAATGAATATGTGAATGCTTTAACCTTTTATAGAAACTGTTTCTTAGACCCACCAAATACATTCTATTGGACTTGTAGATGGTGTGTCAAGGCCACCAAATTTGGTGTGGTTGGAATCTTCCCACAAGGTGTACCAACAATCTGTGTCTCCAGCACACTGAGACTGCATCTGCCAAATGTGCATAAGGAGACTCCACATTTTGGGGAAAGCCAGAAAACTTAGTATCATTGTAAAATCTGCTCTTTCTTGACAGGCCCAAAGAGTTCATAGAATGTGTCTCACACATTCGTTTGCTGTCCTGGCTACTTCTGGGGTCTCTGACACACAATGTTGTCTGTCCAAATTCTCCATCATCTTGCATGCCTATTCCACTGGATGCAGGTTCACAAATTGCTGACCACCTTATTGTTATTCTGATTGGGTTTCCAGAACAATCAAAGGTAAGGCATTATGTGTTTTAAGTAGAGATGTGTTATGTATTGGCCTTATTGCAAACATTTATTTTAAGTAAGATAAAAGGAGGGCTAAAACTTTAATAAAACCCAGGACCCAGGGAAAGGAATCTCTATACAGTTTTTCTTACATGCTAGAGAACTGATGAAATTAGTACACTTAAGTTTGAAGTTTGGCTATTTCAAAATGTCTGAACACAGGAGTGAGGAAAGAAAAGCTGAATTTGAGATTGAGCCTTCAGCAATGACCGTCTGTGGCAAAATTCTCTGGTGGTTATTTATTCTTGTTGCATATTTGCATTAGATAGCATGTAAATAATTTTATGATCAAAATAATTACAAACAGTGATGATTCAAGCACAACTTTTTTCCTCAGGTGTTCAGGACAAGAAGAGATATTACAGATTATAAGACATTTGTGACAGTAGTTTAACACAAATGTAGCAGCAGTCTTTGACACCAATCAGGTTTTTATTAGTGACAGAAGCAGAATGACAACACATTTATATTACACATAAAATCCCCTTTTCTTTCCCTTCACCCAGCCAAGACACTGGTCCTTCCCATTCATTTCTTTGGCCTTTTTTTTTGGTCTTTCAAATACCTCCTTCCAGTTACCAGGCAACCATTGCAATGTTTGGAGCAGTCTTGCACTTGCACACTGAGAAAGCATCTCTGACCAGAAACATTTTTCTTGTAATGAGGTAGTTAAAGTCCAGCAGTTCTGGAGGCTCAGACACTGTGATCTATAACAAGGATCAGCAAGGAGCCATGCCTGAGTATGCAAAATGAATTCTCTTTCTTTGACTGCTTCCATGTGACTATGAGCAGTCCCAGCAAAACAGAAATGGATGACAGATTAACAGAACAAATGTAAAATCATATATTTTGTATGATAACTGTCCTTTCAGGTTCTGGAGTCATATGTGCCAGAGCCTTCTGCAGTGAAGATTTCCATTAAGAAAGTTTCAGAAATAGTTTTGAATACCTGTTTTGCTAAACAAACTTTCTTTTAAAGGGACTGACTTTAGTGCCTGGCACTTAGATGGCATGGGAGCATATTTGCAAATGCAGTTTTTGGTCTGAAAAAATAAAACCATATTTAAAACATGGAAAAGACATTTTCAGGTATATTTGACTTACTAGTTCCTAATGGGAGAGAAACATGGGAGAGGCAAAACTGCACAGTGAGACAGACACATGGCAGGGGATGAAAGCCTCTGCACTGTATCCCAATGCACTTGTTTAAATAAACATTTTCTTCTGTTTTCTGTTTCTACAGACATCTGTTCTGCACATGTGTTCCCTGTTCCATGCATTTATATTTGCTCAGCTCTGGACAGTGTATTGTGAACAAACAGCAGTAGCTCCGACAGTTCAGAATCAGAATGAGTTTAGCTTTACAGCCATCCTCACAGCCCTGGAGTTCTGGAGCAGAGTGACACCCAGCATCCTGCAGCTAATGGCACATAACAAAGTGGTAAGTCAGGTGCTGCAGACACATTTAGTACAGATTAAACTCAGAGGAGGCTTGGCTCTGTTTTAATGGGATACAACAGGCTATGAATAACATCATAAAGTGACTTTGATGCTTTTGAGAAATTAAAGGGATAGCTAATTAGTAGTGATTTAACCTCACAGTGGGCCTGAAACAGGATCTAACCAGAACCTGCCTGAAACAGCATCAGGAGCTTGAGTCGCTGCTTGTTGGATTAAGAGCTGTTCATCCCATCTCATTTTGTGCATATTCCTGCTCTTAACTGTGGTCTGTTGTTTTATCTGGTTCTGCCTTACAGCAGAAATGAACTGTTCTAGGATAATTCTGTGAATATCCATTTTATGATTTTTTTGCCATGTGCTGTGAAAAAATAAACAACTGCTGACAATTGGCCACCCATAATTCAAGGGTTACTCATCAAAAATAAACTACATAAATATCTCTTGAAACATTTTTGAGTAATGAGTGACTGGAGGAAGGCATCTCTAGAGATAAGATTTAAAACGGAAATGTTCACTGTGTCCATAAATCTTTCCTACTCTTTGCTTGGAAATAGCCTTTAAACATTTGTTTATCCCAAATACTCTCTTCTGTTGGAGCAATTTTGTACAATAAGAGCCCAATAAGGAAAGGGAAGTGTACATTTCCAACCAGCCAGTTGTTTGGTCAGACACAAAAGCCTCTTGTCAAGCCCTAGGACAAGAATATGACTGGGAAGTCTCAAGTTCCCATCCTTGTTCTGAAAGTATATCATTATGTAGCTTCAGAGACACAGTTCTTAACTCTCTGCCTCAGCTCTTGCTCTGTGAAATGTAGATAATAATACTTGCCTGTCTCACAGGCGTGTTGTGGGGTTAGTTAGTGTTTTGTTGCACTTTGAAGATGAAAAGTACAACATAAAAGCTAAGTTTATTATTATCAAGGGGAATTTACATGTAGTTTAGACAGGCACTGTAAATAGTCATTGCTGGCTCAGAGTGTTGTCTTGTACCTGTGAATTAACACAATATAAAACATAAAAAGCTGTCTATTACCAAATAACTCATATTTACATCTGTCATAAATTATGATACAAAATGGAAGAATTACAGACTAGCTCTCAGTTCAAAACAATAAATTGTCTTTTGATGGGGAATAAAAAGATAGGTTTTGTGAGCATGTTAATTTTCAAAGATTCAATAAATAAAAATACCAGTTTCTGACACACAGATTGATGAGAATTACATAGTGAGGACATAAAAAACAATTTATGATGTCTGAAAAGAACAAAGACAAAGACAACTTTTTTTTGATGTGTTGATTGTTTTGATGTGTGGTAAGAATTAAAATACATCAAGGGTTGAAATACTTAACAGATATATGTTACCACACTGGGACAAAACTAAATAAAGTAAAAACATCCCATATGTGCTTATGTAACATTTAATCTTGTGTGTCAGTGGTTGATAAATGCACACCTTGTGGTTCAGTATAACTGCCTAATAAATAAAGGAAGATCCTTCTTAGAGACTGTTGGCTTATCTTACCACATTGTTATGCTGGGTATTAATTTGTTTTTATGCTTGATGCTTCTTTTCCAAGATGGTGGAAATGGTGTGCCTGCATGTGATCAGCTTAATGGAGGCTTTACAAGAATGCAACTCTACTATCTTTGTAAAGGTAGGTATACCATACCATAAATCTGTTAAATGATATTGCCTGATTATTCTGATTTCTAAATGTATTGTCCTCTGTTTCCCCTCCCACTCAAAAAAAGAAAGTGGAAGAAACTGAAGTTGAATGTTAATGCTACAATATACCCTAGCAGAGCATATTGAAAAATAAAATCCATGGTAGGAAGACAAGACCACAATTCTCAAATTCAAGTTCTCCTGATTTTTTTAAAATTAACATCTAGTCTACTTCCTCTTTCCATTGCCACTAATGTCAGTAATGATCTAATTCCTCTAATAGACACAGCTAATGTCACTGATTTTGAGAATCTCTAGCTATTGCCTGAATTTTTAGCCATTCTGTATCTTTTAATCATCATAGGTCCTTTGCAATGTCCTCTGTGTTCTGAGCCTCACATTCTTTTAGGTGGACAAACTTTTTCCACAGTGGTTTTCATGTTATTATATGTGTATGAGTTGTTTGTTTGGAAATCCACAGTCGGTCTTCCATGGGTTATCATAGTGTTTGTAGAAGGGTTGAGGTAGTCTCACAAGCATAAATCAATTTTACTATCCTTTTTTATGTTTTCTGAGTACAAGAGAGTTTCCACAGAAGTAGTTAAGGTTAATATAGTTCTTCTGTTGCCATAAAGGAAATTTCTGACTTGTTTTACTCCAGTCTTTTATGATCAAGGAAGAATTGAAAATAAAGTAGCTAAAATTGAAGATCTTTATGTCAACTGACATTAAAGCATTCACACTCATTGTGAAAATACAGATTTGTAATGGCTTGATTCACTGCAGAAATTCTGTCACTAAGGGATGTTAAAGTGATTATAGCTATGTCTGAAAGACATATGGCCTTCTCTTTTAGCCAGTCCAGGATGTTCAGAATTTGACAAAGATGAAGAGTGGCTTTAAAGCTGTGAAAAAAGAGGCCTTTAGGGCCAAATCCCTGTCACAAATCAAATGAATGCTTTCAGAGGGATATGTTTTAGAGTATATATCAATGTAATGCTAAGTCAGGTTAAAAGGACATTGTTGTTACTATAAAATCAAGCTCATAAAACTGTGGAACTCTGAGTTAAAGTGCTAAGCTTTCATGTTTAGTGGATGGGAGATGGAAGAAAAAAATTTGGGTGACCAAATCCACTTTACTCAGCCCTAAAGTGAAATCCTGCACGAACAATATGCATGAATAACAGTACTTTAGGATTCATAGTTCCAGATGACTAATTTTTTTCTGAATTGATTGTAAAAATATTTATTGTAAATCTGAAAAATGAGTGCCATGATTTAGGGACTTACTGTATGTTTGAAGTCCTTCAAAGACACCGTGGTGCAAAGCTTATTCACACAGGAACCAGTGAGTGGTGTCTCTAATTTAAAATATCAAATTTGAGGCAGTCTCTTCTTCAGTGACTGCAATGAAATGAAAGTGCTCAACTTTTCTCCTGCTTTTCTATGTCAAAGAAACCAGGAAAGTGGCCACACCAGGTTAGGCATTGATGTTGGAGACCAGTATTCTTGCTGGTCACATCTTTGACCATCAAATATATCTCTGAGGAACTAGGGAGCCTGCAGTAAAGACAGGAACAGCTCAGGGTTGTTGCAGAAAGACCCAAGGGTTTTGGGCAGCTCCAGCAGCTGCTGTGCAGCTCTTTAGAGAGATGGGCAGGCAGCAGATTTGGGGAGCCAGAACTGTGCCTGACCAGCCTGTTCTACCAGCCTAGTTTTCCTTTAAAAATTAAACTGGAGTCAATATAGTTCTGTTGAAAATATAAACTCAAAAAATTTGATAGTGTCTGACAGCACTCTGTTCTTCCAGCTGTTCTTTCTAACTAGTGTTTTGTATTCTTCCTTTGTGAAGAAAAGGCTGGCTGAGGATTAGTTAAAACTCAAGTGCTTCCATAAAAATGTCTTCTTGTGTGACTTATCTATCTGGCAGCTGTAGCACTGGAGGGCTTGCTTACTTGTGCCTGCAGCAGAATGTTTCATTTCCCTAAATATGTCCAGACCCTGCAAGACAGAACTGGTGCTGGAGGACAAAGATCTGTATCTGACCTCAGACTTGTCCAGAAGAGACACTGATAAAAGCTAGTTTCCATGACTGCCCTTTGCCGTCAGTATTTTTGGACATGATTCATCTTGATCTATTTTAGATTCTTGCTTTGGGACAAGATGAACTGCATGTGAAGTGCTTGATTCTCTCAGCTGACTGTAAAAGTTGTCCAGTGAGTTGGTTCATATGCAGAGGGGTACCCCGAGTTTTCTGCCTGGCTTCCCTTCTTGCTTGATGTACTTCTGACACCAGTCCTGCCACCACTGGCTAACTCCACAGGAACTCCATCAGTGCCAGACAAAAGTGTCAGGGGTGTTTTGTTGATGGCAGTGGGGTGTGGCCTCTCAGACCTGTTTTCACCAAAAACACACATTGGGATTGTGGTCACTGCATCTTATGAAGCACTTCATTAATGTGAGAGCCCACGGAGGGATATACAGAACTCCTGTCTGCTGCATCTGGCTGCATTCCAGCTGTTTTGGCATTCATCTGTCTGTAAATGCTGAGGTTTGAATATGGTTCTTCATGTGGTAGGCTAAGTAATGATTCCTGACAGAGCTGCATATGATTCTCCAGCAAAAGAGTACTGAAACTGAAACAATTATCATTCCTTGCACAAGGAAACAGCACTTTATCTAATGTTGTCAATAGTGATTAGGTTTAACTTGGAGCTCCCGGCAGCATAATTGGCAAATTGCAAATTTTAATGGAACATTTTAGAACAGTAACCTCAGTGGTTAATTTAATATTGAAAAACATGAATACTTTTGCTAGAAATGCCTCTCTGGCTTTCACAAGGTTGTCATGTTACACTTCCTTAGAAGTCAAAGTTCCCTGAAGAGCAGGAGTCTGAAATACATATCAGTCCAGTCCAATCACAGCTGACAAATTTGTAGTCCTTCTCACCTGGTCATTCTGGATAGCTTTTACCTGTGCTCCCCAGCCTACAGAACATATTCTGCAGTGAAGCACTGATGGGACTAGTGGCTTAAAAAATGTTGGTTGCCATTTAAATATATGATCTGTTATTAAGAACTACTTCTGCATGTATTTTTTTTTTTTTTTCATTTCTTGTTGTATACCTCACCATGCAAAACGTTTACTCTGTTTACTCCAATATTTCTCACCTGCACATACAGAAACACCCTTGCATGGAAAGCAAGAAGTCACTTCCTGTAACAAGTTTAATTCTGTATTTTCATCATTGCCTTAAACAGGAAATCAATAATTGCTACTGTTGGTTTATCAAGCTACAGACAAGGGAAACTGGCTTCCTTTTGAGAGTTACCATCTCCAAGTACTTAAAATAACCACATTCACAGATTTTTGGTTCAGACCACGCCAGTTCAAATGGCTGAATGAATTAGATGTATCCTTCCCTGTCTCACAGTACCTGTAGCATGTTTACAATCACTTGTATAATAACAAAATGTGCCTCTGCTTGCAGCTCATACCAATGTGGCTGCCAATGATACAGTCAAACCTAAAGGTAAGTTGTTTCTAGTACCTTATTCTTTTATTGTTAGTATTATACATTTCTGTAAATTCTGGAAATAAGATGTGATCTCCAAATTCTCTGAAAATAGGTAATTGTAGCGTATGCAGTTGAGCTGAAACTCTGAAGTGTGAGCATAGATAGAGCATCATTTGCTGAGATGCTTGCCCTCTGGTCAGTACTGCTCTCCATTTCCCTTCTGGAGCACTTTCCTCTAGCCAGGTTCTGCACTGGGCCCTTTCCTCTATTTACTGAGATTGGTTCTTCCCTGAACTGTGGTTTTCTCTATGCCTTAGGCTTGAGAGTTCCCTGACAAATCAGGATTGGGACTCTTGGCTCAGGAGATAGATTTGGGTTCTGAAGAAGATATTGTGGGCCTATTTGCTTGGATAAAACTGTGCCACATGGTCCTCTTTGTGAGGGAGAACAAGGTGGATGTGGGATTTATGAGTTAAGAGATTTTTGGTGAAGAGAAGTTTTGGGGTTGGTCTCAGTATGGAGTTGTGTCTGTAAACACATTTGCCTTCCGTGGCAACACCACAGATGTGGAAGAGAGAAATTTAACATGGGGCAGTGTTAGAAACTCAACAACCAATACCCTTCACATTGCTATATTAATGTGTATATTAAAGGTGATAAACTAAATGTTTTGTGTTATTTCAACAGCATTTATCTGCTGGCCTTCAGCTGCGCCTCCAAGCCATCCAGAGCAATGTGAACCATCACAGCCTGAGGATGTTACAGGGCTCAGGACAAATGAACAACAGCTCCTCTGTGCTCCGCAAGTGGCTGCAGTGTACCCAGTTTAAAATGGCTCAAGTAGAAATTCAGTCATCAGAAGCTGCATCTCAGTTTTATCCTTTATGATTCATGTAATTTGTTCCAAAATATTCATTTTTTTTAGCCTAGCAATAACAGGATTAGAGCTGTAAAAGACCTTTTGTATAAATATACAGAGTATATACTATATCTAAACTTTTTAGCCTAGGACAGATTGTGAAAAAGCTTATAATGGGTGAAGCTAAGAGCCTGCTCCTGCCAGTTTTTAATTACAGTTACTCAGGATCAACAGGCTCTAAGTCTGTGTTCATAAACATGGATTGGACTCAAACCTATCATGTTGTACATATCTCTCTAATCATTGAAATAACTTGTTCTTAAATGTTCCTTTACATTATTTTTGAAGCTAAAACAAAAATCGCTTTTCTTTAACTTCTATTTTTTTTAAAAATAGAATTGTGGGTATTCACAAACATGGAAGTGCTATGTTGCTATTTTTTGACAATTCCAAAAGAAAATAGGGTTTTTAGGAACCTTTATATAAGTTTTTAGGGGGGATGTCTTTTTTTTTTTTTTTTTTTTTTTTTTAGATTCACAGCTGGCAATGCAATAAAATCTGTCACTATAAAACAGTGATGTTCTAATGAGGCTTTTTGTCATCATCTTCTGGGAAAACAGCAGCTTGTAAGGAGAGTCGTTATGAAGTGCACTTAGAAATTAGGTTGTTAAACTGTGCCAATTAATTTGTGGGTTTTTTCAGTACATTTTCCAAAACTGCCAGGTCTGATTTATTTTTTCTTTAAATACTGCTCTTACTTCATTGATTCTCTGCTGCTCTTCTTTGTAGGTTTCATAGAAGCCTCTTTATTTTTGTGACTACTGTATTGTATTCTTCTGTCAATACTTGTATACAGTGCAATTAAAAAGATATCCCCAATCTATTCTTATTGATGTCTACAGAATTTATGTTGCAAACTTCAAGAGGAGCATGATTGAACTTGAACTTTTGCATAATGATATTTACAAATCCCAGCATTTGCATACTGTTGTATTAAACATGATGTTTAATAACAGATGGATTTTAATATCATTAGGAGACTCAGCCAAAGCCTATTGGAATCTAAGGAGAATCAATTAACTCAGTGGACTTTGCATAAAATCTTGAAAGCATAATTATTTACCACCTCTTTTAATAAATACTTAAGTCTGTGCAATCCCAGTTGTATTTTTTGTATTTATTCTGTAATGCACTGATGAGAAAAATAGCCAACATTAAGTTGTATATTGGAATGGTATTAAATTCCTAGTCTTTATTGCCACTCTCACAATCTGCCTGAGTTTCAGGTTTTATGGAAGGTCAGTCTTCCCTCATTGCATTTACTAATATAAAAATGGAAATGTTTGCAGATATGCCATTTACAAAAACAACAAAAATAAAGCCAACCAATGAAACAAAGGAAAAACAGTAAGGCATGTTTTAAGCTAGCTTGCTTAAAATATTGCCCCTCTGTGTGTTTTCATTGGAGAGAAATTGATTTGGCTAATCTAAAACTGAAAGCAACCTAAAATGATCTACATGGAAATTGGGGATGAAAAGACAGTAGGGATAAAAGGGAATGAGAGAGATCCTCCCACTGAGTCAAGATTCAGAGTGGATTCCCTTGCCAAAGTGATCTCCAGATGTGAGCAGCATTTTTTGGGCCTAAAGGTTTTAACAGCACTTAATCAATGGCCTAATTTAAAGAGTTTATAAAGTATTCTATAAACACACCAACTCACTCAGAAGCCGGTCTTACTTACACACCTAACATACCTAAGAATCCAAGAGAGAAGATTCACAGTACACTTAGTACAGTACATTCACAGTCCCATGCACACAGACCTAGAGTGTGCACAAGGTGATTGTGGAACACTCCCCCTGGGTTCAGTGAAGTGCTCACATTGGGTGCCTTTGCATCTTCTCAACAGTGATGGTGAAAGTCACCTTCAAGGGTGGGGCAAGCAGCCCAGGCTCCATCAGCAGCATCTGCTCAGGGCATGGTGGCCAAGGAGCCTTTCTGAGATCATAGTGTGGCCTGAGGAGGAGCAGGGAGGGGGATGCACCAGCACAGCATGCTCTTGAGCTTGCAGTAGGTTTTTCTCAAATATTAACTGTCCTTCTTGCATCCTTCTTTCATCCAGGATCTTATCTCTTAGGACTCTTAGCTCTCTTATCTCATGTTTATTCCCCATACTGTGTGCATTTATATACAGATATTCAGAGGGGTGCCCAGCAAGATTTCCTGAAGGGGTTTTGGGTTTTTTTTCCCACAGTGATTCCCTGTAGGCACTTCCTTGCTCATCTGCAGAATGCTGGTGGGTGAGCCATGTTCTGTTGATTTTGGGATCCCCTCCTTTCACCCCGAGCTCTGCCACTCCCTCATGGGGGTGCAGTGCCATGCTAAGTGGTAAGCAATTGGAGCTTTGCCCTCAGAAAAAAAGGAGCTGTGGTCTGTGTTTCCAGTGGGACTCACTCCTTCCATCCCTCAACTGTGTCTTCTTCAATCTTGTGCCTGTGACACAGGTTATAGCTTTGCTAGGTAACCACATTAACGGGGCCCAGGTGTAGGGGCTGGGTCACACTACTGAAATAGAAGTGCTGTTGGCTCCCTGAAAGTGGGATGTGTAGGAGAGAGATCTTTGTATTTTGATATGCTGTGAGCTGGTGAATCTGAAAGAGAACTGAAAGACAAAGAGAGGGAGGGAATTTGAGGCCATTGGTTTTGAGGTGGGTGAGCTCAGATGGGTGCAGTGGGAATTGTAGAACCCTAAAGGATGAAGAGATTGATTTGAGAAGAGCACAGCCTGAAAAGGCTTGTTAAAACTCACTTCTGGAAAGTAGAATTTGTGATTTGGCACTTCAGTGGATAATGCATGGAAGTAACATGGTGAAAGCTCTTTCCCTTCCTAGCAAAATCTGCTGCAAAGCATCTATGTTCAGACTGGCAAAACTAAAAAAAAAAAAAAAAAAAAAGCAAATACAGTGATGGGGAATTATTAAAATTAATCACAAGCCAAAGACAGACCTGCTGAATCCAGGTCTTTAAACTGTTTAACACTCTGGGAATTGAGATTTGGTTTCAGCTCTGGGTTTAGAGATAAGAGTTGGTCACAGAAACTGCTCCCATGTTTCAACATAGAATTTAGTATGTATCTGTCACTGATTATAATTAATATGGTTCTTATGGAGCTGTTGTGCCTAGGCAAATTAGCAAGTTATTAAACAGCTGCTTTGGCATAGGGGATATAGCTGAAAGATGGTATGACCAGTGATTAGGGGTGTTTTACTAATAACAACAAATAACATGGGGCTTGACCGGATATGTGCGGTTTAAGACTTCAGGAAAATCTTTGAAGTGCACTCTAGGGATCTTCAGAAATACAGAAATCTGCATTAGTAGTTTTTTAAAGCACTGTAAAATATATCTTTACAGTGCCTGAGGTCAATATACAACTCAAATGAGTCACTCACATTATCTCTCTGAAATAGCCCAGAGCAGCAATTCTTTATATTCTGTAGGAAGATTAGGAAGTAAATAACATTTGGTGTTCCCTGAAAATGCTACCAAACAGCAGCAGCAAATCTTTCAGCTCTGCCACGCTCCCAGCAGGGCTGTGTCTCGGGTGTGTGTCAGCAGGAGCAGAATCCATCCTCTGTAGGATCACAGAGAGCTGCCATTTAGGAACACTGTTTAGTCTTCTGTTGCAATAAGCTGCTTAAATCAACGCTTGTTACCAGGCCTGACCTAGTAAAAGAATTAATTTGGTGTGTGCTGAACTGTGAAATTCCCAACAACAAGGGGCACTTAGGATGAAGGGATGGTTGAAGCCCCACTGGTGCTGGGTTACGTAAGCCGTGTCCTGAGCGCGGGTTCACGCTGCCTGGGCGTCTCAGGGGCTTTCCTGAGCCTCGGGAGGAACCTGAGCTGCACGCAGCCTCACACAGCAAAGGCTTCCACAGCACATCCCTTCCACCTGCAGCCATGCCTTATCTCACACGTCATCTTTCTGCTGCCTGTCATCAGGGCCGTTCAAAGCCCTCAAACACAGGGGTTTTCTGGCTTTGTTTTCCATGCTGTGACAGCAGTCGA
Organism: Oenanthe melanoleuca; assembly: GCF_029582105.1. Classification (NCBI taxonomy): domain Eukaryota; kingdom Metazoa; phylum Chordata; class Aves; order Passeriformes; family Muscicapidae; genus Oenanthe; species Oenanthe melanoleuca. Next base: position 45,909,223 of record NC_079339.1, read on the forward strand.
TATGCTCTAGGACTGATGAACGTTCTGAGACAGAAGATGTCTCTGAACTCTGGCCTGCAAAGCCTCCTTTCAGGCTGGATGAGGATTACCAGAGCCCAGGGCTGTTTGTCTTTGCTAGCGTGTCCTGGAAAAGAGTTCTGCAGCCAAGAATCCTGTGCTATTCCCCCAGCTGCACGCAGCTCTGGGAGAGTTCTATCCACAGTGTTTCTTGTTGCCTCTTAATGTGACTCTTGGACAAAACTGAAGTCTATTTTTTTTTCAACAGGATCTGAATCTTGATTGCACAAGAGCTGCTTAGTCAATGATGTGGGTCTTCAGCTGAGCAGCCAGCCTGAAGCCAGGCAGAGGCAGCGGCGCTACAGTTTGTTTGGCTTGATTGGATTTGAAAAGAAGGGCTCTCCATTTGTCACTTGGTTTCTAACTCTGAATTATTCTATCCATTTCTGCCTCTCCCTGCGGGGTGTGACATCAAGGGACAGCAGTGAGAGTAGCCATTGAAGGGGAAGGTGTCCTGATGCTCCCCAGCTGCAAAGTGATGAGGAAGAGAACCTGGATCCACCCTGGGCACTGGTGGAGTCAGTGGCCACCACTAGAAATGCCTCAGGTCAAAGGACAGAAGGCCACATGGCAGAGTCCTGGCCCTGGTGACCTGCTGTGCCTCAGTCCTGCAGCTGTGAGCTGGGGTTCCAGCTGTCACTGCCTGTGGTTTGTGAATGGTAACGTGTACAAGGAACAGGGAACTGTGAAGAGCTGGCAGAGCTTGGGAAGAGCAGCTCGTTTCTCATCCATACTTACAGAGGATTAACAAGTGGAACCCATGACTCAGTCACTGGAAGTTTACATTGTGAGCTATTTCCCAGTATTTTGCTGGATTTGATGGATACCAGAGGGCTTCCAGCCAACTGGCAAGCAGCCTTCAGTGCACTGCCCAGGTACCTGCTCTGGCACTGTGTTTAACCAGCTCCCCCACCAGCCTGACAAGCCATGACTGTGAGCTGGAGGCTCTAAGTTTGATAGACACCATATAATGCTAGGTCAGTTTTCTCAAGGTATAATTCAGTGACTGAACAACATAACTATTATGGTTGTTCTGCAACTTTAAACCCTTTCAGAACGGCACAATAGCATGCCTGTGAAGTTTGACACACAGAATAAAAATATTATAGGTAACAGATTTTTTGGACAGGTTAGCTTTTCTGGCAGCTCCACTGCTTTTGGGTGAAGTCAAATTGATGGCAGTGAAGTACTTTACAAAAGGTTTGCTACACCTGTGAATCTTTGCCATGCAGGAAAGTGTCAGTAAAACAGAATATAAAGGATGATCACTAAAATAAATAAATAAATAAATAAATAAATAAATAAATAAATAAATAAATAAATAAATAAACAGATAAATAAATAAATAAATAAATAAAACTGTTGCCTAATTTGCACTGCTAACAAAACCCTGTGTACAGTGTTGATTTGTGAAATCCAAGGCAAGTACAAAGTGCAGTTGTACCCAAGTCTACAGAGAGGCACAATTTGTCCCTGTTAGGGCTCAAACCCCCAGATATAGCTCAGAAGGAGCAAAGATTGGTACAGTGAAGTGACCACAGCAAAATGTGTTTCAGGAGCTCATGGACTGCAGGGAGGTGTTATTAAACTGCTATACTGATGCAGCCATGACTTGATCTTCTTCCTGCAGATACATTTATTCAACACCAGGCATTGCCATCGTTGTGCAGCCAAGCCAACAACTGAGGGTTTCTGGGTCACACGTGTATAGCACATTTGTTCCCCTGCTCTTGCCTCTTGGTTTACTCTGACCACACAAAGGTCAGAGCCCAGCATTTTCCTAAATCATCTTAGTGCTCCAGGAGCTGCAGCTCAACTTTTGCTCAGGAGATCCTATTAACTTACCTTACCAAGGCATTTTCCAAGCCTTTCAATGATAAAAACATGCTATTGGCATTTTCTTCCCTGTGATCACCACCCTGAAGACACTGATTTTGTTCAAATATCAGATGTTTATCTGCTCTAAGTCTGTGTCACTGAGTTACAGCTGTCCAGACATGTTTCCAAGCTTTCCTAGGAAGAATGTTAGGGGACCAAATTATTTTACTAACTAATTTTCCTAGGCCAGCCTTTAAATTTAAAATTGTTTATTTCCTTTTCCTTGCACAAGACCCTCTGTCTATCCCAACATCTATGCCTGGATGCCAGTCAGAACTTTCTTAGCCCATGTCTAATGATTATTTAAGACCCATTAAGGCTTGTCAGGGTAATAAAAGCTGTACAAGCCAGGAAGAAGGTATGTTTCCTACTTATTATATGTATATATGAATTCAACCTATGCATTCCCAGCATTTACAGATAAAAATTTCCACGTAGAGACTACCTTCTTTGGAATATTTTCTGCACTAATATTTATCTGTTTCATTATAACTACTTTAGTATTTCTTAACATTTCTGTCAAAATGAATTGCAGCTGATTCACCTAATGTGTACTAATTTGCCAATTACTTCTATTAACTGAATTGGGCTTAACTGATCTATGTTGTCCAATTATTCATCTGATTCACCCATCCACAGACAGGAGGAGTAGCCTCAATGGGTTATTGTTCTGTTCCTTTTGAATCACAAACCAGCTGCTAGTTTTCCCCAGCTGTGGGGCTGAGATCAAACATTAGGGCTGCTGAAGATGCTTCACTCCAAGGAGAGGATTAGATGCAGGGAATTTAATGCTGCCTCAAGTGTCACAAGGCAGTGCAGAATCACAGGGCTTGGAAACCACAGCAGGATTTCAAGGCTCTTTTTGGTCCCAGCTTGAGAGTGTTTTCCTGGGTACTGTGACATCTGTCCTGGGCTTCACAGTGCTGCTCAGAATGTGTAAAGGAGAGCAGGACAAACAACCTCTTATGGCCTCTGTTTATGGAGCAGCCTCAAGTATGACATAATGTACTCCCTCATAATTCAAAACAAGGAGCTGTTTGGTGAGATTTTGGTCTCCCTTACCTCTTCATGAATGCACAGAGCATGGCCTGTAGGGACCTGAAGAGTCCCTGCCCTGTTCCAGGTGTGGGTAGGAAAGGTCACACTAAGAAGCTTTGGGATGTGTAGGTGGACCTGTGCCAGTCTGAGGCTTCCCTGACAAATTTCCAGCAGAGAAAACTGGATCTTAACTTTTAACCAGAAGTTAGTTTTCAGGTAAGTGATAGCATCTTGGGATATTTAAAATGCAGCTCTAATAAAGGGTAGTTCCAGAGATTAGGAAATGAACTTTTGATGTTGGGACCTTTACATCCCTTGCAAATAGTTTTACTCTTTGCCATGGGAGAGCTATTTTGGCTGGTACCTTGAGCAGAGGGAAACACAGCAGGCACCTCAAATACATCTGTGTAGTTTGAGCTGAGGTTAGAGCTAAATCTAAGAGGCTAAGACGCTTTTGTCATTATTCCAGAGCAAAAGGAACAGCTGATCTGAGTCACAGACAATGTGAAGGATCCTGGCATCATCAAATAAAAACCCTAAATATAATTTATTTTAGTTTCTCTAAGCCAACAGGATCTTACTTGAGCTGTCACATGCTTCTGAAGTGGATCCAAATCTTATATGCTCTCCTAAGTCTACTCTCAGTAATCTCAGTAAAATATTAATTTTCAATGCTGCTGTCATATGAAAAGCTGAAAGTACCAGTGAAGTGCATTGATTTTTAAAAGTGAAAATTAAGTCTCAAGGGAGTCTGGCTAGCTCAGAGGGTTGTGTAATGCACTGATGAACTGACAGCCATTGCTGTCTCCAGAAGAGAATGCAGAATGGCTGTAGAATGCTGCTCACTCTTGGCAAATTCTCAGGGAGTTCAAGCCTTGATCTGTAGTTTTCTGGTCATTCTTCTCAAAGGGAACAGACACTTGAAAATGATTGGAATTCTGGGCTAAACACCTTCAGCTCTTGATACCTAAATCTTCATTTTGTTTGTTTTAGAGGGTGTTCTGTTGCTGAAAATCTCTCTCTAAGAGCCTTAATAGAGATGGATAGCAATTTAAGAACTTCATAAAGGAAAACATATTTTCATCACTGAGAGGATTGATTTATGATTTTTGAGATAGAAAACATATTTCACATTCAATGATTGCTTCTATTCCTCAGTGTGTTTAAGCAACATCAACATAGCTCAGAAAAACTGCAGGAGTGATCCTCAAAGTGTCTTTGTAAATACTGCAGAAGCTTCTCAGAACAACTTTTTAATTAAAACAACAAAATGTGCTACTCACCACAGAAGTGAAGTGGCCTCCTCTTTGCCTTCTAAATAGGAATTATGATTTCAGCTTCTTCATCACCACTTCTACTAAGCAAGAATCAAAAGCAATCAAGTCTGAAGGACCATAGGAATCTCAGATTAATACAATCAGCCTGACAGTAGGGAGACTTCTTCTTTTTTTTGGTATAAAAATAGAAAATAATAATGACAAGTAGGTCCCTTTAATTTAATTTTATTTTTTTAAAAAATTGTATTGCCACTTGCTTCACACCATTAAATGCTTTGGAAGAAAGATACCATAGCTGCAGCTGTTATGGTTAAACTTTAGATGAATGTACTTGTCAGAATATAAATGAAATCCTATATCACTTTGCTCATTTTGTTTTGTTTTCCCCATCCTAAATGAAATTACAGAGAATTAAATTTTTGAAGCATGACCATTGCACAGAGAATTATTCAGCTAAGAGCTGGCCACCTGCAAGAGGTTCTCTCCTCCCTCCCCTTAAGCTTGTTATTTATTGTCTCTGTTACTAATTAGGTTTCCTGACTTAAACTTAGTTTGCAGATGATGGATTTTAAAGAATATTGTCAGGGACAGGACATCAAGGTCAATATTTGAAATTGGCAGAGAAGTAACCTTCAGAGGGCTCATGCTCTGTGATAGCCCAGGACAGGGAGAGGCTCTGAGCTGAGTGGACAGTTGTGTTACTGGCTTTTTCATTTTTTGGTTTTTTTTGAGGTTTTGGGGGGGTTTCTGGGGCATTTGGTTATTTTTTTTTTCCTCCTTAAATCGCAGCATGCAGCAAATAGCACTTCTGGTAGTGACACCACAGTTATGAAAGTTAAAAGCCTTACTCATTAAAAGCAGCACCTGGTGTGTGAAGGGCTTCCCTAGGCATCTGGGAAAGGTTTCCAGGGTGGAAAAACAAGGTATTTTCTTGCAATCTAAAGGTAAACTGACTAGGACACAAGGGAGAGGGAAGCACTATAAGCATTTTAGATAAACATTGACTGCTTTATTGCTGACCAAGAATTTAGAAAGGAGCTTTGCAGAGCTGAACAGTCACAATTGGATCCATGGTTAATTCTGCAGCACTGAGGTGCAGTAGCAGCTAATCTTTCACATGTATAAAATGGAAAATTCCACTTCAGTCCAGTTCTGGTGTTAGATCTACTTTAAATAGCTATTTTCTCCTCCATTAGACCTAATGACTTCATTACAGTCTCTTGCAATGTGAGGCACTGCTTGGAGCAAATAGGGAGATTGGAGTGTGGTACCCACTGGTTTCATGGTTCAGGGCACCCTCTCAGGAGCAGAGTTTCACCATCTGGCCTGTGGGAGACTAGAAATCATAAGAGGGGTATTCTCCAAGAATGAGCCCAGTGTGAAAGAGCAAAAATTATTTCAGACTATGTGTACTTTTGATGGAGTCTCTCTTTCTGAGAAATCTGAGCTGTTTGTTCACACAGGCTGGACAGTTTCCTTCGCTGACTGATGTGGGGGTACAGAACTTTTCTTTGACTTCTACAGAACTTTTCCTTTTGACATGACAAACTTAGGATCTAACTTGTTATCAGCCCAGAGCTGCTCAGGCACTTGGACTAGATAATCATTGTAGGTCCCCTATAACAGAAGTAATGTATTCTGTTGTACTGGATTTTATTCTATTTTATTCTGCTCTGTTCTAGATCCAGGGCTGGGAATCTGTGATCATTGTTGCTGGAGGGTCTTTTTTCAGAATCAGCTGCCATCACAAAGATGCACAAACTCTTTGTTAGAACCTCAAAGGCTTCTGTAAGACTTCTTCCTATGAAATGAAAGTGACTGGGGCTAGACCCTTGAGAATCTTTCCTAAGAAATCAGATAAGTTGTAATAGTTATGGCTCATTCATATACAAAGCTACAGCCAGGATGACAATCTGAAACAAACTTGGAATCACCATTCAGCTGGTTAACAGGATATTCCAGTAAATCAGGCAGTAGTGACAGAACAGCCTAGGTATTTCAGTGGGTTTTTGCTCCATACTTGTAATATCTTGGTATTTATCTATGCAAAGTCTCTATTTTCCACACTGCAATTAAGTGGAGGGAATAACTCATTTCAATCACTCTTACATTAGTAATAATTCAGCTCTCCCCAGCAGGTTGATTAGGTACCTTGGATAAGACAGCTGTGGGATCTGCTGTGAGGAGAGAGTGACTGCAGAAACACTGCTGTCCATGGAGGTGGTTCATTTGGGAAATGTCAGCAGTGGGTGAGATGGAAAAGATGTGTTTGAGAGCTTAGAAGATAATGATGGAATATGCTTCTTGCTACATGAGAAAGCAGAGGACTTGGAGTAATTGTTGCTGTTTTTATTCCAAGTCACTGCTCTTTATTGGATTAGCCAAGCTAAAATCCCCTCTATATTAATGCTCAGGAACAAAACATCTGTAATAAAAGGAATAATATTTACATAATTAGATTTGTTTGTCCTCAAATTATCTGATCTCCTTTGCCATCACAGAGAGTCATATTTCAAAATTTGCACACTTTGATATTACATCAAATTCCAGCATATACAGCTTTAAGTTGTCACTGAAGTACTGAAGCAACCATTTTATGCTTTTGTTAGGCAAATTAAATAAGAGACTTGTGTAGATCCACTCTGTAATATACAAATAGGGAAGAAAAATTATTCATTGAGGTACAGTGATTACATTGACTCCAGTAATTGTCAGCAGCCAAATGACCTTCATGGGAATACTCTGGGATAGGACATGGAGAAGAGAGGTCTGACTTCCACCTTCTTGGTCCCAGACTAGTGCCAGTCTTAGACAAACCATCTATATCTCATTTCCTTTGTCATACTTCAAGGGAGGTAAGACTGACCTCCCTCAGAGCAATTTTATGAAAATGAGGTTTTTATTTGTAAAGCCCTCTGAGAACTGTCAAAGGAACTTGCCCATCCCCTTGTCTCTGTGGAAAGATATGTGCACAAAAGATGGTTCAAAAGGAATTTGAAAGGCCCAAGAGGTGGAGATCTGAGGTAGCTATGGAGTCTCAATGGGTCAGTGCAGGAAATTCCATAAGGACCTGTAAGCAAAACAAAGCCAAACCAAACATTTGTTTGCCAGTTTTTAGTAGATTCCAGTACTTCCAGAGAGGATGTTACCCACTCAACAAACAGATAAACTTTTTCTGGATGTGATACCTGACTTTGAGGGCATATCAAATTAAATGAAAAGGTAGATTAGCTCAGGTATCACATGGGGCAGAAGGAATTTAATTTATTGAACCTTTACAGATTGCATCACATTTTAAAATTTAGAAGCGAACTTATAGTTGAGATTGAATCTGACTGTACTTCATGCCAAAAAGACTGATTATACCATAAGAAGGGCAATTTGATATGTTTTCATAACAAAATTTTGTTAGTGTTAATAGGCAGCCAAATGCCAAACAGAAGATTAATTGAAGCGACAGTCAGGGAAGAGCTGAAGTTTGGCTGGGAAGTCCTTAATGAGCAAAATACAAATTGTGCATCACTGTCAGTGACCCAAAACATTTCTGGGATGAAATATTTCTTCCTGTTATGAAGAAAAGAGATATTCTTAAATTTAAGCAAAGGGGAAAATTGGGAAAGAAAGGTCTTAGTAATAAAAGGGCAGAAGGAGGAAGCACAGCTGACTGTGGGAATAGTTTGCATTTTCTCTAGAGAGATGGTTTTTAGTTTTCTGAACATCTGATGCATTCAGTGTTTTGTATTAGTGAGGTTCTGGATTCTGAGTACCAGTGGTCATTCATGACGTGGTACATGTCTGATCCCTTCAGGGTAATTTGTATGCCTGAATTAGCTCCTTGGTAAATGTAGGACACCTGCCTGTGATGCAGGAGGGGAACATTAAGTTGCTGCTTCTGCACAAGGGATTTGTAGCCCATCTTTCTCCTGAGGGGCAGTGTGTGCAGTCCCTCCCGTGGGGCAGGATTTGCTGATTGGGAAAATTCTGCTAAAAATCCAAACTTCTTCACTCCTTCAAAGGTTTGAAATGCAGTTACCAACCACCCCAAAAGACCAAAAAGGTGGAATTTTGCAAATACCAGACCAAAAAGTACTGGAATGGTCTGCTCAGAGAGGTGGTGGAGTCACCATCCCTGGATGTGTTTAGGAAAAGATTGGATGTGACACTCAGTGCCATGGTTTAGTTGAGGTGTTAGGGCATGGGTTGAACTCGATGATCTTGAAGGTCTCTTCCAACCTAGTGATTCTGGGTGATTCTGTGAAAATCCAGTGCTATTGTTCAGCAGTCATCAGCAGTGAGAACAGCTTTGGCTTGGGAAATGGAGTGGGTTCAAAGCAGGAGGGATGGCAGAATCCAGCCCATAAAGGCAATCCAGTTTGCTCTTTTCTCCAGATATGTAAGAAAATTGGAGTTTTTGGAGAAAAATATATTGCTGCTTAGAAAAGTAGACATTTTAATTTCCTTATTTTTGATGAGGTATTTTAGTTAAAGGTTAAGGTTTAAATAAAATTCTTCAGAATTTTATATAAGCCTGCAGAAAATATTTTCTCCTGAGATCCAATTTCTTCTCAATTTTCCTCAGCAGAACAACTTCAGGCCTTGCATGGCAGAGAAGTAACACCTATTAAGCTTCAGTGCCAGGAAGCGATTAGCTTAGCAAAGATGTCACAGGGTGCCTTGCTTGCAGGCATGTGTTTAGAGTAACAATTCAGAGGCAATCAGTTAAAGTCCAAAACAGGCCACTTCTTGATCAATGACAAAACACACTCAGAAAATTAAATTGCTAAAAGTCAAGCTTGGTCATTCATCTTCTATAGAGCATGACGGAGTAGGAAGAGCAATAGAAAACAAGCGCTCTGGCCTCTGAAGGCCTGCTCCCTGCTTGAGATGGTTTTGAAAGCAAAACCAGTGAAAGACTCTAAGTAAGAAATACAATTTAATAGGAAAAAAGAGAAAAATAAAATACATGCAATAGTACAAAAGAAAAACCACTGACAAAGTCAGGATACAACCTGACACCCTTCTAGTTAGGGTGGTGGCAGCAGTCCAGATGAAGTGGTCTTGTTGAAGTAGGGATCCTGTAGGAATCCTGGCAATGATCCTGGTAACTCTTGTCCTCTGGAAACCAGTGGGTAAGGGCAGCTTTGGTGTTCCAAATCTCAGTTTTTATCTAGGTAGGAACTGTTTGGCTCCTCCCCCGGGTGGAGCATCTCCCAGTGGGATGAAGTAATTTTATCAGTCATGCAGTGGGACTCCATGGCCCATTAGCAGAAGATATCTGCCTGGAGGAAGGTGGGTTGTGGGAAAGATAAAGAACATCGCCCCATCTGGTATTAACAGATGGCCCATTAGCAGAGGATATCTCCCACAAAGAATCACTGTCCCACCTGTTTTCAGCAGCTGGTGATAGAATACATAATTTTGGGCACATCTTTATATTGTAACCTAGGACAATGCTCTGCACCAGATTTCCTGCTAAGTGCCCTCTGCCAGCTCTTTCAAGTGTGTGAGCCTGTGTTGGAGCAATTTAATTACCCATCCCAGAGACAGTGGTGGAGATCCTGTACACTTCACCTAGGGGAAGCTCTGGGCTGGATGCAAGCACTTTCCTCTCCTGATCCTGACAGAGAGGCTAAAGGCACCCTAGGTAATGCACCCACTCTTCCTGCCATGACTAGAAGAACTTCCAAGCTCTTAATCTCAGAAACTTCTGTGGGGGAGGAAAGGAGCAGGAATGTACTGAACAGGCAGCAAAGCCTTTTGATGTGGCATGGTGACGGGCTGGGCACAGTGGCACCCACTGCAGCCTGCCTTCTCCTCAGCTTCCCCCCACTCTGTCTGGGATGAAGGTGTGGGGCTCTGGTGCTCAGTGCTTGCCTGCTTGCTGCTGTGAGTGTGGTGTGGAGCAGCCACCCTGAAGGACAGCTGCTTGTTTCCTTAGTGTCACATAAATTCAGTGCCCATCAGCTTTGGTCGTGGCTGCATGGGATGGAGAAGAGGGATGATAGATGTGCTCTTCAAGTATATGAATATTTATACAAAATATATGCATGAATGAATTCTTGCAGGGGAATGGAGTTGGGGCATATAAGGTCCTACAAATGGGTGCCTATTTATACTCTGGCATGAAAATGGGAGTGTCACTTTCAGAGATGATTCACCCAATGCCAGCTGAGGTACCTCTGTACACTGCTGCACTCAGAGCACAGACAGGTCTTCACTCTCTGACTTAATGCTTTTCAACACTCAGGGCCCTTGGGAGCCCATGGAGTACTTTTTGGGAAGCTGTGGAAGCTGATGAAAACAAGCAAGCTTGTTTTCAATCCTTGCAGCAATCCTTGTGTTTGATGTTTCTAGAGGAGGCTTTCTGCAAAAAGGACTGACTGGCTGCCACCTCCTTTGGGTTGTCTGTTGGATATCTGCTGGGGTCTGGCTTTGTTTGTTGTGTCCATGTCTTACAAGAAGAACATGACAGGATGGGATTTACACAACAGTAAATATCTCCCTGCTTAAAAAAAAAAACAAACAAAAAAAAAAACCAAACTAAAAATTTCAAAGGGAAAGTTATTTTGGATTGAAATTAATTGTTAAGGGAGGAATAAAAGAAGTTGTTTACAAAGTGTGGGTCATTGGTTCACAAGAGAAGAGAAAATAGAATTTATGTAATAGGTCACATGGGTTACACTGTTCAAATTTCAGATTGTGACTGTTAGAGGAAAGTTTTATCAGCAGAAGGATATCCAGATATTAGGGTTTGTTTGGATAAGAAATAACGAGAAATCTTCTTGCATGAAGAATTAACGATCCTAAATGAAGAAACAATGTCAAGTCAGAACATCAGCTGCTCAACTAATTAGCTTAATGGATTTGGCTCTCTCTAGAGAAGTGGTTCTGCATCATTTTTCCTTGTGGTTTTTTGCATATTTGTCTTGCTGTTGTTTGGTTCTTTTTAATTCCACATTTGAGCAATGTTAATTTTAATAAAATTTTTCTGATTCTGTGTTGTCTCAATACCTCAAAACTTCTGTAGAATATTTTCATATATAACAAAAAAACAAAGCTGACATTAGACCGTAACACAGAGTTTTAGTTTTATGCCCATTTGGGCAGTGGAAGCCTAAGAGGCTTTGCCAGTTTTGCTGGATATATTCACATTTTCACTTTTCTTTGCTATGAAACGGATAAATATAGCAAAATTGGTTTTCACATCTTCGGGGTAGATAATTTTCTGATTGAAATGCTTCTCTGAGGCATGTTCTTTTTTGTTTTATGGACTTTCTCCCCCAGCTAGAAAAAAAAATAGAAACCTTCCTGTCCTATCTGGTTTGGACAAGCAAATCAAGAAGGGAGGCAGATGTTTAGAGTGGTTATAAGAAAATGCCAGCATATATGTTCTCTTTATCTTTAGGAAAGTTAGGAAAAGATAAACAGCTTTTGAACTGGGTCATCCATTGAAAAATAAATGTATTTCTTCCAAAAGGAAAAAATGCCAAGTAAAAAAGCAGCAAGAAGAGGCAGTAATTTCCACCACAGACAGTGACTGAATAAGGAGAATAGTCAGGTGATGTCAGGAGAGCAAAACAAGAATGAAGAAGTGAAACACAGCAGAGCAGATCAGAAGAGGAGGGCAGTACATCTAGTACTGCAGTGTGGAGATCCCCTATTTGCAGAGCATTAATCAGGCAGTGATTGATTTTTAAGGAAGGGCTGGGTACTGTGGATAAAGGAGCATTACTGTAATAATGCAGATAAACTGGCGCCCTGGAACCTGTCTGGAGAAGCGTTCTGTGTTTGCCTAAATAATGGAGATAAGGTAATGAAAAGCCCTGGGATGCTGGAACCATCCTTGGGCTGCAGGCAGAGGGCACAGGGCTGTGCAGGAGCAGCCACAGCCACACGGGCAGGGAGAGGGAATGGGGCAGATCCTGGCTCCAAACAGGACCACTTCTTCTTTCCTGACAGTTTGGTGAAAGGAGGAAGAACTATCTTTGCTTTCAATAAAACTGAAGATCCTTTGCTCCAGTGAGAGGTGACCTTTTACAAGGTGCAGATCTCAGCTCATTTCTGTGAATGGAGCAGATTTATGGCAGTTGCTGTATTTTGAATGAAGTAACACAATTCTATGGGAGGGAGAGACTGAAGCATGAAGTATTAGTGGGGCAAGACTGTGCACTATTTCTGTTCTGTGCTGACAATCAGAAATTGATAAGTTACCCATAAGACAGTTCCTTCTTTCATTACCTTAGGCTTTTTTTTTGTGAAGAAAAAAGTTTCTATAAGCCATGGTAATACAACATATACATAGAGTATATATATCTATCTATAAAACATATAAAGAGGAAAAAAAGCCACTGATGATAACAGTATTAACCAATAAAAAATCAAAATATCGAACAAAAGAGAAAAGGGAAATGAAAAGAGAACAAAATTTTGAAGTGTGGTTTCAGTTCTGTTGCCTCAATCATTTGAACTAAGTGACTGGAAATGGAATCAGACAAATGACTTTTTGCCAAATTTATCCCTTCCTACAAAACTCACTGTCTTTAAACATAAGGTACATGTTCCCATGGGGAGCTAAGGGGCTCTGTCTGAGCAGTCACATTTGCCTTCAGGGAGGTGGTTGCTGCAAATGGAAATAATTAGTGCCCTGGGGAACTAGGGAAAAAAATTCTTCTGACTCCAGTAAATGCTGCTTGTGGGCCCTGCATTGATGTCTCCAAAATAGGTCTCAGTTTACCCCAACTTTGAGACTCAATGCTGGCTGAGAGAGAACAGTTGTACTCTGTGGCACCTGAGGGCTAATACAAAGTCAGCAAGAGATGGTTTATCTGTCATCTCTTTCACCCACATGGTCCAGGGTTTGGTGTCTAAACTAAGGCTTTGGTGTCCCACAGATTTCACAGGGTATCTAGTGCTGGGTCCCTCCTTTGTCCAAAGCCTTAAAAGTGCAAGCTAAATCCAGAAAACATTTATGCTCAAAACAAACAAACAAACAAACAAACAAACAAACAAACAAAATGAAGTCCTCTATGATATGACACCCATGTAGGCAATGAGCAGAGAAGAAACAGAGAAGAATGGATGCTGTGTCTGCAGAAGATTATCTGGGTACCTGCAGTCCATCGGAGCCCGACATGGCCCACAGGCTCTTGTGCAGGGGTAAGGACAGAAGAGCACACCTCTGCAGCCTCACACAGGTACCCTCAGCCTGCCAGCTGTCAAGGGGACAAGCTCCTGTCACCATCCCTAATTCCATACACTCAGTTTCCACACAGCTGGCAACATCTCCTGAGGCGCTGCTGGCTTGTGGATGCAGGTACTGTCCATTGGAGTGCTCTCACATTTATTACAGCACAGAGAGGTTTTAAGTTTGGTCTGAAACTGTGACTCCTAGCTAAAATTCTATCTTTTTGTTGAATTATTTTGAATGACAAAGATGAAGAACCAGGAAAAAAAAAAACTAACACCTTCCTTTACCAGGTTAGTTTCAGATTTCAAAGACCCAGCCTGTTTCCTTTATTCTATCAGTAAAACTGATTCCCTGAAAGTTGTACCAAGAATGCACAGGCTGGCCCTTGTGCTTCCCATTCAGCATTAATGCAGAGTGGAAGACATGATCTGCACCATGGGCTTCATCAAAACAGGACAGCTTTTCCCTCCAGTGCTTTTCCAGAGCTGTGACTTTCTCTAAGGATGGCTCCACGCAGCACAAGGGGCTGTGAGGCTGAGCAGGGTGGTAAGGTGGGGAGTGGGATGGGATGCTCATTGCTCAGCCCCATCGAGTCAAATATTCAAAGAAAAAAAATATAAGCATCCACTGAGAAAATCACATTTAATTAGAAGGGAATAAAATGAAAGCGCAGAATAAAAAGGAGAGCAGAGCTGTAGCAGAAAGGAAGTTGAAGTAATCCATCTGAGAATTCTCTGAATTATTATTATTAATAACACTGAGCACTCAAGTAGCATTTTTTGGGTCAAGTCCATTGCTGTAAATCGTCACAACAAATGTGGAATATAGGTTATTCTTCAGCATCCAAATGTCATGTCTAATGTATATTAGCTTAGTTATCACTATCATATGATAAGAGGGTCAATTCTGTCTTTGTTATTGAAGGGCTTTCCCCTCTATCCTGCAAATAATAATCTCACCACTTGTGCATCCAGTGTAGTTTTAAAATATGTTCCTTTATGCAAAAGTATATTTTAGACAACTGTTTTATACTTTGGTTTCAACAAACATTATGTTCCCTACTCCAAGCTCCAGAGCTCTCTGTGTAACAGAACTCACTCTCTTTAGTCTGGAAAGCCTGAATATGAACCCACCAGCAGCCAAGGTATCACAGCAGCCAGGTCCATGGGAAACCAGGCACTCAAATGAGCACACTTAGTGCACAGCCCTGTAAAAACCCTGAACCCTCAAGTCTGCCTCCCCTCCTCAGTTCCTCAGGTCTGGCAGCTTCAGCAGATCCTTAATCATTAGCAGCCACAATCATCTGCTGGGCACTGCACTTTCTGCAACACCTTTGATAGTTAAATTCCCCTCTCTGATATCAAGGGTTTGCAGCCTCAGCTGGTGATCTGTTTCATTCACACACATTATTTACAGTCCACTGTCTTAATTCAGTTACACATGAAAATGAATACAGGTCAAAGCAAGATTTTACATAATGACTGTTTTCCAGACACACTCTGAAGACTGATGCATAATCTGACAAAGTATCCTGAAGCAGATCTCACCTTGTATAGACAAGTTATTTGTGTAAGCAGGAGACTGGTTAACAGGTTGGAAAAACAAATGTGAAGCAGCTACTTAAAAAAAAAATTCAGTTCATGCTACAAATAGCATCAACAAGAGCATGCCTGGAATAAAGGCATATTTTCCTGGTGTAAATGTGCTTGAGAGTTTGAAATGGTTGGGAAAAGGTGGGTTGATATCTAGTATATTTTAATTTTTTTTTTAATATTATTTTTATTTTTTTATTTCTGCTGATTAAATGCAAGCCAAGGCAGAAAACCCCTGAAAACACAAAACCAATCTGAGTGCTGATTGTTTTTAAGCTGTCTAAGCTGATGGAGTGTCATGTTGTTTTCAGCTGCTCGGTTCCCTTGGAGAAAGGGCACGTCTGTGCAGGGCTGAATTCAGGTGACACTGACAGGCTGCAGCCATCACAAGGGTTGAGCTGGCTGTTTGGGCAGCTCTGGTCATTTCTGCTGACAGCTGTGAGCAGCCAGGTTGGGCAGAGGGCAGCCCTGGGGCTGCTCACGCTCCCAGCTCGCTCCCCTCTAGGAGAAACTGCCCAAAACAGGAGGAAAAACAGATGTGAAGGGGGTGTCCTGTGGCTGCTGCACTAACCTAAAAAAGAAAAAGGATTGTAGGCAGAGGCTTCA
Source organism: Oenanthe melanoleuca (assembly GCF_029582105.1). Taxonomy (NCBI): domain Eukaryota; kingdom Metazoa; phylum Chordata; class Aves; order Passeriformes; family Muscicapidae; genus Oenanthe; species Oenanthe melanoleuca. The sequence goes on from NC_079339.1 coordinate 45,924,858, forward strand.
TGCTGTAATGTATTTGCAACCTGCATTTCTATGTTCACTTCAACAACAAAGTCCTGGCCTTGCCAGCAAGCTGGGCTGGGACCTTGGGCTCCTCTCCCATGTGCTCTCCAGAACCCCTGAGGTCCCAGGCTGGGTTTGTGTCTCTCTCAGGGAGCAGCCCTGAGCCCACAGCTGCAGGGAAATCCTGTGCTCTGAGTGCTGGGTTGGCCCCTGCAGTGGGTGCCTCAGATTGTGCAAGTGACCTCAAAGGAATTGTCTGCCCAAGAATTATTATTATTAGAATAACATTCATCTAGGCAGGATGGACTAAATTTCATCTATGTACACACACACATACAAGGTGTTTTCAAGTTTCCTAAATTGTATACTTCCTAAATTTGTATAAACACAATTTGTTTTGTATTGATTAGTCAACTGTGTTTTCCAGAATAAAGTTGCATTTTCTTTACAAGTTTTTATGACTATGCCCTATTTTGGGTGGACTGTTTGTATCCTGATTATTGATTATAATCACCTATTTTTTCACTAAGTAATCACATTATTTTCCACTAAGATGGGTATCTGACATCACTGGATGGGATACCACCTGCCCTGCCAAACTGCCTGAGTGAGCATCATCTGCCCCCTCAGCATCAGTAAATTCAAGCTCTGTGAGCCTTGTCCTGTGTTATAGCAGTTGTCCTTGTGTGACCAAAGAGAATGAGGTTGTTCAGCCCCCCCAGGCACAGGTACTTATTTCAGGGTTGCCATCTGGAGTTGCTATCTTTCTCCATTGAAAACAAGGTTCTGGAGACTTCAGATATATTAAACACCACATTTTTTAGTTTGGTTAAAATTAGATGAGAGGAATCCTGCCTCAGGTGCTTAGGCTTCATAAGCCACAGGTGTAGAAAATAAACCTCTTCTCCACTGTAACAAATGACAGAGCACTATTATTGATATTCCTCAAGGTACTGACAGCAGAAGTGAAACCAATTCAGATCCCGTGGTGCTGCACAGAGAATTTGTCACCATGTTTAGACACCAGCCAGCACAGTAGAAATACCAAATGGGAATTCTTTATAAGACTCATCTTTTTTAATCAAAACTCTTAAGACTCTCTAAGAGAGTGTTGAATTTAGAGCATTTTTCAGATTTATGATAGATTGGTTTCCTAGTGTTTGTACACTAAATAGCATTTTAGAAAAGACTTTTCTTTTTCCTCTCAGAAATGATAAATTTTAATTCTAAAATTGCTTGGCTCCATCTGGTATCTTATCAACACAATTCCAACACAACATTACAATTACAAAAATAAACTTCTGGTGCTTTACCCCAAGCCTATTGCTATGGAGTAGTTCTACTGCTTTTAGTAGGGCTGTTAGAGTGTGACCCTGTGGACAGCACAGTCTGATGCTTGATCTAAGGAAGTGCTTGCTAAATTTTCCTTTTTTTTTTTTTTCTCTCCTGTACAATCTCCTTGAATACAGCTTTGGCTCAGAAAGACCATTACCTGAAACCAATGAGTCTCTTAAATGCAGCTGAAAACTCAGTTAGGAGACCTCAATTAATATTTCAGGTGAGAAGGGATGAGAAACAACAAAAAAACCTAGCCAAAAACCACAGCTGCCAAATCAGTAATTTGTCAGTTTGAGTCCATTCCTACATTCCCATATACCTTCAGTAACTTCAGATATGCACCTTCAGTACATAAAAAAATTGGGGAAAATGATAAATCCAGAGATATTTCCCACTCCCTTCCTACCCTCACTCCAAAGAAGATTAGAATTTCTGAATTTTTCAAAGAAGAATCAAATTATAACAATTTTGCCTCAGTGTCTGGGGCAGGGAGAAAAGCTTTCTTCAAAAGATGTCCTGAACAGTTTGTGCTGCATTGTCATGGAAAATTGCAGCTGGTTGCTGCTCATTTCTATACAGGCAGTGTGTGTCTGTGCCTCCATGCAGGAGGCAGGGAGTGCAGAATTGTACCTTTGTCCATGCAGTGCCCAAGGTGTCAGGAAACAGGAGAGCAGAGCAGATTTATGTGGTCATTCATCTGAGGCATTTCTTGATCTGAGGGTCTCTACCTGCATGTGTGACCAACATCACCTGTTTCAAGGTGGAATAATACCATGAGTGGAAAGCATCTCTGTTTTGTTTCTACTAAGTGGTTTTTCTATTCTGCTAAAGTCTGTTTCTACCAAGATATCCAAAGATCAGAGCAGCAAACTTCCTTGCTGAGCAAAACTCACCACTAATTTAGAACTTAATTTGCAATGGTTTTGATCTTCCAAAAGTATAGTTTTAAAAAAATACATGAGCTGAATTGCTTTTATTTAGCTCTACCCCTGACTTTATTCACATATACTGAGTAATTCTTGAGCAAGAATTGATTGAAATTCAGTATCTTAGTTTTCATTGGAATGGTAGAAATGGAGCAACCTCACCTCAGAGAGGCTTTTCAGTGGACTTGTTTATCCAGGATAAATGGCCTCTGAAGAAGGGAAACCATGAGTTTCCAGAAGCTTGCAACTGGTGATGAAAGCATTGATCTTCTTCTCATCAGATTTAACCCCAACTCCAAATACCCAAGGAATTAGACATTCTTAATAAAACAGCCAGAAGTTGCTGCTAGGTTTTGTTTTATTGTTTTTTTTTCCCCCAATATCATTCTTGGAAGCAACAGGACTGTTCTGAAACTCCTGGACAAATGCAAAGGTCAGCTTAAAGCAGTGTTAGCATGGAAAATTTCAGCACAAACTGTTCACACCTTCATAGGTTATAAACACACTGAATGCTGAGTCTTCAAATAGAATGACTCAAGGAAAATGACTACTGTATCTGCCATCCACATGTACTGTATGTACTTTTTAGGCTTTTACCATCCAAACTTGGTCTTGCATAATACTTAAAATGAAGATGGGCTAGGTGTGATACATTCCTGGGAAGTTTTACAGGTGAGTTTTCTGCTCCAGAGATTTTCTGAGGGGCCATTGCAAGAGCACCAGAGGCACATAGCCTGCCAGAAGATTTCACCTGATGATTCCTGGTGCTTTCATCACCTGCCTCTAAAAGTTACCAAAGGAATGACTTTGAGCATCCCAGATCTGTGTCTGTCAAAGCTGTCTTGTCTGCCAGCCAGATGGTCGATAGGTGAGGGTGACCTGCTGCTTCCAGGGCAGCTTCCTGGGGACAAGACAAATGGCATTTCTTCCCTGGATCCAGAGGTCACAAGGGACAATGCATTCAAAGTAAGCAAGGCTCTGAGACATCCTTGTTCGAAATTCCACCTGAAATTCTTGTGTTGTTGTTATTACCACACCCAGAGTTTAACATGTCTAAGCTATTGCCCAAGCAGCCAATATCTCCATTTGTGGGCTCAGAGCCATGCACCTCATGGTTATCCTGGGGGGATTTGGCTTCTGTGGCCAGGGCAGGCAGTGCCAGGACCTTGGCACAGGGGGATGATTTCAGCCAGCTCAGTGTGGCTCAGAGCAGGGGCACCTGGCTTTCATAAGCAGCTGTTAATGAGAATGCTCCCATTTTGCTCCTGAACGCCTGCCTGCCTTTCAGCTACCTCTGAAGAAGTGAGCAGATGGGTGACCAGGTGCATTCATATTTCAATCCCTTGTTAAAAGGAACACCCAGGCTTTGAAATATTGTTTGAAGCAAATGGCTGCAAATAAGGTGTGAAGCCCACAGCCAGGCCATGCCCCTCACTCTGCCCTTTGCACCTCTCTCACCCTCGTGGTACCTCCTGCACAGACCTCTCCTCTCCCTCCCCTTTATTTTTTTAATTTTCCAGTAGGCATATCAATTAGATGGGAGCTTTTCCTTTCAAACATTGGGATTTTCCCTCGGCCTGCTAAGGCTGTCAGCTCTCGTTTGCTGCTGAGCGGTTCATGCTTTGGTGCTGGACAATGCATGAATGTTTAAATTGCCTGAAATGTCTAATTGAATTATCCTCAAATTACAAATCAAAATAGGGGAGGCTGTCTCTGGCTCACAGGCTCATTCACGGGGATGTGTCTGCCATGCTGCTGCTTTTCTTTATATTTTCTTTTCTGCTTCCGACTGGGGCTGTGCTCAATGGAACTGGAACACTGAAAGCATTTCTGAGTGCGTGTGCAGGGGAAGTGAACGTAACGGGAAATTTATTCACGTTCAGCTCCGAGTTCTTTTTGTGCTGCACAAAAATGAATTCATGAAATTTATATCAATGCATAGGAAGGGAAAACAGCCAGCTGCTATTTACAAAGAAACTTCCTTTCTCTTTCAGCCACAGTGAGATATCATATAAAATACTTTCAAGGCAGATATATAAATACCATGTAACTATTTTTTTAATGAGAACTAACAGATCAAGGAAACCAACTGAAAAGGATTTGATATATCTAGCCATGATAAAATCAGCTTCCTAAAGCCTTGCTATAATACAAGGGGAAGTCTAAACCCGTAGGATTTTCTTTTCAAGTTGTTAGGGGAGGCAGAACTGGTCCCATGCATTGTGTCTGCCCTGTCCTGCACCTTCCCCAGCATCCCTGGAGGCTGAGCAGGACTCCAGTCAGTACAATAATGCTTCTTTCATGGATGTAGTATTTTTTATAGAATTTAATAATATATGATACAGGGAGTTTAACTACCTACATCCAACCTCTATATTTTGTAACTGAACCTTAACTTGTCCAATGACTGCCTGAAACAAAGGCTCAGAGTGGGTGCTGGTGCTGCACAGTGTCCAGCATTTGCACATCCCTCCTCTCCCCAGGAAAGTCCCCTTGAGGGACTGCACGCTCCATCAGGGCACTGGTGGCTCCCAGGACATCCCACGTGCTCTGTGTTTGCTGCTCAGGCTCACAGCCCTGCCTGGACCCTCACATCACACAGCCTGGGCTGGCAGGACACTCAGTCTGATCAGGAGAACTGCCAGTCCCCATGCACATATCAAACTGGGCCATGGTGCAAGACAGAAGCAGCAGGACAAGAGTTTAAATGTTGCAGTGAGTGCTTTTGTTTTAACTAAAGCCAAAAGTAAAACAAGTTAAGAACATGCCAGCTATCTTGGTATTAATATTCTCAGTATTTTTTCCTGAATACTAAAAAAACTTAGTCTCAAGCCACTTTCAAGGGCAGCTTCTCTGTAAACTCATAATTAGACAACTGTTTCTGTGCTATAAATACGGTTGAAGACATTGCAATTATCAAAGAATTAAGGAAATGGCTTAAATAGATAAAATCTTTATTAATGGAAGATCAGCTCTAAAGGGATATTTTTAAAGAAACATATATTAATATTAAATATAAAATTAAATATATGTTAAGACTTCAGTAATTGAAGACAAATACATACTTATAACATCAGTTGTCAGTTGGCTTTTTTTTTTTTTTTAAACATTTGATTGCTTTGTGTGCCAAGACTATACCTGCATGAATAAAGCATGCCCAAATAAAAGCATCTTTCAGAAATGTAGAAAGTTCTGATTTGGAACTAATTGTACTGGGCATCTTTTAAAAAGATGTAGACCTTGGCAACATGTGTCCAGATGAAACCCGTGAAAAGCACTTCATGATTTTATATCACCCAAATCACAGAATACACATCTCTCTCATTGCAATTTCTTGGTCCCTCTCCAAATATCAAACCCCAGTAATCTAATTTCTCTCTGGCTATCATAACACCAGTTCCCAGTGATGGGATGGTGAAGGAAGAGCACATCAGGCAACATCAGGCTCTTCAGCAAGGTTTTCAGGTATCCTCAAGACATAACCCTGATGTCAGTTTTTTAGTGTGCTCTGGTCTAACCAGATTTTCCTCCCAGTGCTTGTTGTGACCACCTCATCATAACTAAAGCAAGACAAGAGCTCAGCCAAACAGCAGAATCTGGGGCTGATAGGGTTAGTAGGACTGGAGGGACCACACCAGGGTGTGCCCTGCTCTCCAGAGTGACATCTTTCTTCTTCTGCCGACTGGAGATAAGGATGTTGATCCAACAGTTTTGATGCCTGAAGCAGGGATCAATTACTGCACGTTCTTTATGGTCACATAGAGATTTTAATGTGGAAGTTTTCTTCTGCAAAACCTGTCTAATATTTAAACCTGATGGTTTAGTCTATAGCTTGATGTTTATTTCTGTAATTCATTGTCCACTTTGCATCATAGAAACATAGAGTTGTTTAGGTTGGAAAAGGCCTCTAGGATCATCAAATCCCAGCACTTATTCAGCACCATCACATTCACCACTAAACCATGTCCTCAAGTGCTTTTCAAATACCTGTCTTTTAAATAGGTCCAGGGTTCCTGACTCTACCACTTCCCTGGGCAGCTTCTTCCAATTCTTGACAACCCTTAACTTCCACCTTTAAAAGTACAAGTTTTTCCTAATATCTGATCTAAAACTCTCCTAGTGCAACTTGAGGCTGTCTCCTTTTGTCCTATCACTTGTTATCAGTAGAAACTGATCTCCATTTTGCTAGAGCCTCCCTTCAGGTAGTTGTAGAGATAAGGTAGGGATAAGGTTTTCCCTGAGCCTCTCTTTCCCCAAACTAAACATTCTTAGCTTCTTCAGCTGCTCCCTTATAAGACTTGTGCTTCAGACCCTTCATGTTCCTACCATGCTGGATGATTATTGTTGATCTATTTTATTTAAGTTTTTTTTCCAAACTGAGACCTAGAATAATTCCTAAGGTATCAGCAAAAGCTGTTAGGGAACAATATCTTGGGAACTAAAGACAACCAAAGTGCTTCCCTATTTAAATAAATCCTCCCATCCCATGGGAGGTGTTAGCTGGCAGTCACTGGGGAGTTTTCAGCCTCCTGCTCTGGCAGGAGGAGTGCAGGCTGTGGCAGCCCCATGGCTGTGTGCTCTTCACCTCTTCACCCTTCTGCTAAAGGCACAGCACCCAGTACCAGTGTGTCAGTGTTGATCTGCTGAAGGACTGCTCATGAACTGCTTTTGTTCTTGAGTGGAAGAGGAAGCTGAAACCCATCCAGGAAGTTAGAATATAAATGGTGAACATTACCTTTTGCACCAAAATAAATAAGGATATGTAGTATTATGTGAAAGATGAAGAAATAACTCTAAAACTAGACTTTGAAACTTCCAGCCCCTCAGCATAAGATAAACGGTTTCATGAGCTATTTGGGTTAGCCCCAAATAGAAGTTCAGATGACCACAGCTTAAGGCTGTGGGAAAACCCTGCAGTAGTGGTGATTAAAAAATCACCCCCAGAATCCTCCAGTTGCGGTATGTTGATAATTGCCAGAAAGTTCTCAGCTTCCCTTGTTATCATTGGTTCCTTTTTGCTGCAATAATTTTAATATTCCTAATTGCCTTTCTTTATTGGACCTCCTCCCTAACTCCGCCCTAATTCCGCCCCTCCTCCAAGTTTATAAATACCCCTGCCATGTCCTAACACCTGCTTTTGTCCATTTGCCTTTGTGCATGGATCAAGCCTCCCAACCATCTTTCCTGGTTCATTCAGTACAAACTGTTTGGCTTGCTGTTTCTTGTTTCCTAGTATTAAAAATTTTTAGTACCCAAACAATAGGGTCAGATTTTCTTTCTGCATAAAATCGACGAGTTCAGTGAAGTCTCCAGCCCTAATAGCACGGCTAGGAAGAAAAATCAGAGGCTGCAGTGAGCTTTGGAGGGCTGCAGGAATGCATGAGTGTAATCCCTTTGTTTATGCAGCACCAGCAGTGCACATATCAGGGAGAAGAGCTGCAGGATTAGGTGAGACAGAGCCAGGAGCTGCCCAGACACACACACAAGCAGCAGCCATGAACTTCTCCAAAATCACAACAGAAAGTGCTCAAGCAAATCTGGGAAATTTGGGTAATTAGAGAAGTGCCTGAAGAGGCACTGCAGCCATTCTCCCATTCAGTGCTCTCAGCTACATGACCAACAGAACACAACAAAGTTTTTACAAGTACATTTTTATTTAAAATAAAAATTAATTATGGTGCCTTTTTAAAATAGGGTACTGCACAATCTGTATATGCAACACAGTTTTTGGTACAGAACATACTTATTGAGCAATATCCTTAAATACTAAATATACATTAATGGCTTGTTTGAGAAACATGACAACATTAATTCTGATATTTTTTTCTCTTTAGTCATTTAACCACCGATACAGATTTCCTAAAACAATATTCGTTTTCATCTGTACATGTGGTACACAGTCAAGAAGGCAGATCTTAGAATATTTACATTCATGCATTGATTTAAACACACTATTTTGCAGTTTAAAATAATATATTTTTGTTTGTACAGGTGCAGGGAGTATTGTAAATACATATCTACCACAGGCCTGATTCTCCATTGCTTGGCAGCATCTACGGTCATGACCTGGTTGGAGCAGGGTGCCCACACTTTCCCCACGTGCTGTGACCATATGGCATGCAAGACTGGACAATTAGGTCTCTGTATAGATATATATCAATATATCTATATTTTATACTTCGTAGAACTTTCCCCTTTCTTTCCATGTCTGTTTTTGCAGCATCTGTCCAAGGCAGAAATGATTCCCTGGGCACACTGCTGTGTCAGGTGAGGGACAGAAGGGCAGCAGGGTGGGGCTGCAGCTCTGCCTTCCTGTCTTGTGAGGAACGAGCAAACTCCACACTTCACAGCTCAGGCCCTTAAGGAGCATTCCCTGCTAGTGGTGATCCTTGAGAAGAGGTTTGGAGCTGCTGCTCTCCCTCAGACTGAGGGCAGCAGTCTGCTGAGTTTGTCTGGTGGTGGTCAGAGCACAGCAAGTACCTTCTGTGTAGGGACTGGCCACCTTCACATCTGCCATCTGGGCATCTGGCTGTTTTGTGAATGGAGCTAGGCAGGTTCCTTTCTACCCCTGATATTTCAGTGGCTAAAAAGGAACTCAAAATGCTTGTAAAGCTGCATTTTGGGTTGCCAGTTCCCCAGATCCAGGATCACTGCTTAGTGAAGTGCTTATGTATCTGACCTCTTCCTTTCCCTTTGTATTTAATTATAGAACAATAAGGAAGCACAGAAGCCTCTCTTATATAAGCTTTGCAAGTAGTCTGTAGAGTATTAAACACAACCTTAAACCCCATCAGCAAGCCCCAGAAATCACTCCTCAGTGATATCCCCTGTCTAGCCTCCCTTTTCTGAAGAGAAAACCTGGTTCCAATATACTTTTCCGAGGTCCTTTCTCAAGATCACTTTGGTGCAATGTAGTCAACCATACCTGGGCAGGAATCTAAAGGCAAAACTACCCCATGCAAGACTTCCCACCTGTCCCTGCCATGCTGAGATGTGAGGGCTGAGGGCAAAGGCTCTGGGCAAGCAGAAGAGCAGCTCTCAGCCTGCCTGCTGCTGCTTTTCTGTGGCCAATGCTTTATAAAAGCAGGTGAGGAATGTCTGCTCAAGAACTATAATGGTAATTATGTGCCCGATGCATTTATCAGCATGTTGCATATAAGGATAGTGTATATCCACCTAGCAAAGAAGCCACATGTATTTCTCTCAAAATACTGCCACAGAGCTGGTACCTACTTTTATCTTGATTATACTGATGGGTAAACTGAGGCACAGAGCAGCAAATTTACTTGCTAGTAAACAGCAGATCAGTGGTAGAGTTGGAAATAGATCCTAGGTGGCATGTGATGTGTCTTGGAATGCCTGCCTCTTCAGTCTCCATGAAGTTTTTGAAGTTTATGTTCTTCTGAAGAGTCCTCATGGGGCCTGGGCAGGGTTTGCTTGTGGGTTGTGTCATGTACCAGGGTCTTCTCTAGAGAGGACATTTTAACACTGATATTACTGAAAATCAGACAATGGTTGGTGACCATCTCTTTTTACTCTTTTTTAGCAAACACCAGACATATTTTGATGGACATAATGACCTACAAATCCTGTTTGTGATTTTGACCTTACAGAACATGCCTTTAAAGCTGTATAAGGAAACAAATAAAATCAACAACCTTTAGCAGAAAGTGCTAATCCTGAGCCCATATTATGCTAACCTTGTCTGCATTCATACTTTATGCTTTCAGATAAACATGCAACCAGTCTCAAACTATGCCACATTTCCACATTTAGGCTGAAACAACTGGAATAAAAAAAGGCAAACATAGATAACTACACCAAAATAAATGTTATAGCTTAAAAATACTCTAGAAATATACTTGCAATATTTTTATTATAGTATTTAGGGGCTAAGTGCTTTAGGCAATCAACATTTGGGATACTAGACTCAAATCATAAATGGTGTCATTTTAATCCCACTTTGGATCTAAGAACATATCACTGTCTTGCACAAGCACACAACATGAATGTGGCTGGGAATGATCATACTCCTGGGCAAAGGGCTACTTGCCTCCTTTCACTTTTGTAATTGCATTCACTTCCCAAGAAAGTCTAGCTTTAAAAAATAATTTTATGCAGTTAGGCTTCTACATAATGATGACAGACTAAAAAGCTAAATTAATAACTACATAAATTTCTCAAGAGCAATATATAGCAGCATTTCATTTTATAATTGAAATAGTACTTATATACATACACCCTATTTTTCGATAGGTAATAGAAAACTACAGATGGGCCTGAGCTGTGACTGCTGATTTGGACATTTCAGAGCTTTTTTTTGGGAAGATCTGCAGAACATTGTCTTCTTCTACCATCATGCCAAACTCTGCATTTTAGGAATTGATTACCCACAGGGTGGTATGCACTCAGAATCAAGGTCTGATTTCTGCAGTTCAGGCACATCCTTATTTAAAACTGAAGTATTGGTGTGTTGCAGTACCGAGGGACAGCACAGCTGGGGGCAGCCAGGTCCTGGGGTGAGACTGCACTGGGAGTTACCCACAGACATGGAGACTGAGTGGTACCAAAGTTTTATGTCCAGACAAGAAGCCAGGGTGTAAATTGTCTTTGACTGCATCACGACGTTCAGCACAGAGGTGAATGGAGACGTACACGTGGAGATGTGACACAAAGGAAAGTTTCCAGGAGGTAGGGAAAGACCAGCATGTCAACTAGTCTCATCACCTTTACCCTAAGGGCTACTTACAGAGTCTGACCTGAGATCCACGTGAAATGAATTTGGGTAGATTCAGCTTTGCTTTAAATAGTCTGCAATCCATGTCATGGAAAGGATACTGAACTGTATGCTGAACTTGGCACCACCTTCAGACTCAGCTCAGGAGAGGCAGAGATCAAGGTAATGTGGGCACAACCAGCTAGCAGACTCCCAAAAGTGGTCCCACAAGCCAGACCTGCAATGTCCTCAGTGCATCAGTTCAGGAGACTCAACACTTTCAGGGAGCAACATTAGCCAGTGAATGAAGAGAATTTTAAAGGGCTGCTAGTCCTTTCAATACAATCCTGCCCAAACACTAACACCAAGATGTAAACAGGATCTTTCCTGTAGGAGTTTCCCTGCGGAATCAGTGTGGTGCAAACACAGAGAAACATGGAATTTCGAAAGGGAACATTTTTAAAGATAAAATAAAAGCGTGGTGCAAAAAAAGGAGGCTGATTATGAAATAATAATAATGTTTAAAGCACACCTTAATAACATCTCTTTCGGTAGCAATGCTAACTGCTAAAATCTTACATTTTGATTTCTTCTGCCTGAAAAGCCTTCAGCCATGAAAACTGCATAGTCACTAGACCACAGATAAATTTCCTGGGATAAGTCACAAGTTCAGGCCAATTTTGGTTGATTGCTTAACAGAAACCTCTGTTCCCTTTTTAATAACAAAATAGTAAGAATTAAAAGGATGAAGAATCAGCGTATGAATCCTCACAGGCTGGAGAAGCACATAGGTGACACCTCTCACCATTTAGAGGGAAGTGTCATCCCATTTAGAGGGAGACACCTCCCTCTGACCCATCTGTGAAAAACTGCTGCCACTCTGGCAGATCACCCTCTCCTCAGAAGATCCTACTTCAGAAGCTTTTTGTGGACACTCAATTCAAACTTAAAAGTAGGGGCAGAGAGGGAGAAGAAGCGGAAGGCATGGCGACATCGCTTTCACGGGATGCAGCATGCAGTGCTTATGCCTTTGTGAGGCCTTTTCTCTGGGCAGCCCAGGTGGGTGAGTCTATCCTTCATTGGAGTAGTAGCAAGCCTGGAGAGCAGCCTGGTTTTCTCTTCTGGGTCACTGAAATGAAGTCCTTGGCCACAGAGCTCCCTTTGTTCCTCATTTCACCCACCTTGCATACTCCGTGTGTGTGCTTTAAAGTTTGCCACCTCCTGCGCTCGGGGCTCTGGGGATTATACAACCGCATTGTTATCAACGGTTTTGTTGTTCTGGGAGGAGGTCATTGCATATTCCGACCGACTGGTTCCGTTCTCTTCTTTCCTCATTGGTTTCCTTGGGTCATCCCGGGTGCGGTGATGTATGGGCAGGCAGGGAGAGAAGAAAGAACAGAGATCAACATCTTTGTCAATACAGATCATCAAAAGGACATGGAAGGTACATGATAATACTGAACTTCTCCTGTCTATTTTCCCCTTTCTGAACACAGGCCAAAGCAGCAGCTAATTTTGTCAAGCATCACAGTCCACCTGGAAGGTAACAGGTCTGATCCTGAGGTGTCACGATGTGCTATTGGTGTCCCCATGTTAGTCTGTTAGTGATGCATGAGATGAAGGCTGCTGGAAGGAATGTCCTCCTCTGCCACCTCCATCTCTGGAGTACAGGCTGGGATGCTGGGCTGGGTGCTGGATTGGGCTCTGCCTTGGGGCAGCCATGACCTTTCTCCTCAAAGTGTCATATCTTTCCAGCTGGGATGATGACCAGCCGTGTCCACCAAGGACCCAACCCCCTCAGCAGTCATCAGGACACCACTGTGTTCAGTCACTAGGTGCGGACTCATGTGACCAGAGCAGACTTGTGGTGACTACCCCATACAATGTCCACAGCCAGAGGAGAAAAACTTATAAAACATGGTTCAGAACAGCTGAAAGTGGATACCCAAAATGTGTCAGAGGCTTTGTGCCCAAGGCATTTGTGTCTGTGTTCTTGGTGTCTGAGTTAGTGACTGAAACATGGTGACTGCTGACCAGACTTCCAGCACCATCACCTTCTTGTTTTGTTTAGTGGCCACTCAGATTATTTGGTAACATAGCCCAGGATCATGTGTTAATTGTGAGACAATTCAGGAAATTCTCAACAAGTGCAGAAAGCTATCAACCATCTGTACATCACAGAGCCAAATAATTTATTTAGGATTTTATAGTTACTCTGAAAAGGGAGATCTGAGTGTAAGTCCTGTAACAGACCATGTTCCATTTTGTAACTTCCCCCCACAACTTCCTGTCTCAAAAGTGGCTTGAGGTTTTAAACATAGTAGGAGGAAAAAAGCTTTTTTTTATCTGTTTTCCATACAGATATTTCAGATGAGTGTCTTGAGTTTAAGGTGTTGCTGAGGGCAAAAAGAGGACCAGATACAAGTATTGCAACAGTCAGTCTATGCTATTGTTCTTGTCAATGTTTAACAAAACAAACATCAATTGATAAAAAATGGTTAATGGTATTTAATTTCAGCAAAGTATTAATGAAAGATTTATGGAGAGTGATTACAGGTAGGTAAATTTGCTTTTAGTCTCAAAGAAAATACTTCTGATTGTGATATTTTGAGCCTCTCTACCTGGTAAGAGTTAAAGCCTGTTAATATTAGTCACGATTCCAGCTATTAGAGAATGGAAATGGGAGACTAGGAGTTAAGGATACACTAAGGGGATTGATGAACTGTTTTTCAGTGCTCAACATGCAGTGCCTGTCTGCATCTGACACGAGGTCGTGTGGGTCTTTCTTCTGTGCCACTGAAAGCACACATCCACCTCGCCACATCCCTGACAGGAGGAGTGGAGAATCTGATGGCACTGCTTATTGTTTTTTCAGGGCAGAAAAAATGCTGTGGCTGTCTAAACATCTCTGCTGATTTCAAAAATTATTTCCTTTTTCTTTTCTCCCAGTTCCAAACCTATCAATAGTTAAAAAATGAAGACATTTTGGCCACTTTTACTTGATGTTTTTCTCCTATTTACCCCTTCTTTCTTTGGTCTCCTATGTTTCTGCACCTCTTCAGTTCCATTTTCTTTCCCTGTCTAGACTTCCTTCTCTTTCTTTATGACAAAAAAGTCTTCCTCTCATTTTTGTTTACCATGTTAACTCCTTCTCTCTGTTTGTTTTCAAATGCACAACAGGCAGGGATTTGGGGTCAGACTTGCCCCAGTTACACCATTTAGATCACAGGCTTGGCACACTGCTATGCACTAGTCACTGTGATTAAATTAGCCCATGCATTTAAATATACAAGGTCATTTTGGCTTGTTGTGATTTTTCAAGTGCCCTCTTGCATTAGGGATTGGCTCTCTGTGTGCCACTAGCTTTGTGCCACTAACTCTTTTTACTCTAAGTTTTGTTGACTGTTGAGATCCAAGTATGCAAATTTTCTTCTTGCACACCAAGGGGAACTCTTTTGTCCTATTTTCTGCCTAATAAGCCAAATTGTGCATGATTTTCCAAAGTGTAATACTCCAAGCCCCCTTTCAGATGATAAGTTATGGACACATATTTATACACTTCCATTCCTGGGTTGCTCTTCATTGGTTAAAGGGATGTTTCAATTAGTGAGGGAATGAGTGGGGAACTATTCATATCTGTGACATACTCACTTGGTGGCAGGCGAAACAGGCTTTTCACTAATAAGTGGTTTGCATTGTTTTACAGTGTGATTTGCTATACATTGTTTAGCAAACAAATTGGGTCTTCATGCCAAACATCTGTGAATGAAACTCTGGCCATGCAACTCTGTACAGCTTAGCCTGAAATGATGCCTCAGAGTCCATAATGACCTCTCCACCATGCATGCATTAACTTGTGCGGGTCCTAAAATCAAGAAAGCATCAAACAGCTGTTTAATAGTATATTTCACACATCAGCTAAAATTTCACATGAGATTCTGATCACATTATATATCTTATTTACCAAAGAATTTCATTTTGGCTCCTCATATTGGCTTGTATCAATCCTCTGCAGAGTCCTGGGTAAAGGTCAATGTACTGATGCACATTTAAACACAATTTTTGCGTTCTACATTTAGAATTTTTTTAAATGGAAACATAGTTTTGGCCCTTTATCATGTCTAGTCACAAAATGTAGTTGGCATATTTGACAAAACCCTCCTTGCCAGCTTTGGCTGTTGTGTAAATTTGGTGTAGACCTACTGTTTGTAAGGCAATTATGTGACAGAGAACTAGGAGAGTGCTTCACCTTGTGTCCCATTCGTACACACTTCAGAAAATCTTTGTCTGTGACTCTGGCAAAATAAAGTAAACCTAGAACAGACTATTCATTTATCCATGACATTGGTGTTATGACTTAATAAAGCTTTGAGAAGAGTAAGATTGCTTTGACACGGGAACAGAAGTTTTGTCCAAAACAGAAAGCTGCAAGAGAGTTTAAAACTCCCAGTGCAATCCACATCTCATACACATCCAGGTGCTTCATGCTTGAAAGGAATGAGAGTTTAGAATAAAACCTGATTTCATAAGACAGCCTGAGTGTTACAAACCTGTTTCTCCTAACTACCTCCACAGCAATGTCTCTGTTGAGTGCCAGTGCATCAAGTCCAGCATCTGGGAAGGCTGGGTTCCAAGGAAATCCAATCAAGCTAGGAAGGGGTGACCTTGAGCTGGCAGCAGAGACATGATAGGATCTCAAATTCACCTCTTTCTGGGGTTCCCATACCCGACTCAGCACTGCTAGGAGACACCTGTCTCCACCTGGGGGTTTGCTGCCCTGGATTATTCTCTGGGGAAATACATATCCTATTTCTTTCCAAACAGAAAGAGAGGGTCATTCTTCTTTTCAGGTATAGTTAGAGGACAAAACACTGTTTTTTTGGTATGCATTGTTGGAGGGGATGACCAGTACTCAGAAGTTCAAAGTGAAATTTCCTTCTTTGCTGAGCAGTGGTACAAAACTGTAAATTGTAAAAGCCAACTGCAAAATTCTCTTTTTATATACATACATATATACATGAAAGATTGCACTGTATGAGTATCAGTATCAACTGACAGAGATTTTACCAAAGGTGAAAGCTATGAGGCAATTGTGAGTACAATTGTGTACTTTGCACAATTGTATCTGTGCCAATGCACAGGGTCCCTATGCCAAAATTCCCTTTGGTTTTCAGATCCTCTCAGGAAGGTGCTCTTAGTAGCATGTAAAGAGCTTGTCTGTCTCCTCACTGCTGTTTCACCCCTGAACAAAGTTCTCTGGGCAGCTCCATTTGGCAGCCCCACTTCTGTGCTGGGTTGAGTGTGTGCCTGGTGGCCCCTGGGGCAAAGTGGCTGAAGCAGAAGGCAAGCCAGAGAGCTGTTTCACTTATTATATGTGCAGTGATCTCAAAGCTCTTCTCCATAACGATATTTCATTAGCTATCAACACATAATAGATAATGATTTTCAATAAAATTGAGTCTCATACAACACACCCATTTGCATCATAGGATTGGTCTATCCTCAGGGGTCATACCCAGAAATACAGACAGAAATATCCAAGCTACCTATATACCATTAGAGATCAAGCTGCAGAGGCATCTTTCTGGGTTACAAAATGTTCAGTAAGAATCAGGGTAGGTATCTCTGTCGTGTACTTTCACTCAGCTTCCTCTCCAGGGCTAGGATGCCAGCCATACCTGTAGCAGCTGTGCTGAGAGCCCTGGGCTAGACTTCACTGCTGGAAGCCCAGACAAGATGATGTGTGGGCTGCAGTCACACTTCAAATGCATCCTTATTTAGCAGATAGGAATGGAAGAATAAATTTTGTCGTGTTATTCAGTTACTAGACCATCACTCTGCATAATCTGAATGTTTATAGGAACATAAAGAACATGAATGGAGGGGTGAATGACTTTCCATGAGAGAACTGGTGGGACAAGAGAAGTTGCTTTCTAAGAGGGGTTTGTGAACAGGACTCCTGCTAGTGCATTGACAACAGCAGCTTTCAGGGACAAAGCCATTAAATCTGTGTGTGGCCACACACAACCAGCCTTGCTGGCCAATCTGGTGCTATGGCTCACACCTAAAGGGCTCGTGTTGGAGGAGGACACTTCTCTGGTGAAAAGCTTCAGGATCATGGAAGAAGTCACATTCTGACTTCTGCCTTTCACTGTCTCATAGAGACAAGAAAAAAATCAGTCTGACTATATTTTATTAGACAATGTAAAGACAGAAGTCAAAGAAGAAACCCTAATGATGAAAATTCTCTGGAACCTTAGTTTTTCTCTATTAAATTAGCTAATGGCCATATGTGGACCATCTATCTGTCCAGAAAACAGGCAGTACACTATTCATTACTCGTAGGAAGAGGTTACTGGCTCTACTACCTCCCACATACAAAGCAAATGTTTTACAGTTATAATAAAAAGCAGCTCCATCTGGACAACTTTTAGCAATACACTCACTACTGCTCAGTGTTTATCACCCAAGGCTTTTACATGTATCGCCCATATTTCCATCTCTACTCAGGTAAGTTAGAGTCCAGCATCTAAAAGACCAACAAACTGTCTTGTCACAGTGTTTATTACTTTTTATCACAATATATAATTTTTTTTTTTTTACTTACTCTTCCAAACTAGAAAGTGTTACAGGTATCTTGGACAATATTACCTGCAGCATTTGAAAGGACAATGTATATTGAGTTATTTTCAATTTTAGACATTTGATGGAATTCTCCTTCCTCAAGCTGCATTGCCCCTTTGCTCCTTGTGAAAACAAATAAAAAGTCTCTTGTGAATCTGAAAAGGCCATTCTTTCCCTAGAGACCTTCAAGTACTTCAGTCTTAGCCAAACTGAATCCATGGTCAGATAATAAATAATATTTACAAGAGCAAGTAATCATACAATTTTTACCATCTTCAAACCTTTTCTGTCTGTCTTGTGTGGAGAGGGAGAGAAGATCTGTACAAGTGCTCTGCATAGTGCCAGGATGATTATGCAAAAGGAGAAAGTCTCTTTCACAGCTCTGGAAATCATGTTGCAGGATAGCTTGACATAACTCCAAGATTCCAATTGCCAAGGAGAGGTTCTTCTTCTCTGACTGTTCACATGAGTGTTTCAAAGCCTGTGAGCTAACTCAGCTCTGCCTCACAGCCAATTTTAGCTGACCACTTTCTGGAGTATGTTTAAGCAAGCCCTGCTGGCATGTGGGCAATTTCTGTTTGGGATGGTTCACACTCAAACTCTCTCTGTGCACGGACTGAGCCTTTGCTGAGTGTTTCCCTCATGGAAAAAACAATCCATATTGCTTGGCAGCCATTCATCAGCACTCAAGAGGTTCCCTGAGCTGCAGAGGGTGGGGGGCAGATCTCCCTCTGCACAAGTGCACCTCTCTCAGCCTGCTGAACTCACTCTGGGTATCTCTAAAGGGAGGATTTGGGCTGTTCAGATTGCAAGTAATTACAGTAGACTGCTGAGCCACATGTGAAATTTAAGAAGTGGAATTTAGTCTCCATTTATTTTCAGCAATGCAAAGTCAGAGTAATTCCACAGACTTTGTTGGATTTGAAGAGGATTGGTTCTGATGTTACACAGGAAGAAGATCTGTCCCTGGGAGACAAAGGTGATAGATGCAATCCCATTTCCTACTAAGTCTTCAATTAAGCTAACTTCAGAATTAGGCTCCTGCATGAAACCAATCTTAATGAAGAGACGCATAATTAATGAAGAGAACCTTTATTATTAGGATACTGGACAATTAACTGTCATAATTGATAAAAGTACTTTCAGTGACCCCTCACATAATAACCCACTCTTTGCATTCCCTCTAATGATCTTTAAAAGGTTTTATTGACTGGAGGGATATTAAAGTTGATATTATCTGTCATGTGTTCACAGTGTAGAATATACTGTCAATATGTTTTGATTATAAAAGGAGAAAAATGAATGGGACTAATGTAAAAAAAAAAAAAGAACTCATAATGCCAACTTTTCAGACTGGCAAAAAGCTACCAAACAAGATAAAAATAAATTAAAAATGCATTTAAAAAATACATTAAATGCATGAAATGAAGGCACTTTGAACAAAGCCAAAATATGTCTGGAGGATGGTCATAGCAATGGCCATGCCTGGCAGTGGACTGTGCCTTTTGGGGATGAGCTGGGCACACTCCTGCTCCTCAAAGGCCTGTCCTGCTGCAGAGCAGTGCAGGCAGCTAAGGCACAGCCATGGAGCTCAGCTCATGGTGCACCATGCTCTGCTCAGCATTGCAGAAACAGCCTGCCATTGGAAACATGTATGCTCCACCCAGAAAAATGGGACTATTCTCTGTTAGTTCTTTAAAATTCTCTAGACCTTCTGGACAGATTGAACAACTATTCAATGCTTGCTATCTTCAAAGTGATTAATAAACATTAGCTAGGAAAACTGGAGAAACATTAGAAGGAGAAGGTGTTCTTACAAAAAGATGTCCATATTGGAAGGGAAAGTGGAGGAGGAAAGAGGAACAGGAATTCCCTACCATGTCTGCAAAATGAATGGCTTTTAATGCCTGTGCTCTGGGTCAGGGTGGGCATCAGCACTAGAACAATGTGGGGTTGAAATAAGAAGGAACAAAGAGCAAGGGCTGCTCTTCCCTGCTCTCTTGCTCTCTCTCAAGGACAGTATGCCCCTCATCAGCCAAGTGATTGTAGAGGCATTTTAGCCAATGGACTTTTCCATCCACCAAATTATGGTACTTTGTGTCCAGATATTTTGCTGAATGCAGATAGCTACCTTGCCATTTAATCACTGGTGAACACTGACAAAAACTTGAATGATAGACTTGATCCATACAAAAGAACAAAGCTACTGCTATTTCACAGAATCATTTAAATGTAATTTCAAACTTTATTTAAATAATATGATTAATTTGTGTGCAGATGAACAAAAATTCTCAGCAGATTTTCTGTTACAGAAATGTCTTTGAAAGAAGAGTGTCTGCAACAAAAATAAATGCAAGGAGCTGAGAAGAAAATTAAAACTCGTAAAATTAACTGACCTTTGCAGCTATCTAGATCACTTTGCATTTGAGGCAATCTGTCTCTGCCTTCAACCAGACTGAGACCACTGATTTTTATGCAGCTGCTTCTGGCTTTCTTCACTCAGAATGAAGAATCTGCACAGCCAGACCCTGCTCTTTGCAGGATAAATGCAAACATAATGTCCATGGACTGTACAGGGTGGCCCCAGCTTTCCCATGCTCCAGGTGTGCAGTGGGGCAAGTCCATGAAGAGGCAGAGAAACCAGCAAGTCCTGCTCACCTTGATGTCTATGCAAAGATTTGGTTTCCTGCAGACAATTACAATTTAGACAATTGTAACTGGGGACAATTTCTGAGGAAGAATTTGAGTTTCGCCAGTCTCCATACTGGCTTCTCAGGGCTTAGAGCAAGCGAAGGGAAGAAACTACAGTTCCAGCTGCTTGGGAGTATTAACATTTTTCATAAGGTTTCATGCCACTGCCTCAAAAAGCAGACATCAAAGGCAGCACGATTTCTCCACGTGGGTCCTCTTTTCATGGCTCATTCAAGGACTGGAATGAGGAATGACCCTATTTTCCCACTCCCACCTCGCACACAGCTGGGATCAGACCCTTTACATGCACCTGTTTACACACACATAACCCTCTGTTAGTGCCCCACTCCATCACCTGGCACTAGCCTGGGGAATGGGTACTGCGATGCTCATCCCCACTAATGCTGGCTAATTAGCCAACAGCTCTCCAGGATGGACAAACCAGCATCATTCTCCAGCCCAGCCTCAGCAGAGGGGGTGGCCACGTGCTGATGGAGGGGCTCAGGAGTGAGGGCAAGGCAAGGGTGCTGTGGAGAGGGCCCACCCCACAGACAGCATCCCGTCCTCCCCAGCTGTGCCCACGCTGCCTCCCTGGCAAGGCTGGAGCAGGAGCTGTGTGCTGCTTAGCAACCTGCAGCACACTCAGCACCAGCCCCAAGCACAGGGCTGGCACAGAAGGAGCACAGAGGCAGCAGAAATCAGACTGTGCAGCCCCTCAAGCAGGGGCACACAGGCCCAGGGGGCTCGGGTGTGGCTGAGATAGATGTGCACCCCATGAGTGTCACACATAGCCAGGGGGGACCTGCCTGTGCCTTTTCCCTCTGGACAGTGCAGCTGTAGGCAGCAAACAGCAGAACAAGCTGAGGGAGTGTGAGATGTGATCTCCCTTCATCTGGGACCCTCAAAACCAGCTCAGCTCACCAGGAGCTGCAGTTGTTCAGCCAGTGGAGAAGTCAGGCTTTACTGCTTTTACTCAAAATGCACTGCAAATCCTTTGTGGAAAGCAAAAAAGGGCAATAAAGCCATCAAGGAGGTTTCCATGGGATTCTTTTTTGTGCAGAGGGAATTTCTGGGTGGTAAGGAGCTGGAGTACAGATCTACACCCCCATCCAACTAGCATGGGGACAATTTTCTGTGAGTCATAAAAATATTGACCCAGGGACTGCAGGCTGCTGCTGCTACTGGATTCTTGCAGGTCCTAAACTCAGTCCTAAGCTCAGACACTCCAGATAATCAAGATAGAAAGTTTTTCCAAATGTCTCTGCACACTGTGCTGGGTATGCCTCAGCCACAGCTGTGGCTTTTCACCCACAAGGTCAGCCACAGGCACCCTCACATTACCCTGTGAAAAGTATGACTGCCTAAAAGATTAAATTAATGCCTAAGAAAATTTTATTTCTTTGTGTTTAGGAAAAAATGTAATAAAAACATCATGGTGAACCTGGCACCTCTCCTATATGTTTCAAAGCTCTAGTACAAGTATTATATACAGGTATTAACTTTATACACTTATACATATTATATACAAGTATTAACTTGTATCTTCTATTTGTGTTGGGGTAAATCAGAAATGCTGCCATCACTATAATTAGAGAGAGTAAATGCATGAGCATTATATTCTGTCACAAGTGTGTAAAATCCACCCATGGCTGTCAGAGTTGCACTGAGGCAGAAACTCCCAACAATTCCTGTCTGTATGGGTAGACTCCTGCCCATCCGATGTGGCACCCTCATCTGCAGTAGAAAACAGAAAAAGTGGCAACTTTGTTTCTGGTCACACTGAAAAATTAATTTATCACAGGACAGACCATAAGAAATCTCTACAGATTTCTGTTGGCACCTTTGTCAATATATCACAAATTAGGAGTGAACAAGTGCAAAATGATCCATAAGAGAGTATTCTGTGAAACAGCTGGACACTTGTTTTAGGCTAAAGACTAAAGCCTCTTGGAGGCTTTCTGTGTTCCTGGCTATGAGGAACAGTGGGGCATTTATGACCACAAACTTTCTCCCTAGCAGAATTTATGAGTTTGCCTAACTTAGAAGAGACAGAGAAATCCTGCCCTACAACAGTTACAAAAACATGTAGTACTTATAAAAATCTCAGACTGACAGCACTGGAGAGCAGATCCTTCTGCTTTTCTGACCAACACACTCTGCAAAGACAACAGCAAGACAAACTGTTCTGCACAGCAGTGCCCATGTGGCATTCCAAGTAAAAGGCTATTTTATCCTTCACTCATCAGCCCTTGAACTGAGCCTAACAAATGGTTGCAATACTTTTACTATTCTACCTAAAAAATGACACTAATCCTTCTTCATCTTTATACATCCAAAAAACATCAGGCAGCACACACAATTAGTCCCCTGCCCAAAATCCCCACTGATGCCACTGAATCAGCAGAATAAATACAGCAGAGCTCTGGTATCTCCACTGGCCTTGGGTCAAGCTGTAAAACTCTTCAACAGTCTTGTCTCATAAACACTACCCTCAACACTGTTGCTCTGCCAACATCCAGACTTCAATACTGTTTGGTAAAACAACTGATTGTCCTGGTATTAGCACTCAATTTTCACCAAGCAGGGCTACATTCAGTTTAGTAAATAGTAATAAATTTGAAAGAACACAAGAAAACCAATAAAAACTCCCTATCCATGGAGACATTCAAAACCCAGCAGGACACAGACATAAACAAGCTGCTCTAGCTGACTCTGTTAGGGCAAAAGTTTGGATTAGATGCTTTCAAGCTGTCCCTGCCAACCTCAATCATTCCTGATTCTACAAATTCATTACTTGTTGATTAAAAAATGGGATGTCTCACAGAAAGATTGGTTGTTCAGGGTATTTAAATTGTCTTTAATAGATCATCTGCAGCCTCATTCCAAGGATGGGAGTCAATTCACCTCTGGGAGATGATCAGGCATAGAGGGTAAGCCACCCAGGGGGATGTTGGGCTTCTGGGCACTATCCAGGAGACCTGGATAGCAGTGTTCAGTGGTAGATACTAATCCTGTTGTTGATAACATCAACATTCAGACAGTGGAATCAGGCCACAATGCAAAGATCTTTTCCCTACTTTTCCAAAATATTAAAGTCTGCCTTTTTCTCAGCTGCTCTCAGTAACATTCCCAGGGTCTTTCTATGAAGACTATTCCCCTTTGAATAGCACTTCTTAGGGATTGATCCCTTTTGCAGAGCTGAACTGACATCAATGAATTGAATCAAAGGCATAGAGATCTGCCCCCACAGACCTTCCTTTTCCCTTTGGGTGTCTCCCACTCAAACAGTATTTCTAAACCTATCTTTCCCACCAACTGTCTCACTCCATCTTCAGAGTAATTACTGTCTTTCCCTTCACCTGCTTGGAATTAAGGCACCGTTTCAGTACAGACTCCTCTAATGTGTCAGGGAGAATAGGAGAGATTAATAATTTCAATTCACCTTGACCATCTGCCATCAGTCATGCTGAGAATTGCTCTTCAAAGCAATCAAGTACATTTAGGATTCTGCCTTCTCTGCTCAGGCTAAACAGCACTGTTTTGCTGCAATTAATACTGATTTTGGACTAGATCATTCTTAGCCTCAGTGGCTCATAGGAGATGACCGTGTAGAGGACTACATAGTTCTTGCTCTTTGGGGGAGTGAGTGGTACAAAATTGGCTGGGGAAAAAGTGCAGGATTATGGCCTTTTTAGTGGGACACCCTCACCACAGCCCACCATGCCAGTTCTTGGCCTCCTTAAGAAAGTCTCAGTGTCTTCTCCTTGCAAATACCTTGTTAAACAAAGCCAAATTTCAGAACCTTGCTCCCACTTCTGAAACTAGACTTTGCAGCATACAGGGGTCATAAATCATACATGAATGCTAAGCACCCTAAAAATACCTGAGCAATGAATTTTAAGACAGTTTAAATATGACCTGTCATTTTATTTCAGTACAATATTTTCTTCCATTTAATTATTATTTGAAGGTGAACTCAGCACCTATTTAAGGAAGTGCCTATGCAGGCATTTATGGTACCTTTCTCTCAGGCTATGAGACACTTATAAAACAGTGGCTTCACAAAGTTAGAACAGTGAATAAAAGGTATATCATATAAAACCTGGCTATCATCAGCCCACTTTCCCTGCTGATTTAGCAGGAGAGCTCTTTGGCAGAAAACCCTGTGGCACATCTGAGAACAGACAGATCCATCCTACCTGAAATCCAGCAGAACCAAGGAGCCACATCACCAGGCACAGCAACCTGCCCATGGGTCACCTCAGACTGCAGGGATGTCCCAGAGATACTGAGCATGTATTTTTCACATGTTTGAAAACCATCTGAAACACTCCCTGCCAGGCTGAATATCACTTGTCATAAAGAGCAGGATGCTCAGCTTTGCTTTCCCCTTCGAGGTTTGAAAGATGGCTCTGTTATCTTAATTTTATACAGGGAGCCAGGGATTTATTTTTCCCTTTTATGTAAATATCTTACTCTCCTCACAGACACTGACTCACCAGTGAGCTGCAGAAATAGGATTACACACTGCATGTCCCACTCTCCCCATCTCAGTTGCTTATTTACCAAACAACCCTTGTTAATCCTCTTTACTCTGTTACTTCCCTCTAGTCTTAGTGTCTTACTATTATTCAGGTACTTGCAGATGTTAAGAAAAGCTTAAGAGACAGTCACCTCCAGAGCTGATTAAAATAAATTGAATTCCACTGATTTTTTTGGAATCTGCATTGATTTACACCAGATGAAGGTTTGTTAGAGCTGCTGGCATTCTTGGTGCACTTGCCCAAACCCAAAAATCACATAAAACTGAAATGATCTGTTTTTCTCCACTCTATCTTAGTTTTTGAATTGTCTTTAGACCTCCTGCTTTTACTTCTTGATTACAGTCTTTTGGGGAAAGAGTGAGAATGGCAGGTTTTTACAGACAAAGACATGGTAGAGAATTACTTGGAAGTATTCTAGATATTGAAGCTGTTATTCATCTGCTCTTTCTATGTGTTACAGAAATCACTGGTTGTGAGCTCACTTTTTTATCCATGAAATGTATGGAAAAGTTCCACTGCTTACACTGAGGCTGAGCCCCAGACAGTGATTAAGCCTGTCCTAGTAATCTACAAACATCAGTGATGGTGCTGACTATTACTAATTCTTTTCTGTTGTGCTATGGAAAAGATTCTTACAAGAAAACCTACATTTTTTTTAAAAAAGTGGAAATACTGCTCTAATACCAAGACCATAGAAAATAGCTATTTCTCCAAACTGAGGCTGCTTCCATCATGTAATCATGCTGCAGCACAACACAATATCACAAGTGGTCTCCTCTGGTGCTTGATCTATGCAGCAGCACACATCTGCACCTGGTGTGCCAGTCATGTAGTGTCCAATGCTACACACAAAGGAAATTTAGAAGTTGCTTGAAGCACCTTTTAAATATTACTCCATATATATCTTCCCAAAAGTTCAACCCATCTGATTATTAAAGCTGATGGATGCAACTTGGTGAACGCTCCCTCATGGACCAGAGAGGTCAAGTCCATGCACTGGAATGGATTTCAGCATTTCTTATGACCATTTCATATTGGAAGAACCTGAGTATTTCCAGGAGAGAGGCAGGATTGGAGGCAGTAGTGTAGTTGCTTGGTTCTGGTAGTTCTTATATACAAAGAAGTGCCAATCCACTAGCTTGCATTTTATTACAAATAGCTTTAGTGACTAAAATTGGTGATACATTGAAGTTTTAGCTTTTACAAGGGAGAACAAACTACCCCAGAAGACACAGCTTATATATAGATTGAATAAAAACACAGTTGAGTTATGATACCTCGAGGTCACCACCACTCTTCCTGCTACAGAAAAGCAGACATAAGAGAGTTTGACTGGGTCTGGCCCTTTGAAACCAGTAAATAAGATTTCAACTTCAGCACAATAGGATTTTTCTTTTTCTTTTTACTTCAAATTTGATTTTAATGAAAGTGAAGGATTAATATAACAGATCCAGACTCAATGCAAATAAATCCCTGCCTGCACTTTCCTACTAAAGCATTTAACCCTTGTTACACCCTACAAGCAGATGACTGCTCCTAGTTCACTCTTTAGCACCTCTTCAGTGGAGGTAGGAGAGAGATTTGTCAGAGATGCTGCAGTGACAGAAGTCCCAGCTCCAGGAGATGTGCAGGAAGGAGGGCCCAGGAGGAGGAGGAGTGCAGAGGAGAGCTGGTGGGGATAAGAGCATGAGAAAGAACAGGGCAGAGCATGGTTATGGAACCCAAAGCTGGGAACACACTGGAGGAACTCCTGGCTTCAGCATCACCCAGATTAATCCCCTTTCTCTTTCTCTAGTCACTTCTACCTTCCAGCAAAAAACTGAGTGAAGGATTTCTCACATTAGCTAAAGCAAATTCAGCTCAATAATATGTGATAACGCTGTGTTGAAGCCAGAGATGCTTTTCTTGTGAAGTGTCTGATCTTATTTCCCAGCATTTATTGATAGATATCTTTTACAGTGGATCAAGAAACCTGAACTACTGGGGAATGCTGCCAGGCCCTTCAGGGCATTCTTTTTAGCAGAACTGTTTTAGGAAGGACTCATTGATGAAAAGAAATGCTCTAGTTACCCTGTAAAATTATAATTAATACGATTTTCTTTCATAGCTGTCCATTCCACATCTGAGCAGTTTCCAGCTTAGCATTTGTCAGCAGTGTGAATGTCAAAAATAAGAAGATCTAAGAGGAATTTTCACTCTTCTTTGAGCCTAATGCCTGTTCAAGCAGCTAACTTGTAGGTTGATATTCATGCTGTTGACAAATAATGGGTGTCTTCATCAAGTATCAGTATTATTTTGCACTGAAACAAAGCATGAAACTGTGTGTGATTTCTCCAAATCTTTTTTTGCAAAGCAGCTCTAAATTTTTCTCTTTAAATTTAATTTCTGTTCCTCCCATCTATTGCTCCCATCTACCAGCATCACAGCAGATTTGAAAAGCAATTCCTTGTGAGGCACAAGTTGCCCTGGAGAGTTACTGCTCTCATACAAATATTTTTTAGCCTTCACACAAATCATTCACAATTTGGCAGTAGGCAGACAAATACAAATGAGCAGCAATGGTAGAACAGCAACTACAAGTGTAAGGCTTTGCACTGTGCTACCAATTCAATTAGCTGCCAATCTCAATCCTCCAAAGATAAATTTTCAAAGTGCAGTTGCTAGAGTGAAAGCTTTCCAGCTCCCCCAAAATAATAAACATTCATTTTAGCTAAATTAGAATACCAAAAACACTTACATAAATTTAGTAAGAACTAAAATAGAGACTTTCTCTTCTTGCTGGAAATCTCCCTTTCTGATGCTCTTTCAAATCCTGGATAAATTTTTCAACAGTCACAAAACATGTCCAATGCTCCATCATTGTGATATCCCCACTGAGGCTCAACAAAATCCTTGCAGTCACACTGCATGCACATAACACTTTTCATGAAAAGTATTTTCATTCATTTTTCTTTTTCCCTCACTCCAAAATATTATCACTCAGAAATCATGAAGTTGAAAAAAACACCTTGTCATTCAATCCAAGCTGAGATTCAGATGTCACTGCAGTGTCTCATGAGAGCTGTGGATGGGAATCCTGCATTCTCTGCTGCAGGCTGGGTCACCTGGATGTACAAATAGCTCCCAGGCAAGACCCTCACAGCATAAAACAGTGACACCATGGACACTCAGCTGTGGGGTGTTGTCAGAGCCATACTAAAAACAGTGGAGGAGAAATGAACCTTCATCCACCCAGCCTACAATTCCCACAGATTACTTTCTCTTCTAAATCAACCCTTTGGACTTGAATTTGGAACCTTAAAATGGAAATGTTAAAGTTTTGACCTTTTTCATCAGAAATATGTAATTTTATTTAAGTGAAGAACTAATTTTTTCTGTGTAACTGAAGTCAATACTCCTAACTACTCAAGACCTAGGCAAGTGCAGCTATTGCAAAGACAGTGGGCTGAAAGGGCTACTACTCACTGTTGTACACAGGCTTCACAGAGGCTTTTACATTAAAAGAGAAAGAGTTTGAATTTCGTCTGTAGGTTATAATTTTGAAGCAAGAATAAATTAGAAGTATGGTCTCCAAATGAAAAACTACACATATTACCATTGACTCTGAGTTATAAGAGTTTGCATTAATTTGAAATGTTAAATTACTAATGGACCTGGGCCAAGAATCTCACATCCCACATGTAAATTTTGAACATTGCCAGAGGCAGTGCTCAAATACAAGTAGTACAGCATTTCCTCCCTCTACAGCTGGCCAAGCCAAAGCTCTCCATGTTCACCAGCAACCTGCAGCAATCTGACTTTGGGCAAGTTCTTATTAATCTGGACAATGTAGCTCTGCCCTGTTTCTAGTTTTTCTCTTCCTTGTGCCCATGACTGTTTTGAACTAAACCCTTTTTACACATGCAGGATATGGTACATGAAGCGACTTTCCAATGAAAACACACATTGGCTACAGGATGCATTTTGCCTTTTGGATGCCTTTAAACTAAACAAGATGCCATGAGACAAGTCTTGGGTCAGCCTCTGTGGGGCTGCATTGCCCTGAGCACAGTAAAAGCATCTGGAGTCTTACCTTTTTATGGCTTTGTAGCAAATGATGACAACTACAAAGAGGAACACTAGTGTGGTGCAGCATACTGCAATGATAATAACCAGGCCTGGCCACCAGGTCTCTTCAGTGGGACAAAAGGTAGACTTGGGAGCTGTAAAAAGAGAGTGGAAAAACACATTAATTCTCCCAAATCAAAAGGGTGTTATCAGATATGCTTCAGTCACTCAGGCAGTAGCACTACACCAGGGTCACAGATACATGCAAAGATGTTATTTCATGTTCAGGACTCATTTCTTTCTTTTCCCCAAGCAATTAATTTCTCTTATTGGTACTAAATATTTCTTGTCACAGTCCTGAGATGACCAGATTCTCTGTGTCAGTCCTGTCTACAGCCTGGTACTCAGCACAAAGGAGAAAGGCTCAGCTCTGCTACCCGTGGGAAACATCTTCCTCTGCATTTGCCATCTCCAGCTGCATCAGATTTAATTTTAGAGAGGGATGTTGTGCTGATAAGAGCACGTTTTCAAACCCCATTAGGGGAGGTTTGTTGGGAGCTGAAGCAGTGCCTACCAATCTGTAGCTAATATTACTGTAACCTTGGAGTGAGGAGGGGGGAATTTATTTTAAAAGAATATGAGTTCTATTACATTTACTAATTGCTTTTAGAGTATTATAGTTGACAAGCTTATTTTCCATTACACTACCTTTGAATTCTAAGGCAAATAGTCCAGACATGTTAAAATTAAGAGAAGTTAACTTGTGGAAATATAAACTATTATTATTTCATTTATCTTATTACATTTAGGGCCAGAATTGTCTATTTAAGTACCACTCAAAGCAAGAAAGATTTTGTCTCTGGTGACATTTAGTTACAATATTTTCTTCAGGGCTATGCTCCTTTTCCCATGCTTTGAGGGGACACATTTCCTGAAGGATGGTGAGTGACAGCCAATGCCATAAGCAGTACCAGTGTATTGCAGAGGGAAGTGAGAGCCTTAACACAGCCTGTGCAAACACAGAAATTCCATGAGAATTTTGGTCACCTTAAGTGACATTTAATAATGAATCAGTTGATGGGACTGTCTATATCTGCATTCTCAGCTAAGTAGGTGAGAGAAAGAAATATAGCAAAAGGCTCTTTTATGAGTCTCATTGTTTAATTTGATATTCTGAATGTCCAGTTACACACATCACAAATAGCTGAACAAGTTAAAATATGTCATCAGCCCAGTATCATTTATTGTGATCTGACATCTCCTCTGTCTCCTGTGTTTGATTAGGAAAAGACATGCACATACCCTTAGATTAACACTCAATAGATTAAATAATGAATTGCACAATTACTGAGAAAATTTCAGTATATATTTCAGAATCAAATTGTGCCCTTTCCCTTGAGTAAAGAAACAACAAGGCACACACTGCTGTCCCTCTCAGAGGTGTATCTGGGAGTGGAGGACACCCCTGGGTGCCTCAAGTCCCTTTGTCACCCCCTGGGCACTGAGAGCTGAGGGCTGGCCAGCCTGGCCACAGCACCCACCACCTCTCATGTCAGCAGCTTCAGCTGCTCAGAGCACGACTGCTTCTTGGTTTGACTCATTCCTGGCTGCTCTTCACTGCTCTCAAAATCAGCTGAATGGAGAAAATGGAAAATCTGCTTTTTCGGCTAAACCTTGAAGTGTCGCTCTGCACGTTGAACACACTGCTGAGTGGAAAGCAGCAGGAAAGTGATGATATTTTAAAGATGATAAGCAGGTTGAGCTAAGTAATCACAGCCTGACATACTGACAGAAATTCTGCAAAAGTAATGAAGATCTCATTCAACCAACAAAATATTAAAATAAATAAATGATGCTAAACAGCAAAGATTTAGGAAGACATCTTGTCATACCAGATATTTTCTGAGGAGATTACTAGTTGATACATAGATGTAGTAGTGCTAGTGTGATAACTTTACACAGGAATATGACATCCAACTTAATTCCACGTGATTCTGGGGTTATGAAACTATAAAGCTACACACAGAGTAAGTGTGGCACACATAAATTGAGTTAAAAGCCAGAGAACCAGTATGCCTCGAAATCTAACTATAAATGGAAAGTCACTGCTGGAAGAATGTGGTTTTTAACAGTGACCTCCCTCTTCCCCCTCAAAATAGGGTGATGAATACTGACACAGTTTGTAAATGACTCTGGAATGTACAAATGGAGACAAACATATTTAGATTAGAAATAGGGTAATTATAATCATTAAGGATAATTAGTCATTGCCATAGCCTATCATTTCTGGTTGAGTATTTAAAGGAAAAACTTAAAGGTAGACTTTTTATTTTTACTTTAAGAGGTCTAAATTCAGCTAAAGAGATTGGACTCAGAATAAGAATTGAATAAGTAAAGAAAATGCTCTGACTTTGGAAAGTCCACATAAGTACAATGCCTTTTATTTCTTGGCCTTAAAATTTATGAAGTACAAATGTTGGTTAGATTTACTTTCAGAGGGCCTTCCCTATTCCCAGGGGCACCAGGCCTAAATAAATGCAATGAACAAATAAACCCATTTCAGGCCTGTAGTGGGTAAATGGATCCAACTAATTCAAAAACAAATTAATGAAAAACTGCTTTCAGATCAAACTGTTCAGCATCACAAAAATCTTACACCTGCTTTTTTGACTAAGTTTGTTTTGAAGGCTCAGCATAAAGACACAGCTCTGACTCTAATGTTAGAAGGTATCTGTACACAGCTGGCTCTAGCCAGAAATGTGCATACCAGAAAAGATTAGCTCAGCTATTGAGGGTTTCCCTCAATGTCTAGGCACAAAAATAGAGGTTCTATAATTGGAAAAAATGTTTCCATAAAATTCCCAAGAAGTTATCTGATTTTTAAAAAAATCAAATCTCAGTGGTCATTCTCAAAATTGCTCTGAGCTTCCAACAAAAAACTGTGATGAAGCTGTTTTACTCTTCTGGTTTAAGCATTAAATAGTTTTGTGTATGTTGTAAAAGCAATGCCTGTACTGCCTGGGACAGAATCTAGAAACAGGACTTGGAATTCTTGGATACTCCATCAGGTTATCTTTAGTGGTCATGGCTGTAGTTTATAAAGCTCATAATTTCAACATCCAGTGCTTCCATAATTTATTTTGATTAGTGTTATTACTTTCCCTTACCATAGGGGTTTTAGGCTAGCTGCTCTTTGCGTGGGGGTGCTGGGACACTAACAAGTAACACACCACGTGTGTCAGGAGGCAGAAGGTGCTCTCAGAGGGGCCACGCTGAGCTGGTGCCCCCAGGCAGCTCTGAGTGATGCTGAGGGAGGGAGCTGCACCAGGGCACCCTTCCCACTGCCAGCCCCACAGCAAACAGCAAAGAAAAGCAAAACAGAGCAAAACAACCCAGAACAAAACAAAACCAAACACAGGGCTGAGCTGGAAAATAGCTAAGGGAGGCAGTGACCCGTGGTCCACATGTAATCCCAGGGGAGGTGTCTCCAGTGGGCTCTGTCAGTTCACTGACTGAGACCAAGCAGCTGCTGAGTGCCCACTGATGTGATGGGGAAGGGTGACAGTGACCCCCATCACCTCCCTACAGCAACTTCATGCCAGAAAAGGAAGAGCACTTTCAAGATAAATCAAAACTGATTATTGTTTTTCTTTTGCTTTTATTCCTGTTCTTGCAGAAAGGTCAAGAGTGCTATCGTAATCATCCTTATGAGACATCTGCCTGTTTTTAATACTGTATACTCACAACAGGCTAAACCCTGCCATCTCTATGCCTGCAGCACTTCTCTTGCTATTGTAGGGCTGCCTGAATCAGCCATGCACTTTTAATTAGCATGCTAGGAAGCAGGATAGGATTTTATTTTGAAGGCAGGCTCGTATTCTAAGGGCCTCAAGTGTTTTATCAGTCTTGGTTGGAAATTAAAAGGAAGGGAAGATACAGGCAGTGCATCTTTTCAGCAATCTCTATGTATGTCACACATTCTAGAGACCTGTTAATCTGCTGGCTAAAGCAGCATTTGGGTCCTAGTCTCATCTTCACTCTTATTTATTATTTGATATTCATGTAAGTTGCATGTTGACATCTCCAGTTGCAAGACAGAGAAGGCACTAGATCCTGCAGTCATTATCACACTGGGATGTAGGGACAAGCCCAGAAAACATAGAGAAGTTTAAATCTGATTTCAAATGTCAAGGTATATGAAAAAAAAATCCCAGGACACTCCAGGACAATCCAAACTCCCAGTTAAATGTGGAGAAGGATTTTGAATGTGTCTTCACATCAAGGTATCTCATACAAGCTCCTGTGGAATAGAGGAGTTCAGTGAATCCCCTGAATAATATGAAATAATTTGGGTTCTGTGAGGGAAAACCCTACAGAAGAAGTTGCACAAACACCAAGGCTCAGACATTTACTCCAGGCATTGCTCTGTGTAAATCATGAGAAACAAGGAGAGCATCCATCACATGCTCTTATCTTTTTTGAGAAAGCTGATTTCAGTCCTGAGCCTGAGGCCTCTTGTCTACTTTTGCATAAGGCCCTTCACTCCCCCCAGCAGTGTAGATTCACCCTAAAGTGAGTGCTGATTAATGTAATGCTGATTAATTTCATTGTATGGTAGGATGAAACCTTAGGCAGCTAATAAAAAAGGTCCAGGGGCTCAAGTGATGTAAACTAGCAGAAGTCCACCCAGCTGTGAGGCTGATGCAAGCTGAGGACCCTGTCCCAGCATCTGCACGATGATGCTCAGAAGAGAAATGTAGCTGAAGGTCAGGATCTCAGTCTCCAGAGCCCTGGAGGCTGTGGGCTCTGGGAACAAGATTGGTTACCTAACCCAGGGCCATGGGCAGAGATCTGTGAGTCAGTGTCAGCTGAAGCATCCCCTCTGTTTGCTGTATTTCATCATGCAGGGACTGCTACAGATGTGTTTGGATAACGCATGTGGTAGGAACGTGCTGCTGTACCAGGACTGATGACAGTCACAGGCAGCCAGCATGGGAAAAACAAATCCTTTCAAAGAGCCTGCCAGTGGAGTTTGTGGTGCTGCTAGACTTGATACAAATATAGATCTTCAGCTGTTATTCTAAAAGGCATTTTGAGAACAGGCAAAGTATGTACACCCTTCCACACTCTTGGATTTAAGTGGAAAATTTCCTGGGAGGATGGGGGAGAGGAGGCTGCCCAGGAAAGGCTGGCCTTGGTGTCTGCTCCAGGGGCAGAAAGCCATGACTGCAGACATGACCTGCATCCTCACGGTGCCCCAGGCTGTGCTTGGCCAGAGGGAACCCTGAGCTCACCTTCCATGGCAGCCACAGCTGCCTGCAGAAAGCAGCCCTGGGGCAGGTGATCAGGGACACACAGGCTTGCAAAGGAAGGACTGGCATTTTCCAGATTGATGGAGAAGTGGCTTGTCTAGCCCTGTTAGGTTTCCCCATGCTGTGTTTGGTTTTTTTTTTGACTCCCTTACAGATTTCTGTCCTTCCTGTTGCCTGCAAGCTCAGGGCCATTTCCAGAGTGCCATGAGCCGGTTGGGAAAGCAGCCAGGCAATAGCAGTGTGCTGGGCAGAAAGCCTGTCCTGATTTATGGCCTCCCTGGAGTAGCTAGGTTAAATAACACTGGTAGGAATCAGCTATTCCTGTAGCAGATGATACTTCTGTTTATCTCACTTTGTTGCAGACAAGTTTATATGGTGCAGCTGCTCCGTGCATATGTTCCTACTACACTTCTAAGGGGGATGCTGCAATCACTACGCAGCGGGAACTTCTGCTAAAATAAAAACATGTGTGGGAATGATGCTGGAGAAATTCCCTCCCCCGCAGCTCTTACACTGTAGACACTGTTATTCTACACTCTCAGTTGCCTCATCTTGGTTTTCTCCTCCTTTCTAAAAACACTTCTCTTCTGAAACAAGAAACACACTCAGTTTTGTGCTTAGTTTGGAGACTGGAGGGTGCAGGTGAAGGGAAGAGGTAGCTCTGCAGGAATTTTCTGAAGGTCACAGGCACTAGAAGAGTGCTCCTTGCAAGAAACAGAACTGGAACTGCAGGTGAAAAAACCTGAGCATGGACAGTCAGTAAGGAAGAGAGCAGCTGGGTGGGGGAGGTTAAGTGTGATGCTCAAGATCTAAGCTTTAGGAATTATTGAACCTGCACATATGTAGGTTTGGGTGTAGCAGTGGATTTCACTAAAGCTCCATGCTACTGTGCTTTCTTGGTAGGTGTCATGCAGCTGCTTTTCCTTGGCAGATTTGGGATTCTTATAGAAAATGAACATATTGTTAGGACAAAAATAAAATAATAGTAATAGGTAAAAATATTGGTTGGCCAGACATAAGTAAAGCACATTGTGGGGAAGCGGCTGGTGCAAAGTCACTGCACCTCAGTGAGAAAGCCAGGAAAACAAAATGTCTTTTGACTCCTGGCCAGACCTCCCCTCTGGATCATGTTTCCTCTTCTTTGGGAGTAAACACAAACCAGAGATTTGGCTAAAACTACATTACAGGGGTGGAAACAGCAAACTCCCTTTTTGACTTCCCAAGCAGGTGCCAGATTTCTGCCCCAATCCAGCACAGTGACACCCTGCCCAGCAGCTCAGTGCAGCCAAGCCCTATGGTCAGAAACATGGCAGGATCCCACAGGATGCCTGGAATGACAATAAACTTGTGAGATAACCTGTCTTGGTTTTGTACAATTGCAGAGGAAAACTAGGGAACAGCTGAGGTTCTGCATACATATGGAAATACGCTGATGCATAGAGCAGAGCAGCCAAGGGATTGTCAAACAGAGCAGGAAGGGAAAGTCTGTGCTCCAAATAATTGACAGGCTGAGGGCCAGACCTGCCTGCCTTAATCCTGTTAGGTTGTTGGTGATGGGACCCACCAGAACTGAGGTACCCCTCAAACAGGGGCAAAACATGCTTTCATCTGCTGAGGTCTTTTGGAGGAGAGCAGGGTTAGAGAGCACAGAGGGAGAATCTGTTCTCTAAAGTATGATCTGGAGAAGCAATAGCATTTATAGACCTTGTGGGAAAAAGGCTTTTAAGGAGATTACATCATAGCTAGCTTCTATGTTAATACTCAGCTCTGGCATTTATCTTTACAATGCATGCTCACATCAGCCACTGTCCTCTGATCTGACTTTGCCCCGTGTTTTTCTAACCAGCAGTCTTCCCATGAGACACTGCTTTTCACTCACCATCTGATTCTCTCTCAACATAAAGGACTGAATTGTTTTTACCCCGATTAAATCACTTGCTCTCTGTCCCCAGCAAATGAGAGCTGAAGCCTGAGCCTTGCAAGGCAACCTCCTCCTTGCAGCAACACAAGCATTTGGGTGAGCCTCATGGGCATCATCACATTGCCTGCTCTCCTCAGCCTGGGTCACTGCCAGGCTGGCAGCACAAGGACAGTCCCAGGACACCCCAGGTAGTTCTGAGTGCTGCCTCTCCATGGGAGCCACTGCTCAGAGAGCCCTGCCAGGCTCGGTGTCCTGTTCTCTGAAAGGCAGGAGACAATTGCATTACTGGGTATCTGGTGCCTCTAACACACTGGGCACAAGTGCCAAAGCATTTGGTGTTAAATTAGCACCATGGCATTTATTTTAGAAGGCAACCTGGTTTCCAGAGGCTCTTAGCACTCTGAGAACCAGGATGCTTTAAGTAGGGTATGAGGATATAGAGCCTTTAGTTCAATCTTCTGAGTTTCACTACACAGGCTTTAACCTCTGTGTACTTAGGCAGCATGTCACTGCAGAAGACAAATTCCCCTTTGTGGGGGATTTGGTCCCCTTTGTGAGGATGTGTGTTCAAGACTCAGTTCTTCTCCTTGCCTGCTGGGTGATTTTGGGACCATTTCTTGTTTCTCCTTCTCCAGGATGGAAACAGTAGCTCCACCTTTCTAAATGGTTGCAAGGTGTAGGGATAAAACATGCAACATCAGGCTGCATGTCAGCACTGGTGCTATTTCTTCCCTAATTCTTTAATAGAACAGACAGGCCCACTTATAAGTATAAATCTATATTTCTACAAGAACTAGCTGTAATTACCTGACCTTCCTGCCAACTACCAATTCAAGGAAACACAGCAGCAAGGCCACAGTCTGTGACAGAAGAGCAGAGCACAGCTCTGACCTGGAGACAGTAATTCTCAGTTCTTTTGAACAGAGGCACCACTGAGAGACAGAGATGTGCCAGCACAGTACCATCCACTTCATTGCACAAACACACAGTCTAACTCTTCAGTGGCAAGTGATGTGCACAGGCCTGTTATGAGCACTTGCAATTCTTCAGAGGGGAAATATCAGTGCTGAACATAATCTGCTTGTCCTGCCAAACTGTGTGAGCTCATCATGCTACAGTGATGAAAGTGAAAAAGCATCCAGGAAAAAAGAGGCCTGAAAACACAGGACCTTCATGCTAAGTCTGCCATTTCAGCACTCTTGGGCTTATTTCCATTAACAAGCACACATACACATGCACACAGACATGCAAACAGATATCTGGGGTTGTTTAGCCTGGAGAAAAGGAAGCTCAGGAGAGATCTTACTCTCTACAACTGCCTGAGAGGAGCTGTAGCCAGCTGAAGGTCAGTCTCTTCTCTCAGGCAAGCCAAAATAGATGAACCAGGCGAGGTTTAGGTTGGACATTAGGAAGAACTTCTTTACAAAAAGTGTGATTTGGCATCAGAATGGACTGCCCAGGGAGGTGGTGGAGTCACCATCCCTGGAGGTGTTTGAAGAAAGACTGGATGTGGCTCTTAGTGCCATGGTCTGGTTGACATGGTGGTGTTTGGTCACAGGTTGGACTTGATGATCTCAGGGATCTTTTCCAGCCTGAATAATTCTGTGACTCTGTGAATAACTTCAATACTGGCAGGAAGAAGTTTGCTTCTGGGAATCAGATATGTGGAGATTTCTTCAGGCTGCCAGGGAAAAGGACTATCTTTGCTTGCAGG
Organism: Oenanthe melanoleuca; assembly: GCF_029582105.1. Lineage (NCBI taxonomy): Eukaryota > Metazoa > Chordata > Aves > Passeriformes > Muscicapidae > Oenanthe > Oenanthe melanoleuca. The sequence continues at coordinate 45,962,691 of NC_079339.1, forward strand.
CTTATGGCACTATGCCCTGAGCCATTTGACATCAAACAAAAGTAGGAACCAGTGAAAGAAATAAATGTCTGCTTCCAAACTGGAACTCATTAGGTACAGGACATGCATTTTCCCACCTCAGTCCCATAGCCAATATCACCTCCCAGTGTCACTGGAGTAAAATAGGTATAAAAAGAAATTAATCTTCTGGACAGTTTCTCTCCCAGTCAACATGTCTTGCTTTCAGGCTATTTTAGGGCAGAAGATGGGCTCATCATCAGTACCAGAAATTTCTGGGAGAGATAGGCTGCTTTGTGGGGCAGTGCAGCTGCAGAGGGCAATTCATTGGCAGGCAGCTGCCAAAGAGCAAAGACATTAAGTGGGAAACTTGCCTCATCCTCCCTTACGACCTGCTGGCCACCACTCAACCTCAGATCAACAGTGAGGAAGTGATTAGTAAACAGCACACAGAAAACATCTGTCCACTCCAAAATAAGGTGGAGTAGGTGATGGCTTGGGACACTTGCTGAGAGCTAAATGGTTCGGAGAGCTCATTCAGCATTTATCTGCATTTTTAGGTGATAAAAGCTCTTAAAAACTAGCCCTTGCTTCCACTGTACCTCAGGTACCCTTGGATGATATCCATGCCCCAGAAGGTGCCATGAAGGCAGGTTCTGGTGAGCCTGTCAAGGTCCTGTGGTAGTGGCAGTTGTATGGACACTGTAAGCACAGACAGTCATAGCCTGGCCAGGCTGCTAATTCCCTTTTCTGCTGATACACTCTCCTTTAGCAGGGTTTTGCTGGAGCTGTATCATCGTTGGCAGAGGAGTAATAAGAGAAGCCATAGGGCTGTTTTTTATTGTGGGTTCATGTCCTGCCTCTCAGGCTGCCTCCTTTCATTAGTTACTGCATGGTGATGGTGTGGCTGTAGGTGCTGCATCTCACCCCTGGCACAGTCCTCATTGTGTGATGGAACAGCCTCCTACTCCATGGGACAGGACACAGCTGGTCAATTCTATAACAATCACCATTACTTTTCAGCCTAATAATAATAATAATAATAATAATAATAATAATAATAATAGTAATAATAATCTCCAGTGCTTGACAGCCACTGGTCTCAAACACAAAGTTTAGAGAGATGAAGACATATCTCTGTTTCAGATATGATAACTCTGATTTGTAATTGACTCTTTTGAGATCTTCCAGCACATTGGTGGCAGAGGGGGAAGCAGCTCCCTGGACATTTTTTCCACCATTCCTTGGCAAGTGGGCAAAATGTCTCCTTTGTGGGAGTCACAGTATGTCACCCTTGAGCCCTCTGAAAGCTTATCAGTCTTTCAGCTCTCACAGTGAAAAGAGCTTCCAAAGAGGGATGACACAGGCTGAAATTCAAACAGCTGAAACGTGATTTCAGGAGCCCACACTTTTACAGTGATGGCCAGACTTTCACCAGCAAATGATTAATGAGATACCTCAGGGCTGGCAGATTCAATCCCACAGAAAGATGACAGATTTTCTAGGAATAATGTTTTATATACAAATTGAATTAAAGTCCAGATTTGCACAACTTCTTAGAGTTCCATAGTATTCACTCGAGTGGTGCGATCAGTCACAACCTGAATCAGTCACAAAGTGAATAAAATTCTGTGCTACTGCTATTAAGACATTATCTTGTAGATCCTTAACAGCTTTTTTAAGAGCTGAAGAGCCTCTAGGTAATAGCAAAGATTAGACAAACCTCATGTCTTAGTGCTGACACTTTCTCAAAATTAGTGCCTTCAGGAAAGTCTAAGACAAAACCAACTGCAGACTGAATATCCTAAAACAGATTGTGGAAGACTTGGAAATACTCTGCCTATTTTTCTAATGTGTTAATAGGACAGTTTCTAAGGTACTTGTTTGTGTCCATCTCTGAAAAATAAATGGTTTGCCTAATGGACACCCCACTATATGCAGAGAGTGACTATACTCTAGGTTGGTAAGTGAAGGTGGCTCTAAAGAGTTCACTTTACAAAGAAAGCCATATTGCAAGTGGTATGTTTTAGGGAACAACTGGCTGAGTGTGGTTTATTCCTTGTATCACTTCAACAACTCAGTTTTTGCTGGAATTAAGGGCTATAGTGATCACTTAAAATGTCCCTGAAGGGATCAATTAATAATTCCCATACCTACTGCTCTTAAGTTCCTTTTCCAAATTGTATTCAGATTCAACTTAAGTGAAATTAAATTGATGACCCACCCAGAGTGAGATGGAACTGAAATGTGAAAGGCCTTCCAAAACAAGTGTAAATTTAATTCTAACATAAGTAAAATTAAATTTTATCGGGTAATAATTTTTCATGCAGTGTCCATAAAATACAGAACACTTAAAAAGGCAATTACATCACATTAACAGATCAAGGCATTTCACCATGCCAAGTGCCCTTATAAGAAGTCCTCAGTATATTTGGAACTCCCAGAAAGCTCAAAGACAAGGCACAGGTTTCTTTACAGTCACAAATGCAAGCAAATTGGTTACAGGTTGCTGTCTGCACTGCCCCCAGGCTTTACACAGACCATGACTCCCTACTGAACCTACAGCAGTGGTCAGCCCCCGTGTCCAGTGATGCCTTGAGAAGCTGAGGCAGAGCACCTGCACCTTGCCAAATTGAAACAAGGGTTAAACCAAACCCTCCCTGTGCTCCACTGGGGGTCATTTCCTTTGATAATGGCTACAAAATAAAAATATGCATCACTTCCAGAAGGAAAGGAAAATGTCCAGGGATGATTCAAGAGAATCTGCTCCATTGGTAAAAGTCCAGTTTAATAGCAGCATTTATCAAAGAACAGATCTTTGTCTAAAATTATTTCTAACCAATGAATTGATGAAATATCAGCTCCATTTAAAAGATACTTCAAAAATATAAAAGAACTCATACAGCCATTAGGGTTCCACAGTTTGCTGCTATATTTATGTAGTTACTATGCAATATGATTTACTACTGGAAGGGCTAAATTAACTTGCATAATTAACGACAGATTTTGGAAGCAGCAGCGTCAGTTATTAGCCAATATTCATAGTATATTAAGGGACACTGGTACTCACTTTGGGATAACATCCCAAATTTCCAGACTACTGCTTCCTTGACCTGCTACATAACTTAAATATTAACTTTAAGTTGCAATTACACAAGCAGAGCAACACCTTTATATCGTGTTCATAGCTATACAATGTACAAATCCCTTACAAGAACATATTTCTGTAGGTCTGCTTTTCTGAGGTCAGCTGCTTAGCCCTTCCTGCTGGAACAGCTTGTGCCAATTAAGCATTTACTTCTGACTTGTCAAGATGAGGCACAACTCCTTCTGCCAGGAGCAGGTGAACCTACAATTACTTGTAAATCAGCAGCCTCTGACTCATCAGTAACTTCACTGAAGATTTGTTATCTTCTTAATCAGTGAAATGGTAGGCATGTACAAATGGACTGCCATCCACAGAAGGAATTAATGTCTTCAGCTTAGCCAACTCCTTCTGCTTAAAAAAAAAAAAAATCAAGATGTTGGAGTATACATGTCAGAGATTGTTCTATTTCAGAACCAGTTCCTCTTTAAAATTAGACAATGCTTTTAATCTATAGACAACAGATCTCCCACGGATTCCTGCACTGCAAAATCTGGCCTGAGGCTCATACTTTTAAATACTTCAAAATGCATTTTCAAGAGAGAGGATTTTTCCATTATATCAGTTTTTTACTGTATGAAAAATTCAAAACAAATATGCTCCCCTCCCAGAGCAGGGGAGATATTCATTACTTGCCTAAATAACAATTAGACTTGACAAAATACTTCAGAATTTATTGTGATGCAAAACTCTGAAATGGGAAAGCACTGAAAGCTGTGATTGACCATCTAGTCTTACCAGTGTTTCAAACAGAAAGACAGCAATTTTAGGACTACTCAATATGAGGAGATGTTATGTGAAAGAGTGACAGAAGAATCCTATCATGAAAGTCTTAGTATGAACCTTTCCAGTCTTACCTGCTTTCTAGTCACTAATCCTGCTCTTCAGACTTCATATAACACCTCAGATGCTCAAACTATTTCAAATTTTGTATTTGATTGTTGCGTAAGAAATCTCCTCACCATAAGTGATTTTCTCATTTTGACTAAGAGGTCAGGACTTGTAACTTTCATACCTACACCAGAAATAACTGTGTTAAATGGAAAAAAAAAATAGCAGGATTTGGAAGTTTTTATGACTTTGGTGACAAAATCAAAGTGTCTGTGATTTGAGGCAGAAAATCCAATTGCTGCATTTCTGATTTAGATGGGTGAATTCTGTCTAATCCAGTCTTGGATGCTTAATGATTTGGTTCACTGTGGTAGGAGTGAAGGTACTGTGAAAATAATATGATGGGCACCTGGACTAGACTCTACTTCTGCTGTCATCCATGGCTGCAGGCTGCAGGGCTGGAGTTCAGTTTAGATTTGAAAACCTCTGAATCCTACAGACAGTTCTGAGAGTCACATTCTTGCAGTACACTGCAGCGTATGTGGGAGATGACAAGAATCGAATTTTGGTTTTGCTTTGTAAATTATGAACAATGCTCTCTCACAAGACTGCAATTCACAGTGTGACAGCTGTGTTACCAAAAGTGGAAGGGCTTCCCTGTTTCAGCATTCTGTTTGCATTTAAAAAAAGTCACTGTCTAGACCAGACTTGCTCTCGCAGTAGCAGTCACTACTGTAAATGTCTCCACCAGAGACAATGTGTCCCCTGCCATTTTGGGGCTACTGTAGTTCTCTGCTGTGCAGCTTTTGTAGTCACTATGTTGTATGCAGGATGGAGGGAGATGTCTTCCCCATATTATAAAACAAACTCAGCCCTGCCTGTGTGCTAATGATTCCTTTGGGCATAATTTGGGAGAAATCCACCCAAGATTCCTCAAATATGTCCAAATATCTCAAAACTACTCTGAACAAGTCTTTCAGGCAGAAGGGCAGCAGGTGAAGGCTTTTTTTTTTGAGACACCTTGTGTCCTCCAGGAAGACTTCAATTAATTTTGTAATCACAGCTTCCCCCCAACTCCTGGGGGTTAATCAGACCTCTGCCAAGGACAAAAGTTCTTTAGGCACTGAGCAGGCAAATACATCAGCATCCAAGTACAAGAAATGTAGTGGTGAGCATCAGGACCATGCTCAGCTTTCCTGCTGGAATAGTGACATGAAGACAATATTCAGCATAAGATTCAAACTCGTTCTTTGAATCCACACTGGATCACCTGTGCATTGTACAATCAGGATTTAGGACCTAGAAAATCCTAAGGAAAACATTATTATTATTCTTTTATGTCCTAGAGCCATATAATGTTGATTTCAAGTTCTTGCTGTGAAAGGCCATTTTAACAATTAGCAAGACAAATCTGAAAACTTCAGTTACCTGAAAACCTACACTAAGTTTAAGAAGTCCCAGACTATTCCTGTTCTTCGGATTCCTGCCTAATGTACACACATTGTGACAGTCCAGAGCTGAGTGGCATTCCTCAGGGATGGCATTAGGACTGGTGCTGTTTAACATCTGTGTCAGCAATATGGACAGTGGGATGGAGCACATCCTCAGCAAGGCTCCTGATGACACCAAGATGTGCCATGCAGTCGGAGTGCTGGAGGGAATGGATGTCACCCAGAGGGGGCAGGTGCCACTCAGAGGGAAGGGAGCCATCCAGAGGGACCTTGACAGGCCTGAGCAGTGGCTTGTGGAAACCTTGTAAAGTAACAAGGTCCTGCACCCATGTCAGGGCCATCCTGAGTACAAACAAAATCTGTGAAGGGTAGATTAAGAGCAGCCCTGAGGGTGCTGGTGGGCAAGAAGTTTGACACGACCTGGCAATGTGTGCTCACAGCCCAGAAAGCCAAGGGTGTCCTGGGTGCATCAACACAAGTGTGACCAGCAGCTCAAAGGAGAGGATTCTCCCCTCTACTCAACTCCCATGAGAGCCCATCTGCAGAACCATGGTCAACTCTGGGCCCAGTATAAGGAGGACATGGACTCACTCCTCCTGGAGTGAGTGCAGAGGGGCACAAAGATGGTTGGAGGGCTGGAGCATCTCTTCTGTGAGACAGGCTGAGAGACCTTCTAGCACCATGCAGTACTTGAAGGGAGCTTATGAGAAAGCTGGAGAGGGACATTTTACAAGGGCATGTATGGCTAAGGACAAGGGGTAATGGATTTAAACTGGAAGAACATACATTTAGATTGGATGTTAGGAAGAAATTTTTACTATGTGGGTGGTGAGGCACTGGAACAGGTTGTCCAGAGAAACTGTGGATTCCCCATCCCTGGAAGTGTTCAAGGTCAGTTTGGATGGGGCTTTGAAGAACCTGGTCTAGGGGAAGCTATCACCACCCATGGCATGAGGGTAAAACTAGAAGATCTTTACAGTCCCTTTTAACCTGAACCATTCCATGAATCTATGATCTGTCCCAAAAGATCTGAATGTCCTTAGCTTTCCTACTTGCACTGAAGTGACCCTGCATGCTTTCTGAAATTAAGCTGTGCATCTGAGCTTATATAGCTGCCAAAAGGTTTCACCCTTCTGGTAGCTGGTCATTTTTATTTTGGCATTTCCACCAGTCCAAATAATTAGTTAATTAGATGCTCTGTCTCCAGAGATAAAGATTTCACTCTGAAAAACAAAATGATACAATTACTGCATGGAGATTAGAGTCCTCTGCAGTGATGTCATTCACTTTGGCTTTGCACTGACATGATTGTGCTTGATCTCAGCTGACAGCTCAGAGCAAACTTCCACTAAGGTCAGGAGCTGTAAAGACTTCACTGTGTACCTGTGTGCAAGCATCCAGACATCAGAGACTGGTCATGTATCCTGACTCAGTTAAACTTCCTCCTCTAAATTTTGACTGAAGCAATGTTTGACTGAACACTTCCTTCATGGCAATACCATGGACTCCTCACCCAGTATGGGAGAAGGGCAGAGCAAGGACAGCAAATGTTGCTCATCAAGTGAGGAGTACATGCAAGAACATTCTTTCTCTTCCTTGTACCATTTTAAAGAAGTCTCTTCTGAATTATTTTTTTATAAGACCTTACACAGGTTCAAACCGATACTGACTACAGTGTATATCTAGTTCTAACCCCTTTCCCCTTTCCTGTTTTGAAAGCCTGGCTTTTACTTCCAGACAAAATCCCTTATTCTTTGCAATGCCCCTGGAGAAATCTGCCTGCTCACAGAGTATTTAGGGGTTGACAACAGCAGTTTTTCAGATTTTTAAGGGTCAACATCATTTGAACTAGCTTAATCTCACGAGTCCGTGAAGCCGGGCTAGAAATGCTGTCTAAACAAGTATTCCATCCACCTTGTCTTAGTCTTGGATGAAATCCAGAGGCAAGGAGGAAAGCAGATGGAGAGAAAAAGACACAGTTAATTAAAGGCAAGGTTCTGAGCATCTCTATGGCCTTCAGGTCATTACAGACATATCTAGGGAGCACACTCAATTTCATTGAAAGTTCCTCCTTCCTTTGCTGTCAGCATCTAAGTTTAGTTGCCCTTAGGCCCCTTAGAGCCTCGTGAGCTTTCCCTTCACTTCATCAATGAGTGGTTTTCTAGGCATGGGTTAAAGAGCAGGCTGCTGCTTGCATTAGGGGAGCTACTCTGGAAACATCATGTGCCAAACTGTCTGGAGGAGCTGCCGTGGGCAAAGGGACCATGGCTCCTGACAGTCCTCACCACCACACAGTCCCCACCATCCTGGTTACTTCTAACATGGGCTGGAGTCCCTCTCCTCAGAGCCCTGGTAAAGTACATATCCATATCAAATCAGACAGCAGTGTCTCACTGGGATGAAAAACTGCATCTGAAATGAAGCTCAGGAAAGTCAAAACTGAAATAGTCCATGTGTCCCTCTTTGCAGAAGAAGGTAAGGGTGAAGCAGCAATACTGAGAGAGCCAGCATGCACAGGGAGCAGCATGGCTGATGGCAGCTTTCATTCAGATCCTGCAAGGCAGAGGGATTCCAGGAGGAGGCACAGGTTATGCTGCCATGGTGGAATTGGCTGCAGAGCACAGGCAGGAGAGGCAGGGGCTGGATGCATGTGGCACCATAAACACAGGTGGGTCCATGTGAAGGAGTGAGAAATGTGGGGAAAGGAGACCTGAGGTCATCCCTGAAGGAGGACAAAAGCAGTCTATTAAATTTCCCATATTCATATATTTTCATTCATTTATTCAGTGCCTCCTCAGATGTGCTGAAACACTCCCCACACATTCTTGATGTAAATACACAACTGTAACAGGGAGGTGTCTCCTAAAACAAGGAAAGCTGGTGCTCCTAACACTGCTTGTGATTTTAGACTGCCTGCTAAGCTGTGTGATTCTATTCATTTTCTGCAGAGGGAATTTGGTTATTTCCCCTCAGAGTAAACACATTTGCCAGCTATTATATGTGAATTCCAGGATTCTCTGCATTTAATAGATTTTGTATAAATCTATCTGCAGGAAGCAGAGCTAAAGATTTGTTGCTGGATCAACCTGTCAATATTGAAGTGTCTAAAGAGACACTAAATGTACTATAATTGTTCCTAAAAGTCCTCAAGCACAATAAAAGCCTTCCAGGGAGTGATTCAGCTGCTCACAAACAGTTATGCAGTGCCATCCCATACAATCAGGTAGGATTTGTAAAATCAGGTGGGACTAATAGAGAAGACACATCAGAGGGGTCTTTGATTTTCCACAACAGCAGCTGGAGGCCGTGTCAAGGATCACAAGATGCTTCATATAGCAGATAACTGAACTGCCAGTGTCTGTAGTGACTGGGATTTTTGCATCTGTTGGCTTTAATCACCCAGCCCAAACCATGGTAGCTGCTTTAGAGTTGATCTAAATCTCCAGCAACATTCAGCTTGATCTCAGTGAGAGCTTTTAAGGACAGAGCCTAGCAAACTGCAGCCTTCTGTGGCTCACAAAGCTCTGAAATCAATTCCAATATCTTTATGTAGTACCTCATGGCACAGACACTGTACCTTATACAGGTAAAAATCTTGCAGCTCCTGGACTGCTGCTTTTTTGCAGATGTCTTTCCAGTACTAAACTTTATTCACTTAGAAAGTGCAAAGTGCAAGTCTAGCATCAACCACTTCACAATAGCTTTTGGCTCTTTACTTCCCTCTCCTCTGAATGCCATTTAAAAGCAGTGTCTATAACATCAATATTTAACCACGAGGCTTGTTCTTTCTCCCAAGGAAGGGGATTGCTGTACACATGGACTAAATCACATTGCCTAGGCAGCTGATGATAATGAAAGCATCATTCAAGATGAGACACTTGATTGCTACTCTAAAGCTTACCAGTGAAAGAAATGTGTAATCCCTTTTTTTTCATTGTATTTGAAATGAAGTCACTTGCTTAAATATTAGTCATCTGGATTTATATGGCTCATTTTTAGAACTGTGTTAGCACCTGGCAATCCAGCCTGAGAAAGCATCAGGCTATCCCAGTGACAGACCCATTTGATTTCTTGTTCTTCTTTCTGCAATGTGTGACAGACTTCTTTTTTTTCTGACAAGATTTACTTCCCACTTGACAGGGGACAAGCCCATGCACTCAGAGCAGCTGCCTGGTGGAGAGGAAGCAGCCTGGCAGTGGTGCTCCCTTCCCAGTGCAGCTGGTCAGCAGGGCTGGTCCCTGTGCCAACACTGCCACATCTCATCCCCCTCAGGCCAACAGGGTACCCCAGGCACAAGAAAAGAGTGAGAAAGTACTTTATTTTCTGGCTGTGATACAAAGACAAGGTAATTTTCCATATTACTGCCCATTACATTTTCCTGAATATTGAAAGAGATTTTTCCTGGTATAAAAACTATCCCTCTCTGCTTTCCCAGCTGTCTTTCTACTTCCTTTCCCAAGTGTTTCACTGTTGGTTTTTCTCTTCCTTTGCCTTAATTTTCTGCAGTGTAGCACAAGTACAAAGCATGCTCCTGGCAGAAAAGACACTGAAAAATCCTGCCTGTCCTCTGCCTGACTAAAAGCTATGCAGAAGCTTTCTCCATGTCTTCTGCACATCTGGAGATGGTGCTGATAAAGAGCCAGACGATGATACCTAATGATTTATTTTTCCTTGGGGGAACTGCTGAGGATACTGGATACACTTTGCAACACTGCTCCCATGAGAGTTTATATAAGCAAGGAGAAGAATTAACAGGCAACCTTATAGGGAGAGACAAATTTATGAAAGTGCATAAGCATTAAGGAGATTTTCTGGAATACCAAACACCCAGGACCCAGTCTGTGTCCCTGAACCCAGTGGTGCATATAGAACTGGGAAGGTCTCTCCCACTGTGCAGGGACCATGGGGACAGATATCACTCCCCAGAAATTATCTGTATGTCAGGGATCACAGGAACACTGATGTGGAAAGCAGCTGCAGAGCCAGCCAGCAGGAACTGAAGGCACCAGGTGTGCTGGGCATGGGGCTGTGGCTGGAAATAAGGAGGGGCTTGGATGCACTGGGTAAGGCTTGGGAGCACTGATTTGTATGGAGAGAAAGAGATGAGTCTTAGCTGTATGTGCATTAGTGGGAAAACTGCTCACTTGCCATTGACTCCTGACATGCCTCCTATTTTTGTAACAGTTGTAAGCAATTTAAAACCAGTGAGCCTGACTCACTACTATGGTAAACTGTAGTGCTCCAGTGTCTTGACAACAGTCAAACATACTGAATGGTCTAGACAGAGTGTTTGGATTTTTGTCTGCTTATAAATTAATTTGCCTTGGAGCACTCAGACCTTCAAGCTGCACACCTGACAAAGAATGGGGTCATGGAACTCAGGGGGCAGCACAGCATTATGCCTCTGTAGGAAAGCATTTCCCAGGGCTTGGGGATTAGGGAACCATTTAAATCCAGGGAATCATATGTAACACAATGAAAGGAGGGATTTTCTCTGGCTTTCCTCCAAAAGCCAAGCATTATTCATTGATCAGAAGACAGATCTCCATCTCTGCTGAGAGCATTTCTTCTTGCATTTGCTAAGTGGAAGATGACAGATGAGCTAGCTGTGCCCTTTCCCAAATCCTTTCTCCTGTTTGTCCAGGTGTCCCCATCACTTTGCCCTCCTTCAGCACAGCACAACTGCACCAGTAGCTACTTACTTGGCACCTCTAGCAACCTCGGGGGCGGTGGAGGTGGAGGAGGTGGTGGTAACAGTGGAGGTGGCCTGCACTGGCAAATTTCCTGGCAGCTCTCTGTAAATTTCTCTGCTACAGGCTTGGAGCATGACTTCTGGGGCTCACCCTGAGTGATCTGTGAAGAAACAAGTCATTGCATGAGCAGAACAGTGAAAACTGACAAATGCCTTTTTTAGACTTGGGTACCTGAGTGGCACCTCAGACTTATAGTGAGAACTGAGCTAGAGCTCCTAAGATGTCCCTTCCCTACATGATCCCCATTTTTAATATTGTTTTCTTATTTAACACGGTATCTTGAAGACCTCTTTCCCTCTGTCAAGTTTGGTGGAGATTGGCCAGCTGGTTTCTGAGTTATTATGGGGTAAGGAGAAGGCAGGCAGTGGCAGACAATATGATTGCATAAGCCTTTTTCCCTAGGAAAGCCATCTAGCAGCATGCATTATTCACAGGGTCATTGCTGCAAGCCAAAGAGAGCTAATAAAAATTACAAGACAGTTAGGGTCAGGATTATGTTCGTTTTCCTTATGGCAGAACTGAAAGCCAGAGGACATCCCTCCTCTGCTTTGCCAGCCTCACTTGGAGTTCAGAGAGCATTTCACAGGGCGTTTCACTTCCTGCCAAGAGGAGAGGCTGCTGATTTTAATCATCTGTGGACCACAGCAATAACATGGTTTAAATGGAAATGCCACATTGTAGCCTCCTGTGAGATGCAGTGTTGGCTAATAATAAAAGTGAAGATGAGGCACTGCAGAACCCAAGCATGAGCACTGGCCATGGTGATTTAGCCAGCACTGGTATGTGATATATTCAGTAGCTTGATCTAGTCACAACCAGGACTACTTATTAACAACTTATTTTTCTTATCATAGTAGTATTTACATAACTAGGGATTCAAGGAATATCCAGCATAATTCAGTAAAATATAATGCTACAAAATGGAGTCAGTCCCCAATGAAAAGGAAATTTGCTGAGCATCACAGAAGCTTCTGAGAGGTGTTAACTTCAGAGGGTCTCTAAGCCAGCTCTTTTTGAATGACTTATACAGGATATAATTTCAAAGAGACAAAGCAAAGCCTAAAAGATTAATAAGCATGTTATCTAACAAGCACTTTGAATTTAAGTATTAGGAGACCACCTGGGACAGGCTTGTGTCCTGCTAGAGCTAAAGTTATGCTAGTATATTGCCTTGTACAGTTTGGTCTCAGATGGGTTATTGTCCTAATAGTTTTGGCCTAAATCATCTTCTTTAATTAGCTTTTTTCCACAACATTCTGGTCATTACAAAGAAGATGTCTCATGCCAGGCTTTCTGATCTGCTTTAGGCAGCTTCTCCTGCCTCTCTGGCAGGGTCACCCAGGGTTGCCTTCTCCCCACTCCCCTGTCCTGGCCAAGTTTTCTTCCCTTCCCCTGCCCTCTCTGGGCACACAGTCTGTCTCCTCTCCCCTTTCCAGCCTGGCCCCAGCACAGCCAGCGTGCCTCTGCCACTGCCCACAGCTGGGCACCAAGGGGGCTGCACTGCCCTGCAGGAAAGCTGTAAACAGTCATTTCATGTATTTCTGGCCCAAAAGAGAGCCGTGGCTAATTAAAACAACATCAGTGCACAAAGGACGTGTTCACATGCGTAGGAGGTTTCTAAATGCAGAAAGACGCATTTCTCTGGCCTCAGGGAAGTGGAGGTAGGGCTTTGTTGATTAAATATATAGGGAGGGAGGAAAGAATAGAAAAGGCTACGTGTAGCTAAGTTGGAAGGACAGCTCAGCACAGCATAAGGCAGAAGGCTCAGTTCTTTAAACAGCTTGTCTAAATCTATTACCAAACATAGGGAAAAACAAATTCAGCACAAGTGCTTTCCAACTTTCTCCTTCACCATCAGGTAACAGTAAGAGGATGGTTAAAGACCATCCCAGACAGCTTCCAGGAACTTACACAAACTCTCTGAACACTCTAATGAATCAAAGAGACTTGGCTCTGTAATCCCTCATGACTAGTAATAAATCTGTCTGCTAAGAAGGTTTGTTTGTTTTTAAAGTAAGTGATCCCAGGCAGCAGAGAATCCTCCACGCTGCTTCAGCTGTTCCAGCCCTGCTCACACCAGGGGCTGGGGCTCCAGGCACGCTCCCAGGAAGAGAGAAGCATCCTTCCCGTGCAGTGTGGGGCAGAGCTGGCCCTCCCTGCCCAACAGGTGCGACCAGGTTTCCTGTGCTGGCACAAGGACACAGGGCAGCACTGTCCACTGGGTCAGCAGCTGGCCAGGAGGCAGCTATCAACTCCCAGCTGTAGCTGCTGTCCCCTGCCTGGGCCCTTGGCTGTTGAACCCTGAGAGCTCAGTACTCTTGAAGGCAGTGTGATGGGAGAGGATGGACACAGGGAAGAATAACATTGAGCAGACTTGGAGCCAGCTTCGTTTGCAGAGCAGAAGCAGCTTTGCATACATAAGTCTGAAGACAGTGCTGGTATGGCAAAGCTACATTGACTTATTGCTCTAACTTAATATCCTCCAGAACCAAAGGCTTTCTCTGTCTTTTTTTAGAGCTATTGACTTCTTTTAAATCCCTGGAGGCTCTCCTACCTTAGGCTGGTAATAGAGTGTCTTCAGAAAATAGTGGATAATTTTGTCAATTACTTTGCAGACAAGATTAACCCTATCATGGCCAGCTACTTGCTGCTCCTGCTCCTGTCTACTTTAAAAATATTTTTTAGTGGAAAAAAAAAAAAAAAAAAAAAAAGGAAAATTTGCTTAGTTTCTCAGCACTTTAGCTTGAAACTCTATAAAAATTTCCCATTATCATTTTTAAATAGTCAGGAAAGAACCGACATTTAAAGAGCATGGGCTTTATCACCTATTTGTTTCTCTTCTCCTGTCACTGGGTGAAATGTGTGGTTGTTAGAAGATAGAAGTAGAAACATAAATATTACCTTGACATGTTTGTCTTAAAGGCTTAGTTTTAAAAACAAAGATATTTTAAGTTGGTTGAAATCTGCCAGGAAAAGGAAAGACCCAAATCGAGGTTGAGGGCCTCAGGGAGGAAAGAAATAGTCAAGGACTGCAGCAAGAGGATAGAATAGTAACAGTAATATAAAGCAGCAGATAACAGTAGCAAGATAGAATCAGGGGAAAAAAGGAAAGCATTTGGCTCCTTTTCAAGGAAAAAAAATCCCCCTGATGATGTCTATTAGTCTTCTTACTAAAGAAATGAAGGCTATTGCTTGTGTCTTCTAAAGGTAAGCAGAAAATATCACTAGAAAATATGCTTTAAGGGAACAATCTTGGTCTGGCAGGAGATGATGAAATAACACTCCATTGTTTCTTTCTTACTGTCTGCAATCCAAGGTAAACTGCCTTTACCACATGTGGCAGGAAAAGGATTTTGAAAGAGCCACACCTTTCTATGGCCAGGTCACCTAAATGGATCTGGCCTCAAACTTTCCTGGTTATTTGTTCTGGCAGACTCTTCCATGGCCCCAGAATGGCTTTGGAAGACCCCTGCAGGTAAGGTGTAACTGGAAACCCACCAGGCTGCCAGGCAGTTTGTGGCACAGAGGTTTCCTTGCCAAGGGATCACTTTGGAGGCAGATGCACAGGGCTTGCTCCCTAACTCTTGGCTGGAGGTGCCATCAACATGTTTTCTTCACCTGTCTGAAACGTGGTTGCTTGTTGGGCACGAGGCTTTCTAAACACATGAGCTGTTGGCCAGTCTAGACATATCCTACCTGGACTTCAAGCTGATGCATTTTTTTCCCTGCTCTGAAAATACATAGAATTAACTTTATGGATTTTGTGCATTTGACATGAACATCTTTTGCAAAAAGGACAAATGTTTCAAAATACTTATGGAAATTAAAATCTGATCCACAAATGTTCAGGGAAGAACAAACAGAAAGTGGTAACTGGTGGCTTCCTTTTGTAGTCTCTGTTGAAGTTTGTGCCTGTGGAATACTTCTCTTTAATCCAAGATTTCTTTTAGAAAAAGTGATCCTAGTCCTGCTTTGCATACAGTGGAAGAATAAGTCTGCATGTGGTCAGAACTGTTTAGAATTTCAGTAGAGTCCCATGGGGTTGCAGCAGTCCACAAGCACGTTCTACTGAGTGGGATGAGAAAAGAGGATTAGTACAGTCCCTAGAGGGTGGCCTTCTTGTGACTTTTTTAATCAGGTAAAAGGAGGAAAGCTTTAACAGAGAAGTGCAGTTGACTGAAGGCACAGAGACCTCTAAAAGCCTGCTGATGTGGCAAGGGCTTTGTCTCTTGGAAGCAGTCTACAGAGATGAGATGAGATCTCAACACCACTGCATAAATCCCAGGACAGTTCTTCCCAATTCACATCAGTTAATCCAGATCCATGTTTACAAAACCAGAAAAAATGTGTGCCTGCTATTTATCATGGCCCTTTCTGCTCTTTTTTAAATTATGTCAAAAGCCTCTGACAGAATCATCCCTTCCCTCTTGTCACAGAACTGGCTACCACGCTAATAAGAAAAGATTGTGGGTTTTGTTTTGGTTTTGTTTTTAGTAAGATAAATGCTTCTCCTCTGATTAGCATCTGACTGATTCTCTTAAGTGTCTCAAGGCAGGGCCTAAGGAGGGAATGGCGAGGTGGGAGGGAAGGCTATGCCACACAAAGTCATTGTGGGGACAAACGAGTGAGGAGGGGCTGGGGGATGTGAGAAAACATGACTGCTCTATAGATGGAACAGGGGCAGGGGAGCGAGGATGCAACATTGCAGAATTAGTCAAGGAGAGAATGGCTTGTGAGACTGGAGATAGGAGCAAGGATTATGACTCAACGTGGGGAAGGGAATCATGGGAGAGCTTCAACGAGGAAGGAGTTCCAGTCACAGGAAGGATGGAAGGCTGGCATGCCAGGGAGCGTTCCATACCTTCCCTTACCTTTGGAATCTGCTGATGGGAGCCCTAGATAAAGCCTAGTTTTGGAAAAACTGGAAAAAATCTTAAGTATGAGCAGGCTTATTGTTTGCTCTTCCACAGAACAGCAAGCAACACAAGTACAGCTGATGAATGGGACATTCATCCAAATTCCAAATTATTGCAAGGAAAAGCTAGTAGGCTGCTTGGCTTTTGTATTTCTCAGAGCCTGTTTCAATTTTTATAAATGTAATTGTTTTTGAAAGGTTGTTTTAGACCATGTGAGTAGTTTGCCAGAAAGATGTTTATCCAAGGTTTTTTTCTCTGCTCAACTGACTGATAGGAGAGAGGTTGAAGGAGGCATCTCTTTTCACCCAACTGTGCTTCCCTAAAAATTCAGTTATAGTTTAACTTAAGATTAGCTACCTAAATACTTGAGGAGGACAGCAGGAAAGCAGCGCCGGCAGAAATTTTTATGACAGGACATTGGTTTAAAGGTTGTTTTTGTTGTATTTCTGTTCATTTTAATCCATAAGGAGCACAATTCCTCTTTGTCATTCACGGCAAGAGACAAGATGCTAAAACAAACAACATCCCTCTTTAATCTCTTGGGAGTCACTAAGTTTAGATCAGGGAGTAAAAGATGTGGAGTCTCCACTTTGTTTTTCCAAGAAAGAAACTGTAATTGGTCTGTTCTTGAACGGCACTCGGCTGGCTCATCAATCACTTCTCTGAAGACATATATTATAAATAAACTTTAAAATATCGAAGTGACGCATTTGAGCTGAGCTCTGCTGCTGTTCTGATTCTCCAAACTGGATGGGCGCTCTCCCTCACTGTATACCAATCTCTCCCAGTCTCTCTTGCTGGCCACCCACATTCCAATCAAGGTCACAAAACATCTCAGCGTCGGAGTTGGCAAAAGCTGATTCAGCCCTTTACCCAGAAAACCCTCAATTCAATTCGCAATCAGTAACGAGAGCCCACGGCAAGGCACGACCGCCGGGGCTCCGCTCCGCCGCTGCCTCTCTCCGCGCATCTCGCCACCAACAGCAAAATGCGCCTCCCAGCCCTGCGACCGCCGGCGCGCCGAAGAAAGTCAACTCCATCCTGCCGGGACCGAGCGCTCTCGGGCCGAGCTCCGCGCTCCGGGGCTGTGCCCGTCCCGCACACCCAGCAAGGGGAGCCCTCTCCGGGGACAGCAGCAGCTCTCCCGGCTTTGGGGCCGCTGCGCGACCCCCGCCCCGCCCCGGCCTCCTCCCCGCAGTGCCGGGGGTGCGGGGGGCTCTGCCCGCGGCCCCTCTTCTCCCGCCCCGGCCCCGCCGCCCCCGCCCTACCTGGAGGGACCCCCAGAGCGGGTGGAGGGCACAGTGCAGCAGCAGCGAGGGCCAGCAGCAGCGGAGCAGCCCCAGCAGCTGCCGGAGCAGCATCCCTCCTGGGCGGGCGGGGGTGCGCGCTCCGGGCGACCTGGGGAGGGAGCAGAGCGAGCCGGCAGCACAGGCGTTGGCTCGCACCCATCCCCGGAGCGCGACTGTCCCAACTTTAATTCTGGAGGGGAGGGAGGGAAGGCGGGAGGGAAGGAGGGGGGGAGGGAGGCAGGGAGATGGGCGGGTGGGGAGGGGAAAGAGTGGTCGGGAAAACCCAGAGCCCTGCAAGTCCCGGCTCCTCGGCAGGGAGACGCGCCTCCACCCCCGCCCTGCCCGCCTCCCTCCCCGCCCGCCCCGCCGGCTTCCCCTCCCCGGGATGCTCCGGCTGTCGCCGCCGGCAGCCTCTCCGTGCCGGGGGCTTCCCGGCCGGCGCTCGCCGCCGAGCTCGGGGTCCCGCACACACGGGAGGGCAGCGGGCGGCGGGAAAAGTTTGGAACCAGGGGCGGAAAAAAGAGGCAGGGCAAGGACCGAGGCCGGGGCTGGAGCCGGAGGGGAGAGGCGGGCAGAGCGGCGCGGCCGCGCAGCCCGGGCATTGCATCTCCCACCAGCCCGCCGCCGCTGCTGCAGTGATTTTTCAAGCCCATCGAGGCAGTCCCTTCCGCGCACGGCTCCCCTCGTCTCTCCCTCCCCGCCCGGGCTCCTCCCGGCGGCAGCTGCCCTCCGCTGAGCTCCGGTGGGCGGCTCGGGACCTGCGGGAGCGGCACCTGCGGGAGCGGAGACCGGGATCTGTAGGAGCGGGACGAGCGGGAGCGGGGAGCGGGACCTGCAAGAGCGGGATTTGCAGGAGCGGGACCTACGGGACCTACGGGACCTGCGGGAGCGGGATTTGCAGGAGCGGGACCTACGGGACCTGCGGGAGCGGGATTTGCGGGAGCGGGACCTACGGGACCTGCGGGAGCGGGGAGCGGGATTTGCGGGAGCGGGACCTACGGGACCTGCGGGGAGCGGGATTTGCGGGAGCGGGACCTGCGGGAGCGGGGAGCGCCGCGCCCGCCCCGCGCCTCCCGCAGCCCGGAGCGGCACCGACCCCAAGGAGAAGAGCGGGATGAACCGGCACCCCCGTCCTAGAATAGCCGAATTGCGGCCAGGAGGTTTTGGGGTTGGTGGTTGTCGGTGTTCACCCCTTCTCTCATGAGTGGTGCAAGGGCTTGTCCTGTGACAGGCGGGACATGGGGCTGGGTCGTCCCGGTGTCTCTAGGATGTAATAGGGAAGACGCTTCATGGCATTTGTGATTCTATGTTCTAACAAAACATGCGGAAATATGTAATAGTGCATGAGGGGAAACGGGTAGACCACCACCCAATATCAAGGCACCACAGTCTGGCTTCCCCCCTGGAAGGAAACAGTAGAAAATCAAGGATGAAGATGGTTTTTCTTCTAGTGAAGCACTAAAAGAAAAACAGCTGTTTTTTGAAAGGTGGCTATTGCTGAAAGTTGGGCCGTGTAGGTATCAAGATGACCATAACATTTGTTGTTGGTTCCATGACACAGAGATCCTGTAAGCACATGGGTTAAACAAAATACTAGCTCCAATGTTTACATTTCATATCGAGAGATGAATGAGTTTGAGGATATTGACCTTAGTTTTTCTTTGTATTTCATGCGCTCACTGAGCCAAGTTTAATCACCAGTTTCATAAAAATCTGCTCAGAGAAGCAGGAATGGAAATACATTAACCTCTGAACTGATACACAGCTAAAATTCTTTTTTCATACTACTGTTACATTCATTTCATGTCCATTCATTTCAGCCCCGACAGGCACTGTTTTAAATGTCAGGACTATCAGGCCCAGCAGCATTTTACAAATGAGAACAGTGCACTGGAATTTAATGGTGTTACACCTGAGTTGAGGTAGAGTAGTTGAACCTAGGCATCTATTTGTAAATCCCTGACTTATGGTTTTATAAGAGCAGAATTCAGAGAGGCAGAGACATGATCTTGGGTATGGCAGTAATTGTATGGCAAAGATATTTTCTGTAATGATGCTGAAAAAGATGGCGTCCTTTTCTGTAAGCCTACTGTGTAATACACAGAGCTTAATATATTGTGCTCATTCAATTATAGTTTTAGTGAGCTGGAGTCACAAGAGGCAGCAAAGCTTTTCAGGCTTTCTGGTGATTTCCTGAAGGTATTTCAGCACTTGGTCACAGTACAGAATATAATAAATTGCACCATCTGTATACATAGTTCTTGGTTCCTGACAGAATGAGAGATAAGGCTTTAGGCATTGTATGCCAAAAAAATACAACACAGATTTATTTTCTTTCAGTATTTACAATGCCTTAATGTCTGAAGAACTGTGGATTTTCCTGCCATTAGCAATTGCCAAGTAGCTGTCTCAAAGTGCAGTTCCTGTGGTTCAAAGACAACCCAGGGAACTGAGAGACAGAGCCAAACTCAACCCACAGTCGCACGGAAGCAAGCGCAATCAGGGATATTGTTCTGACACAAACAAGAGCAGAGTTTGGCCCAGGTAATCAGCATCTTTTCTGTCTCACACTGGTAATTGACAGCTCCCTTGGGAAAATGATTGGGCTGCAAATACATTAAATCCAGCCTCTGGACCCAGTCATATGGTCCACACAGAAGCCTATTTCCCATCAGTCTGAATGGCTGAAGAAAGGGCTGAATGTGTGCCCTGTTCTTGTCCACATGACACCAGTACTTTTCATTACTTACTTTAGTTTCTCTGTAGTTTCTGTGGAGAGAAAATAGGAGTCCAGGAATTTTTTCAACTTACAAGGGAGATAAATGACATAATGCTTGCAGGACTGTAGGCCCTGAATCAATGACAGGCTTGGAATAGGTTTTGCTTAATAACACATTAAGTATTTTTTAGCACCAGGACGAGTATGTGGAAGAACATGATGATTTATCTGCAGCAGTCACACTACTAAAGTGTGGAGAAGGATAATGGCTAGGGCCACCATCCTGGAACCAGAAACAGGATTTCCTGGGCTGTAGTCCCATTATTACCAACTTCCTCTGCTACATTTGGCATGTCTTTAAAATTGCCTATACCAGAATCCCTACCTGTCAAAACAGCACAATGTGATCCAGCTACCTGAAATTCTTACTGTGTTTGGTGGGAAATGCAGTAACAAGATCCTGTCCTCCAAAAAGTTTAGCTCATCACAGAAACATGGAAGAGTACCCGATCCTTTGCTGGTGTGAGCAACAAAGGTCTGTGCTCTGGTTCAGTGCTCTGGAGATGAAAAGTGATTTAGAAGTGTTACAGCTCAAAATAATAGCTTAAACTATTTTAAAATGGTCTTTTATTTTCAGAAAAAGACTGCACAAACAGTATCATTCAAGTAGTTTCTTGAAAAATTTTAGTCAAATATTAATACTCAATGGAATGATGACCATTTCTCTTTTTCCTTCTCATCTTTGGTTTGATTACCAAGGAAGAATATTTATCTTGTTTGCTTCATTTTTTTTGTTTTTTAACAATTGCTGATAATCAGAGGAATTATGATTAACACTCCAATGCAGCAACTACTCTGGAAACATTAGTAAGGCTTGCAACAGTGATTAGCAACACTGATTAGCTGTACAAACAAATATTATTGTATTCCTTTAATCTAAGTAGCCATAATGGTTATAATGGACTTTAAGAGGCTATTTATTTTCTAGGTATTGATGAAGTTTAGGACATAAACTCAAGTGTTCAGAGAGCACAGGAGAAGGTTCTCTTCGATGTTGACTTGTCAAAACTTTGTTAAAACCAATAGATATTTGCCAGTCTTACTTTAGGCAAGTTTTGTCTCTGTGCCTTCAGAGACTTCAGAGGGGTTTTAACCGAAGCCAGTAGCAGAGGAAGCAAAGGCAATCTCTTCTCAGGCTGGTCAGTCAGGACTAGAAAGAATCCACTTAAGCTTTTTTTACTAATTTTTGGATGCAAGTCAATGAACTCCAGAAGAGTGTCCAATCTGGCGAAATGATAAAAAACATACACAGAAAACATTTCAGCACTGACTTTTTGAAGTTTTCTTTAGCCTGGCATGGTTTGTCTCAGATTGATTTTTGGGTTTGAGTGTAGAAAAACATCAGCAAGCAGGTAAATGTACAGCATCACTTTTTCTTACACTGAAAATATTTTTGTTGCTATTTTTAAGGTATTTCTATTACTCCATATATCTAAAGCAGTGCTTTCAACATGTGGAAAGAAAATTTACTGGTTTTGGACTTAAAGTTTCTACATGTTTTTAGATGATCATAAATCAATAAAGGTCACAGCAGCAGAAACACTGGAGGAAATTTCATTTCTTCAAATACCATAATCTCTTCCCAGGGAGCAGAGAGAATTCTTCTTGATAATCCCAATTATTTAATAAAACTGAGGACCATACAAGTACCAAATTTGATTTTTGGAAGATTCGATTATTCAATTGTTCAATATTTCCAACTCTTGGGAAAAGATTCCCAACTTTGAGCATATCTAGAATACATTTGTATAACAAATGATTCTTTGATTTTTGTGATACTCAAGTTTTGGAAATGAGTTTTAAGTGTCATAAGTATCTGAATTTCAATAATGCTCCTAAAGTTTTCCCTCAGACAAATGCAGGCTATTGCACTGCATCTGGAAAACAATGGCAGAATGCTTCTTCTTCCTTGCCATAGGTCAAGAATACTGTATTCAATGTGTCTCCATGTCAGGTTAGGTGGGAAGTGAATAAGACCAACATGGAAAGTTGTATGTAATCTTTAGCTCATGTTCCCTCACCTGAAATTACAGGACACAGTAGATTTTTATTCAAAAAAGCCAAAGTAGCTGTGGCTATACATCATACATGCCTGTTCTTGTATTTTCCGTTTTCTGGCTCTGAGATGCTGCTTTCAGTGATAAACAGGCCTCCTGCTTACTCACTTGCAGTAGTTTCTCACATTTTGTTCTCTTCACAAATGGATTTACTCAGCAGTATCCCTGCTCTTTGTTTATAAATATAAAGGTAAAATATGTGGGATTAGTTATTAAACTGTTCAGAAAAATCCTAGATGTAAGGAAGAGATTATATGCCCCAAATATGTAATTTTTAAGCTTTATCAATTGTCCACACAACACATTACTTCTTACATATATTACATTTTCAATCCCTTGTGACTGTTTAATGCTATCTCTACATGCTGAGTGAACTGCAGGTTGCAGCAATCACTTAAGTGTTATATCACTTTTTCACTCATTATACATTGCTGCTCAGGTCTCAAAGATTAAATACTTGCTATTTAAATGTGTAAAAGATGGTATGAAAGCATTGCTTTCACATTTACTCTTGGACTCTGTTTGCCTAGGTCTTATGGAAATGGATGGATGGCAAAGACAGGGCTGAGTAAATGTATGAGAGCCTAAGTAGTTCCAGATGAAAGGCAAGGATGGAGAATCACTGCTTCTAAAACAAAATTATCAGTATGGCTTCTTTTTTTTAACTCGCCCTTCAAGGAGAAACCTGAACATATTTGGTCTGACAGAGCTAATTTTGGTTGTCAGTTTAATCAATCCCAAGCATCAGAATGCTCCCTAAAACTACAAAAGTTTCTATGCCTAGCAAAAATATGTGACTAAAACTACTGTGTGGAGATATGTATATTTGACAATATTTCATTAAAAAATGCATGAAAAATGATCAGTTTCACCGAACATTGTTTTCTCTTGCTTTCCCCTCTCTGTCACTTTTTACCTATTGAAACCTAGTCTCAAAAATTAGGAACCAGATTTTAGAAAGCTGTTAGTCTGCAGATCTCAGGTGTGGGCTGTCCAGCCTGTCTTTGTGACTGCAAGCACACAGACCATCTGGGTTCATGTCTGGGCTCCAAGCTGTGGGGATGCTGGGAGGAAATCACAAAATTAATTATTATAAGAAAATACTGGTAGAAACATACCCCAATTTAATTTTTGTTTTTCTTCACTTACTTCTTCACAAAGCCATTCTATTGTTTCTTTCAGAACACATTCAACAAATGTGGCATACACTGTGGTGAGGTGGATGAGATAATCTGTGCCGCTGACAAATATGTGACATTTATTAATGGCAGGGAAAGAAATATGAGGTTGTGCTGATGTCTAACACAGAATTTTGGTGAATATTTTACATCAGCTAAGGTTAAGGGTTAAGAGCCAGACTCTGAGCAGGTCAGATTATAATGGATCCATCTGTCTCATAACAAGAGCTATTGATTGGTTTTAAGTCCCAGCTAGTGAGGGACGATCACAAAGGCAGCACCAGCTCACCACGGACCTGCACTGCAGTCACATAGCACACGGGGAAACTGGGGACAGTTTCTTTCAGGGGTCTGGATGCTGAGCACCAAACACTGCTCTGGGACAAAAACTGGCAGATCCCAGTGGCATTACTGGTAGCAGGTCCCAGTTCTAGCAGCAAGTCTTTTTGGTATTTAACACAGGCCTTTGTTTTATATACTAATTCAGAACTGCCCAACACATTTGTAATCTCCTGTCAGTTAGCTGTGGTTCTGTTTGCAAATGGAAGGGAAAATCCAGTAATTTTTTAGTGGTTTCTAGACTTCTACAGCTTGTTAAATCTTTCTAAATCTTTTGTATTACCTGTGTCTGAAGTCACCTTGAGGTACACCAATCCAGTTGGCCACTGCTGTAATTTCTTAGATCCTGTTTGGTCTGTAATATCTAACAAAAGAGAATAAAGATATCTAAAGTGGTGCCTACGCTTTCTGGTATGCAGAAGATATCCTGGGATCTGCCTGCTGACAGTAGGTGGTAGGTTAATGTTCAGTAAGATATTGCTGGAATTTTGTTAGATTAGCTGGGAGCGTTGCTCCTTGTAGCTTGGACTGGCTGTCAAAGGGCCACACACAGACTGCCTGACACACCATGTTGCCTTCCCTGTACAGGAGACAGCCAAATACATGGGTGTTATAGCACTGACAACTGCACTAATCCTTGGCCTTTGAAGAACATAGATTAATGCTGCCATGAAATTTCATAAATCTACATCATAAAATATTTCAAACATTGAGGTATGGCAAAGCATTTCACATCTCTTGGCAGCAACCACGTGTTCCTAAAGCAGTCCTGTCAGGTTGTGCCTGCAGGTGTCTGGTGTCCCCTCTAGGTATTTTCTAGGGTCAGAAGGCATTTTTCTGGCAGCAGCGCTCTCTGCAGGGATAGACCTGGAGATGTACACAGTGCAAAGAATTTTCTCAGCTAGACATAAGGGAAAGGCAGCAATATGTTTAGGCAACAATTCTAAGAAAAAAGGTGTGAGCTCAGAAATATTTTACCTTGAGCCTATACTATGGATGCTTTGATGAAATCAGAGATAATACTGCTAGTAACTTCTTTTATGTCACAAGTTGTCACTGTAATGCCAAATTGCTTCCCTGGCAGAATCTTATGCAAAATGTGGGGATGTCTCTTACTAAGGCCACCAACATCAGCTGGCATATATCAGCAGCTTCAACACACCTTTTTTTCTCTGAATCAGCAAGTGGATTTAGATCTTACTGCATTCTAAAAAAAAAATCTCTTATTAGTAAAATCCCAGTTATTATCTTTATGTTTCTAAGATTATAGTGCTCTGTCTTTTTGGAAACATTCAAATCCTTGGTCTGTTCCTTTTCCTTCTTCATCTTAGCAAATACATGTACTAGGAAGAGGAAGAAAACGCTCAGTAGGGCCTGGCAGTCCATAGTTCCTCCAGCTGAAGCACTTACACCTTGGAGTAGTATTTACCTTGCAGTCTTTGTCTCCCCAAACAGTGAGAGAGCACTCAGGAGGTCCCAGGAACACAGTGATTTAGGTTTCATCTTCATGGCTCCTCACAACAGTGCCCACAGTCTGTTCCACACAGCCTAAGGTGTGCTCTCTTACTTTAAATTTCCATTCTGCTCAGCATTCTGAAAACAGATGAAGGAACATGCTAAAAAATCCCAGTGCTTTCTTTATTGTGATGAGTGATGAGCCACGTCATGGTTTTGCTGGTACTAAGAATTCTTGGCAAGTGAGAAAATTTTGGGGATATTATTGTATTTGTAATGTATTTTCCTGCTGCTTATTTGCAACGTATTTGCTTGCTACTTACATGAAGGCACTGTGGTATAATCAGACAGAAGAAAGAGGTTAGATATACTTTTAATTGCTCTATCACTGGATATTTTAAAGCATATTAGAAATGCATCTGTAAGGATCAACAGACCCTGAACCCCTTTGAGGACTAGAGGATGTATCAGATTCATCTTTGTCAGCCCTTCCTTTTCCCTGAGACCATCAAGTATTAGTCTGGTGTGTTGGAAATCCCTGGGAGCCACTAGTGGCTGATTTGAAAAGAAATGTACCTAGAACCATCCTGCAAGACTGACATCATCATGCATTCATTTCAGTGCCTCCTAAGTGTTTTGAGATCCTCTGATGAAAGTCATTACATAAATGCACAGCATTGTATTCTTAAATGTTTAAATAATGACAGATTTTGAATACGTATTTTTTGTGACTCAGTCATGAATTACAACAATTTGCATACAGTATTTTCCTGCATTCAGCATACCCTCCTTCTCATTTAATCCTTCTGACTTGTGCTGCTGTAGTGACTTTAAACCTGAATTACAGAATGAATTATGGAGTGCCTTGCTGTTAACGTGGCAATGAGTAATCTTGCTGTACCTATAGGCAGGAATAATTGGCAATTTTTTGTAATGAGCAAGGAGAAAACATGTAATCAAAGAAAACATTTCTCTTTTTATGAAAAGGTGCATCCATTTTACTTTCTTTGTATCCAAAGTGGGTACAAAGTGGCTGTC
The DNA here is from genome assembly GCF_029582105.1 of Oenanthe melanoleuca. Classification (NCBI taxonomy): domain Eukaryota; kingdom Metazoa; phylum Chordata; class Aves; order Passeriformes; family Muscicapidae; genus Oenanthe; species Oenanthe melanoleuca. Next base: position 45,988,919 of record NC_079339.1, read on the forward strand.
TAATGTGAATTTTATTTTCTTTTGTTTATTGCTGCAGTGCCAAGGGATAAGCCAATATTAGCCTTCACTTAATAAAGCCCTGGTCAAATGCTGAGAAATAGGCAGGGATGCTCCAGTGCACTTATGGACTTAAAGAGAAGAACAGTGAGAAGGTATAAAATGCAAACATTAAAGGAAACTGAGAAGCAATACTCTGTCTTTGAAATAAGTTTGTTTGCAAAGGGTAGCTTAATATTTCTTGGGAACCTCCTGCTATTTATCCAAGGACCTCCTTAGCTGCCCTTTTCTGGTTTCCTCTATAAAAATTGTCCTGGTGGTAGCAGCAGTCTGGCTGTGTCCCAGCTGTGGGAGAGGAGCTGAAATGCCTGTGTGTACCCATGCCTGTAGAGCACTGTCCAGTGAGCTGGAAATCCACAGTCCAGCTCCACACACTTATTCTGGAGATCTAGAAATGTAATTCTGCCGTTGTGTACTGGATATTGCAGGCAGAAACCCATTGTCATTGTTGTCTTCTGGAAGGATCAGAGTTAGGAATTCCCTGGGCCTGCCATGCTGCTTTCAATCACAATCCCCCACTGTCCTTTTGAATGTTTTTGCAATGTCTCCTCCCACCAGGAAAGGAATTCAGATCCCGAAGATGGTATATCCTCTGACTCCTTCAGTTATGGAGGATTTTAACTGTTACTGTTTCTTGCCTGAGGGATTAAATGTTTACCCTTGAGATAAAGAATTGTCTCACAACAAAGCTGTTTTACCAGATACTGGTTTGCCCCTTTCCTCTCCTGCACTTGAATGTATTTTCATAATGCTCATTTTTGCTGTGATAATCCAGCATCTGCTGACAGTCTTGCACAGAGATATTTAGAACAGCTAAGGACTGATTAGGGTCCCAGAGCAAACAGGCTGGGTCTCTTTTTACCATTTCCCCCTCCTTTTTCCTTCTACAGGTTAACCTGGTGCTGATCTCCCCTTCTTCCCTGCCCTGTGCAGCTGAGGTGCAGCTCCAGAGTCCCAGGGCATTTACTCCTCACCCCCTTGGAGGGGATGGCAGCACTGTTCAGGGCATGCATTAGTCCTTTTCTCCTTGAATTTGTGATGCTGGAGCAGGATTAGCTCTCAGCTAGTAGAGGTCTTGCACCTCCATCTTTCAAAATATGCTTCAGTCACCAGGCTTCTCCCCAGGCACTGCAGATCAGCAGTTATTGGATCCCATTTTGGTGTTTGAATCTGGAAGCTGAGCTTGCCCCCTCCATTTTTGAAAATAAGTCACCACACAGATGCAGAAAGAGAATAATTGCACCAGAAAGATTTTGCTGGAATTACTTGGGGTAAGCTGACAAACTCTGTGGGTGCATTTTCACACTCAGGCTTCAGTGGGGTCCTCTGTGTGCAGTGAACCACCTGCATGCCTCCAGGCATTTTGACTCTGCTAACATCTTCTGTCTCTCACAATTCAAACTCTTTTCTGTAACTAGCTCAAGTGCAAGGAGACACTAATTCTCTCCTCTCTTTACAACAAGTTTTAGTTAGAAGAAAGTAAAATTTTAGCTCTGACTTGCTTAAAGCAGAGAGTTCTAGTGAGCACTGTCAGACCCTACTGGCATCTACAGGGTGGGAAAATCCATCAGCATTGGGCACACTGCATATTTTAATTTTGGAAAGGGAGAGAGTTTGTGTTCAAAAGCTTTCTCCAATGTCAATCATCTGCTTTCAAGAATATTCCTCTTTGTGCTATTACCAGTCTGGACTGGGGGTGAAGTGTAGCCCTTTTCAGTGATCCATTCATGCTTCCTTTTTATTTGCTTAAATCACTCGTCCATCTTGTCCATCAACGTTTCTTCGCTTACCACAAAGATAATAAATTCCTGTGCCCATAAACACTTTGGTCCATAGCTTCTCTAACATAAATATGCTTATTAACTTTTCTATGGGATGTCTTCCATGAGGAAGATGGCATATGTGCACACTGGAAGGAAGATAAGAGTCTGAGGTAATTGGATTAGCTGTAATAGAAAAATGGGTGAGCTGCAGAGATGGAATTCACCCAGGACTAATTTGGAGCACTGAACATCAGAGTGCTGCAAATCTGATAGCAAATGATGCTTGTTTAGATTGCAGATCAGGAGGCTTTGCAAGTGTATGTGTAACAATGAATCTGTGTATCATCTATAGGATACAGCATCCATGCACCTACAGATCCCTGTATACAGCATTCTTTGATGAGAGGGTGCCCTGATGAATATGTTTATTCAGGCTAAGAAAACTATAGGAATTTCACTATATTTCAGAATCCAGAAATAACTGTCCTTATATTCTGAAATAGCTATGTATACTTCTTTCCTTCATTTCCTCACCTTTATCTTTCAAATATGGAACAACTCCAGCTCCCTCAATTGGCATCAGCTGGAGGCACTGTTTGTAGGGAATCCTGTATGTTTAGTTATGGGGGAGGTTCTATGGAGCTGGCTCAAAAAGAACAGCATAGGCTTTTAACCCAAGAAAGATAATTTAGAAACAATTTTTTTAGAAGTGTTCAGTAATTCTTTCAGAAGACTGGCTGCAAAAAGACAGAGCCAGGATAACTCACACGTTGGGTACACACACCCATGACTCAGACACATCACCTGGACTATGGGAAGTTGCTCGGTTCTCTTGACCCATGAGGACCCATGGTACCTTGTGTTAAAATTTAAAGACTCTGCTACATTCTGCATTCTGCACTTCTGCTCTCCAGTTACTCAACTCCTGTTGACAAAAGATTCAGCTTACCTACTGATCTCCTTCCTGGAGCAGGGGTAATTATTCCTCACAGTGTCTCCAGGACCTGCATGTGGCTCTCAGAGACCTGAAGATTCACGTTCCCTGTTGTCACAGGTGCCCCAAGAGCCAGTTCTCTGGGGCCTCTTGACAGCTGGTCTCAGCCAACACTGCTAAAATGTCTGCCTAGGACTGTGCTGCCAGGGATGGGGCTTTGTTTCCAACCCCTCTGTACCCTGTTTCACTTTCATTTGATTCATAGTTGTCTCTGATAGTTGAGATTAATGTGGATTTTATTTTACAAGCGAGCATGGTGTTAATTTTAAGAGTATTTATTGCTCCAGCCACATAGAGGAGATAAATCACCTTAGAAAGAAAATGTCCTCTTGCATGCAGTCAGCTCAGTAAGTTTGTCTAAACTCATAAAAAGTTGCTATTTAATATATGCCTGAGGTTAAGTCCTGTGAAACTATGACTGAGCAGTACAACAGTAGTAAGCAGTACACAGGACAAGCAGTGCTTTCTTCCACCTTTCAGAAGTACTCAACCCTTACTTCTTTCCACAGGCTCTCAATCTTCTACTCAGTGCTCAGTGGAGATAAATAGAACATACCCACAGGTCTTTCTTGAATGGAATAAATTAATTTATATAGTTATTTACATAGCTATGTAACAGTGTATTTTAATGTAATATAATGTAATGTATTTTTAATGTGATACAGAAATGTGTTATTAAAAAAACCTACTCACCTGCAAATGGCTCTCCACATAAAGGAGCAAGATCTCCAAAGAAAACTGATGATTTTGAGCAGCAAAGTTGAGTTGCTCAGCCTAAGACGACATCAGCTTTGCTGAGACTTTTGGGATATAACTTAAGCAGGTGATATGCCCACTCACTAAAACATTTTTCTAAGTATCATTCATGCCTTCTATTTTAGACCAGATCAGTACTGATCTGACTGCTTACATTTCCAGATAATCTTCCTCCCAAGTATATATGAACCTATTTTTCTACTTCAACATCACCTGCGAGGTAGCTTGGTACATATTGACTTCTCAGCCTGGCCAGAACTGGCCATTTTGAGATAGGTTTGTAGTAAAAACTTGATTTTATTCTGCACAACCAACCTGTGTATCCCTCATGCTTGTGTTGCAGTCAGTTTTGGTGTCTATTTAGAAGAATCAGAAACAAATATGTCTTGTTATCTTGTTTAATAAATGTAGTGAGAGACCCAGTTCAGGGTCATCCAGGGTGGCAATGACATCCACTACCTGTATGTTCATGAATTACATTGCTTTTGCACTTTGCAGTCCATGCTGATTTTGGAAGACTTTCATAGAGAGAATAGTTGGAATAGTTGCTGTTACTGCCTACATAACATCCAAGAGCCCCATGGTGCTGTTTCTATGCTTATAATGCTATGTAAACACAAACTTTCAAATTTAACAGATCATTTCTGTTTGTCAGCAGTTTACAATGGAAGCCAAATGATTTTATTTATAAAACTTGTCATGTCCCCAGCCCTGGGTATTGAACTACTGGAGAAAAACTGGTGTTTGTTTTCATTCATTCATTCATTCAACAGCTTTTGTTAACATCCCAAAATGTCATGTTTGATTTTGCTTTCAGCTTCTTACAGAAAATCTGCCTGTTCTAAGGAGACCTGTTGGATAAAATTTAATAACCATTCGATGAAGGGGTTGTTTTACTGTGATTTAGTAAAGCAGAGCAGGCTTCTTCTGCAGCTCAGAAGAATAAGAACCAATCCCCTACTTGTTCCAGCTCTGTGCCCATTCATATGTCTGGATATTTATGAATAACATAACTCACAAATGAGAGAATACTCTAACCTTATTTGCTCAGTACACATGCATTTTAGATCTGTGTAACTTTATCATCTTTGTGCTCAGCAGAACAACTGGAGGAGCTTGATAGTGTAGCAGATAGGAAAATAGATGGAGTGCATTGATAACTGTCACAAATCCAAACCTGTAATGTGGTCAGAGTGAAAAACAGGAGAGAAGGGCCCCCTCCTAAAATAAAACAAAGCAGAAAACAGAACAAGTGTGAACTGAAGTGATAAATTACAGAGGACTTCATGCGGAGAAATCAAATAAATCTCTAAATATTTTTAGCACACTCACTTTTCTTTCAATAGCTCACCAGGAGGTTCAGTGGTCTCACCTGGCATCCCATGAATCCTGCACTGATTGGTGAGCATGCAGGAATGGAGCAGCACTGGCATCTGGGTTAATCACGGCTTCTAGGAAATTGTGAAAATGGCACAGGAGAGACTCCACAAATGGCAAGCTGAGGTTCTGCTGCAAATAAAGGCTTTGTTTTCACAGCAGGTGGTCAGTAAATCTAGCACTGCTATGGATCATAGCTATAAGTCAGGTTTCAGATTTTCCCAACTGCAAGAAGCATCTGTCTTATTTGGAGTCTGAACACAAACAATCTCTGCTGCAAGTGCAAGACGTAGTTTCTCCTGCTTTTGGGTTGCTTACTTTCATTTGTGTCTTTTACTTGGTCTCTTCTTTGAATCCTAATATTTCAGAAGACTATTTTTGATCAATATAATCCTTATGCAGTGCCAACTGATTTCCTTATTTTGAACTTTTAAAAATCTCTTTCATAAGCAATTCCCAATATAAATGTTCCTTTTAGTCTTATGCACTTCTTGGATTTTTCCTCAGGGATGGAATGTTATTTTTCTTTTTAATTCTCTCTAAACTGCTGACACTAATGCTCTCCATAAAACTTGTTGTAGGCCCTGCTCTGTATCTTGTCTATATTTGGGATTAAGGAGAATTTATTATCATGTGGTCTTAAAGCAGCTTTTTTGAAGTCTTGAGTACACTCTCCTGTCAGGTGAGTGCTTATTACATATTATAGGAAAAAAAATGGTTTCAAAAATAGATCTGAGAGTGTGAAAAATCTGAAGGCTTGAGATGAACTGTTAGGAGAAACAAGACTGGGAGGAATTTGCAAGAAGAGAAAAATCTTAGTTCCCATGAAGGATGCTCAGTGGATGGTGCTCTTTATTCTGAATGGAAGCATCTGTGGCCCAAGAGGTGACCCAGTGGGGCTAAACACCATGATAGCCCAGGACACCTGAGCTCACTTCCCACCAAAACACAAGATTTGGAACCTGGAAGTTTGATTCCACTCAAGGGAACTGGGAACATTCACAGCAGAAACCAGTGCCCCATTCAGAGAGCTCAGTGCATAGACACACACATACTACATATATAAATATGCACGATCTTTTGGGAGACACATCAAGCTGAAAATCCACTCTTTGAACCAGGCGCTTTCCAGACACCCCAAACAGACACCTAAATATGGAAACAGCCTAAAACAAATCTGTTTTGAAGGGGTTAGTTTGGCATTTCCACTGCTTTTGGAAGAGGCACGTAAACTCATAAAGAAATATTTCATGCCTTACACTTAAAGTGATTTCAAAGGCAGTCACTCACTGAAGAAAAGAAAAAGAAACTACATTTCCTCTTGAAGGTCTCTAAAACACACAAGTAAAACAAAATCCTTTGTGAAGGGGAAATCTCAGAGGTTAAATATGCAGGTTGTGGAGAAAAATGATTTTTATTGCAAAAAGAAAGGTTATTTTGAATGTTGTCCTCCTAAAACCGGTATTCCTCACCACAAGCATGGTAACTGTTCCGAATTTATAACCCTGATAGTTTTAACTAGAGCAAAATATATATAAATGGATCAATTTTTAGTATGTTTAAACTGCAAATTTGACAGAGATAAATCCTTCAATTAATCACTGGCTTCTTGTTTGAAGTTACCATAATTTAATTAGATTTGACTTCAAAAAACCACTTTAGCATGACTTAATGGTATAAATCATGAGTTGTTAAAATTGTTCACTGAAAACCCATTATTTAAAGGGGTATTTTAAATGTAAACAAGTGTAAACAAGCTGTATATTTGATGGGTTACACATTTTATTCCCAGCAGACCATTTCACCCTGGGGACTATCACTAACTTGTCAGAGTGATATAGTGTATGAACAGGAGCATCAAAATTGGTGGTTGCAAGGCAGAACTTATGTGATCTTGGGAAAGACATTTCACTTCTGCATTGTTTTTTCACCTGTAAAACAGAGAGCAGGGGAAAAGTAATGCAGCTCTCCTGGAGTCTGCAGGAGATGTTTAATGTCTGTAAAACACTTGAGGGTTGTGAATGGAAAAGGTGTTAGAGAAGTGCTGCAACTTCAATTACTTCAAATTATTTTTTTTCAAGCAGGGGTCAGAATCTCAGATTTGGCTTTTTAAGAGATTGTAAATCTGCCCTGAAGGTCTGTTAGTAGGAATTCGTACACACTGTAAAGTACCTTTCTATTTATATCTGCTGCAGTTTGCATCCTACAGAAACACCCAGCTTCATTTTTCACTAGAAAGTTAATAAAGACATATGATAGAGGTAAAGAATTAAAACTTTTTAAGAAAACCAGCATTTCTCCATTTTTGCATAAACAACCTCCCAGTGTATCCATCATACTGGCAGCTCTAACCAGCACTGTAGCTGGTTTGTTCTTGTGGCATTAAAAGCTGAAAATCACTTGTTTCCATTGCTATTTCTTATCTCCTTAAACTAGTAATTGGCACTAATGACTTTATCACCTGCCTTTATAGCTGACTTGGATGCGTGCAGGTGAACCTATAAAAGCATTAAACATTTTCAATGTGTCACTCTTCCTAGTCTTGTAGGTTCCAGCAGTAATTTCCTTTCCTTACTCTCCCATCAGCAAAATTTCCACCTTAATTGTTCTGCATCTCAGGAAGTCCCACCTGGGGGAAGGGCCCAGGAAGGCCAAGGGGTATCTAAAGTTGAACACAAGGCAAGCACACCTTGATCCTACCTCTTCTTGGCCTTTTTATCAGTTGAACACTGCTGGAACCTGGGAGTTGGCAGCTGTATTTGTTCTTTTCTGTCTTCCTTCTTTTTCTAGTTCCATCTTCTTAGAATTTTTTGAGTAATTTAAAATCAAACTAGCTTAGAGCTTGTGAAGGTAATGCTTTAAGAAGTGTTTTATGCTTATTGTTTTAAACCTTTGGCCAAACGTCTCTGATTGTCTGAGGTTTCCAGTAAAGTTTTTTGAGTCATTTTCTGTTTTGAGCTCTTGAGAACATCTTGTAAGTATTTCTCCCATGCATCTAACTCAGAGTATGTGAACAACTGTAAGTCCTTCTAAAAGTCTCATTCTGTGAGTTTTTCAGGGTCTTACAACATGACATAGAGCACTGCACGCTGAATCTTTGTCCTTCCTCTGGTTCCCCCTTGTTATGGCTACTGGGGATCTGGAGACCTCCTGCAGTGTCCTGTACAGTCCAGGATATTGCCTGGTCAAGAAATATTTGTACTCCCTATAGACAAGAAAATTATAATACATATTCCCCTCCAAAGAAAACCTATTGATAGCCTAGTATTTAAAAAATTTTTTTTCTGTGCTTGCTTAGTGCTGGCTGTTGTAAGACCCAGACTGGTAGGTCATAAGCTTTGAGTCTGACATCTCTTTTTTTCTTGTAGTCATTAAAAGCCTTTCAGGAAGGCAAATTTAGTAGCAAGACATCATTGAAACATAGGCTAACTCCCATTGCGTAATGGTAACCCCTGTCTCTGGGAGTTATTAGCCAGGGTGACAGGCTATGCACTTATTTATCCTTCCAGTGGCAGTGAGATCAGAGAACAAAGGTCCCTTGGGGACTGCTCCATCTCATTCCTAACTGGGGTATTTAATAGTTTCTACCCAGGCCTTTTAAGGTTGATTGTGAACTCTGTCCTATTAGCTAGAAACCACTGTTCAGCAAAGTGACAGCCAAATCTTTTAGAATATTGTTATTTTTTTGTAAACTAGCCTAAGGCTTTTGGGTGAGAAAAAGGGAGAAATAACTGCTCAGTACTGGGAGAGACTCAATTGGGAAGGACAATTTAGAATTCATCCCTATCTATTAAAGTGGAATAATTTCTATATTGTATATTCAGGAGAATAAGGAAAAATTAGATTTGTACTTACAGAAAGAAATGTCCTTTCTTCTTTAATTGGTTCATACTTGGAGAACATCTGTCAGCACATTCTGTGACTGTATTTCAGTCTAATCCACCATTCAGGTGTTTCAACCTAAAAACACTTTAGTGATCAAATTCTCTCAAATTCTCTCTCTGTAGTATGTGTTTCCAGGGGACTCCCTCCCTCTGGCACTAAAGCTCACCAGGCACACCTTGTAATCTCAGAGTTCAAAGCCTTCACCTATTCAGTGCATTGCCACAATCTAAGAAGAGTTATGTTTTTACAAGACTCTGATTTTTTTCTTGCCAATGGTGCTGGCTTCTTGTTCCAGTATGGAATATACGATGGAAGACCAAATTGAGAGGCTCTAAGTCCTCAGAAGTCCTCCAAACATTACCTACTTGATGCTGTTCAACAAATAGATAAGACTGAAAGTTCAATATAAACAAGACTTTTACTCACATGATTTACTGAAGCATGATTTACAAAGGTACAAGAAAACAATGAAAGAAGCTTGGCCTTATCTCTGCTGCTTTTTGGTGAGTAAAGCTTGAAAAATATCTATTTCCATCATCTGTCATTGTCACAGTCACATAACAAGCATGTGCAGACTATCTCATTTATCAGTCTACTTTTGCTGGTTGTCTTCTTGATAGCTCCCATAAAAGCATTGTAAAGGCCAAGGTGCCAGTCTGTGAGGTGCTTTGGGCTGGTTGGTATTTCCACCAGATATTCTCTGGAGGACAGAGGGCACATAAAGATAATGGATAGAAGGAACTGCTTTAGGTGAGAGGAAAAAATTTACAGACCTCCTCCACAGTACATTTAAGGTGTGGTTTGAAAGTACAGTAAGTCAGAGCTATCCTAGCCAGCACGGCACATTCCTTCTTCTGACATACATTCTATCACAGCAGTAACATCTAACAAATCACCTTCATTCCTATTTTTATTGTATTGCCTTTATTTGCCATTGTGCCAGATTTGGTAGTGTCCCTGAAACAGCAGGTCAGGATATAGATGTCTGACAAAGCAGAGTGGTCATGGGGAAAGATCTGGTTATTAATTTTGAAGAAGAATGTGTGCTCATGGCAATAATAACGAAACAAGAGGATGGTCTTAGGTAAAGAGGACATATAGAGGGACAAACCTTGACGTGTTAAGCATGTAACCTGCATACACATCAGCAAGAGTTTTCTAATTAACTTCAAGGGGAAGTGGATTAGTTGTGAGACTAGAAGGTGATGATTTAAGAACCTTTACCTTTATTATATATCTGCTGCTGTATGAGAGAACACACAGACCAATCATCTTTATGTATATCCTCCTACCCTACTTCATACATCACCTCTTACCCATCAAACGCTCCAGAGACACTGTGCTCTTGCAGCTTTGTGGAAAAGAATGAGACAACTGGTACCCAAGCAAACTGTCCTGAAATATGTTCTTCCATTAAAAAAAAAAAAAAAAAGTATTCTCTTGCCTTGTTCAGCTCCTGTCTATAAATCTTCTTTCCTTGGCAGGGTTATTAAGAACAACTGGCTGAAGCAGCACTGTTGTTAGCTGAGATTCTTTCTGTCCTATGAACCTGTCAGCCAAGTTAGAGAAGTAAGTATAGAGAATCAATAGTCTTTTTGGCAAGGAAAAAGAGCTAACATTGATTCTTCCAACTCTGGCAGGTGCCTTTCATACTGTGCCCTTCGATGTGTGATCAAGGCCTGTCTATGGCCCCACTGCAACCTTATAGGGTGCTCAGCACAGGAGGAAGGAGAGTCCTACAGAGCCATATCTTCCCTAACTTCCACAGGTTAAGGAATATGGGAGTTTGACAGATCTTCAGATCTTCAAAGGGATATATGGGATTGGACTCCTCTTACTCTTTCCTGTCTGACCATCTGGCAGTGTTCTGAGTGCCCTCAGTGGACTTCTGGAGAAGTCTTCTGTCATAATTTAATATATTTGACTAGATAATGAGATATGGTCCAGAAACCACCATTAAATTGATAACTGTAGACTACAGTCCCAGGCTATGTTACAGGCTAACAAAAGCTTGAACTTGCATATAAGCCAGGTTACTGAGATTTAACACAGGCACAAACAGAGAGGTTGTCTACCTACATTATGATAGTAACACCAGGCAGAGTATTGATATAGTTCCCTCTTTGCCCCCAATGACTTTCCTGTCATTGCTCCTTAAAAACAGTACATAATATCATGTTTGGCTGATGTTGCTTTGCAGATCTTTTGGGTCCTTACTTTTTCTCAACTCAACTGTTTTTTGAAATGTGCACCTCTGCAAGAGCCCAGTCAGACATGGGTAGAGGTTTTACTTTGCAATGATTATTCTAAATCCTAAATGCCATCTAGTAAAACAATCACTCATAATTTTACTTCATTAAGTATTCTTTGTTAGTTCATTAACCTTGGCATTGTCAGCATGTTGCCACAATCAAATACAATTTATTCCATGTTGTGCAATGAGAGCTGAGGGCAGATCTCACACTGGGCTGTCATCTAATGGACCTGAAGCACCTGCTAAATGTAACACTGCACTGTGCTCAGTATAGGCATCTAGCAAGAGGAGAGGATGTATGTGCTGGAGATGATTTGGTATACATCCAGGTAATGGGCACACCCAGCCCTTTAACCACAGTTTCATCAAATACATGACAAACTTTCTGAAGCCCAGACTGGTTTCCCTCTTGAGCTACAGCTACACTAGAATTCCCACAGGACAGTTTCAATTTTGCTTACTTGAATGCTGTTCTCAGAGGAGAGAGAACTGACATAGAGGCTTTGCTCAACATCTGCAGTACTTTTCAAACTGCAGATAATCAGTGGATAATGCAAAATGATATAATTTGCATCAGAAAGATAACTGAAAAGGCTCTTACACATATTAGTGGGCATAATTTAGCCTTTTGATGTAAGAACAACAAAAGAATATTAAGGGCAAATTCTGCTTTGTGTAATATGTGCTGATATAACAGCTGAAGCCAATGACATCCTGCAGATTTTTGCCACCTTTTTTCATGTTGACTTGCCTGTGGCCAGCTCCCAAAGGTCCCTGTATAGCAAAAAATGTGATGCAAAAAGCCTCAGGCCCAGCTGCTTGGGAAGGATAACTTCCTCAGCTCAGGGAGTCAAAAAGACATGCTAAAGCCAAGCACCTTCACTAGTGCTGCAAAGGGAAGGAAAGGGATAAAAAGCACCCTGAGAAACTTCTTTTCAATCTTGTTATAAGTAAGAATAATTGAATAGTGCAAAGTGTCATGAGCAATTTGTCTCTATGTGACAGACAACAGACCTGTTTTTGAAGGTGATGATTACACTGACTTCCCAGCAGCAGCTCAATCAAATCTGTGGTTATATGGTTTCCTTCCAAAGTAGAGAACACAGCAGTGCTGCTGTTATTTGATAATGATTTTGTGGGTATGTATTTAACACATGCTTTCTACTTGGGCTCTCCTTCAGTGGTTGTGTCAGTCCAGACTCCTTGAGCGGGACCACCCCATCTCAGCCAGGCATGCCAGCTTGCTTCAGTCCTGACTTTCTGCCTGGTTTAGACAAAGCAAATACAATATTCCACAGTATTTAGGCCATGTCAGTAGTTTTTGGAGTCATCATTTCCAGTGTTGTCTATGCTCAGGAGATAACATGTTAAGAGGAAAGTGCTACAGAATAATAAAACTTAGCACTTTGAGCTCTGTAAATTGTGGATTTGATTTACTTTCCAGACCTTCCCCACAGCCTGTATTCCTAGAGATCACTCCGTTTTCCACCAGCTATTAGTCTTTACAGATAGAAGATTAATTCTCTTTAAAAATGTGGAAAAAAACCCCAACAGTGTTAAGATGGTAGATTTTACAGGTGAATAGGACTCTTATGGGAATCAACAAGCCTTTCTGTTAACTAAGATACCCTTTTCCAGAACTTCAGGTTTTTATCCAACCTCTTAATGTCATTTTATTATTGCATCTGAATCAAAACACTCTGCTAAGTACCTATTTGACATCTATTTCTTGACTTCAATTTGGAGTCTGTCCAGAGCTGTCCTTAGGATATCTCCTCAGAGTATTCTTTACTTTTTATTTGCATCAGTTAATATTCCAAACTGCCTATCAGCTATCAAACTTTCAACTAGATGAAAATAATGATATTTTATTGCTAGTGATTTCCCCATTTGAGCCTATAAACCAGCAATTAGTGTTTTGATGACAAAATAAGGCAGGTATTTCTCATTGCAAATAATGGACATAGGTTGGACTTCACCTGCTTACTCAGATTATTGCTGAGTTACACTTGAATACATGAAATCAAAACCCCAATGTTCTGACACCAGAGATTGACATAACTTCTGTGGAGTCAGTAGATCTGTCTGCAAGTGTAATTTAAGTGAACAAAGTGGCTCCTCCTGGTCTTGTTGAACTAAATGGGAAAAAACCACTAAATCAACAGGATCATGATCCGGTCACCTGTGGAGTTTCTGTTTACAGAGAGACCAGGACATGAGGCAGCTGAGGTTGTAGTTGGTATTTCAGTGAATAATTAATAGCTGTTTCTGAGCTGGGTATTCTATTATTTATCAAAAAACACCACTTCATCAAATCTAAGGAGTATATTAAAAACCTCTTGAGAAAGCCTGCACCTTGCAGAGTGTAATGAGAACAAATACCTGAACCCTGAGTTTTTCAGAGACAAAGCTCCCAGCTGGATGGAAGGCTGTTTAACTTTGTTCACATTGGCAGTGGCCTTGGGAAACAGGTATTACCTAGAAAGGTTACTGCTGTTGGTTTTGTTGAAATATCTCAGAGAAGGAGAAATAAGATTGGGGGTGGGGGGGACATGGAAGAGACACAGGGCAAACATTTACCCAAGTTTTAGGGCATGTTACCACCTAGGCAGCACCAGTTGGGCTGGCTCAGGTTGTTGTAGTAAAGTTTTGGCAGCTCCATTACACCAGCAGAGAGCAGGAGAAAAAGGACATACTCCCTCCAGGCTTGTAATCTCTGTCCTTGGTGTGGAGACCCCTTGCTTGGGCAGAGTTTGTGGCAAGGCATTGCTCTGCTGATTGACTTGACAGGCTGTGCTCTCTGTAATGCTTTACAGGCCTCCTGGTCCCTGGGAGAAAATAACTTGCTCTTTAGATTTAGGGATATTCATACTTATTATGTTCCCCCCAGCCCTGATAGCTCTCTCTGACTTCAAACATAGCAAGGTGGAATGCTCCCTTCTGCCTCCTGGATCAATGAATTGCGTGCCAGTGGACAGGCAACTGGTGCTCTGGGAAAAGGGTCAGTGGGTGCACACTGCCTCATGCAGAAGGGTCTCTTGCCTATCTCTTTCCAGCTGTAGTGTCACAGGCTCAAGGCCTTAATAAAGTCATTGTCATCTGCTGAAGGTCTTAATTTAGTCACTGACTTTTGGAAAACCAGTATACATAGAGAGGAGCTGGGTAAGGTCCATCCAGAGCCCTCTGATGTGGTGTTTGCAGTGTCACCACAAGCATACTGGAAGCAAGCTTGCAAACACACATATCTGTGGGTGCATGGGAGAGCTCCCTCAGGCCCTGGTGTGAGCTGAGCATCCTGACCCTGGGCTCTGCCCCTTGCTCCATTCAGCCCACCTCCCTGCCCAGGCCCAGGACAGCCAGCCCACTGCACTCTGCTCCTGCTCCCAGTGTCTGCAAGGCAGAAATTCCTGAACACTATTTTGACTCCAATTGGCCAACCCACACTGGCAGGAGAAATCCCAAAATCCCCTTAGCTCTGTTCATGCAGACAAGGAAGTCATATGTCTGCAGATATCACATCCTTGGTTATTGGGAAGCATTTGCAGTAAAACTGGAGGTGACTGGGATCAGACTCCCAGGCTGCAAATTAATGTAAGTTGCAGGGACATCACTGAGTCCAAAGAAGAATGGATGGCAGTGCTCACTGAAGAGCTTCAGAAATAGGATAAGTCAACTTTTACTACACTGCCAGTCTTGTTTAACTGGCAATATTTCTTTGCAAATGGATAAACCAGGCAGTTCTAGAGGCAGTGGTGAGCCCGTAAATTGCTCATATATTTTTGCAGAATGGCTTGCTACTGTTTTATGGTCAGAAATATACTTTCTGCAGCTGTTTTCAGTCAATGCTTCTGAAAGCTTTAACAGGGTAGAGTCTAGTGTCTGACTATTGTCACAAATTAATCAGTCTCCATCTCCTCCACTTTTTTGTTCTGAAGTCCTTAAATACATTTTGGCTTTACTTTGGGGAAATCTATTCCTTGAGTTTGTTTGCATTTTCTTGTTTCTTTTTGTTTCATTTTGTAGCATTGAGCACTGTCTTTCCCATGTTGTTCCTGTGCACTGTGCTTTTAAAATTCCATGTAACTTCATATTTGTTCAAGCAGAAATGCTTAAAATCCCTGGCAAGGGGTGATGTTGTCAGGGGTAATCACCTCCCTGCAGAGATAAGTACAAGATGTAAATGAGTACCTCTGCTCCCAGAGGCAGTGTTAGCCAGCAGCAGCCACGCTCCAGGACGTGCCTTAGAGGTATTGTGGAATGTCTTGTTTTTCCACATAAATCATTTAAATAAATTATCATGATGGCTGGAAACTGCTGGCTGATATTAAAATGTCTCAAATGAAGACAGAAAGATAGATCTCTTAAGCACTTACCATCATGACATGTTCCATTAGTCCATTATTTAATTACCCACAAGGGGCAGTGTCAGGGAGGGGAGCCGGGTCTTGTGAAAGGATTTTCTCCTTTAGAAGGAGGGCAGTCAGGGTATGGATTGAGGAGTGAGGCTTCCTGGCATGTAGGGGTACCCAAAGTAGCTATAACTAGCCTGCTGGGGCAAGCTTGCCACTATGCAAGCTCCTGTGCAAGTCAGACTTGCTGCTGTTTTGCCTAGTGTCACTGTCACAGGAGATCTTCTAGCCTTGTCCCCCCTTCAGATGACAGGGAAGGTGTCAGACTCTTCTGCATGGATGAGATTTCATCTGGATCTGTCCCCTGAAGAGCACGATGACTTTAGTCTGTCTAGGTCTGAGGTGCAGTTTTACTTTTTGTACTTTTAAACCTAACTTTTACTTAATTTTTGCTCAATTTTTAATTTAATGTACAGAAAAATAGCACTTTCCTTCCTTCATTTTTGTGATGAGCAAAAGGCTGTTGGAAGACATTGGGAAGGCTTGGATACCACTAGCTCAAAAGGAGAGTAGTGCGGCACATGTAGGAAAGGAGATCTGCTGTGCTTTAGAAAACCTCTTCAAGCCAAGGGCAAAAGACCAAGCCATGGACAAGCTGTGGCTTAAAGACTGTGTTCAAAATGCTCCAAAGCCTGGGCCTTTCAGGTGTGGACCCTGTCTAGGTGCTCAATACTTGAAACACCTGGTTGTGACCTGTCATTTATGGCTGATAAAATTCCACGGGAAGGGATATTGTGTGATTCACGTATGGGCTGCATGCATTGTGCTCACTTTCACAAATCAGCTGCAGGCAGTACTTGATCAGAGGAGGTCTCACTGACAGCTGTGAGCATGGGCCCTGCTGATGCTGCTCCAGAGCCATCTCTTCCAGACATTCACCAACCACAATCTCCTGCACAGGAGAGGGCAGTACTGTCAGCTCTCCATCACCCACAATTACTTTATCTGCAGTGAGGTGGACCTGCTGGACCTGCTCAGATACCTCTGGCACAATCTGCAGCAGGCTTTTCCCCTTTTTCCCAGCCTGTCTGGGTATCAGGATCCCTGAATTAGTCCCTTGGATACTTCTCACTGCACCAAACGTTGCATCCTGAGGTACCACCTCTGCATTAAGTTCACTGAAATAGTTTTTATTCCCTTATAATGGCAGTGCGAACAGGGACTGACCTCAAGTCCCTTCCTGTTTCATGCGCAAAACAAAATAGGAGAGCTCAGGAATATGCACTTAAAAATGGCATCTCCGTGTATTTAAACGAAACAGGTTGCATGAATTCATTATGATCTGAAAGCTCTTCAAACACTGCCTAAGTAGGTACAACAGCTTCAGAGGAGCCTCAGGACTAGTTGCTAATGCATATACTTGAGAAAGTTTTCTTGTTTTTTTTCCCCCATGCCTACATACAGCTACAGAGCTCCAGTGTGAAAAAAACATTCATGCAAAAGGAGATACACTAAATGATGTCAAAAGCTGCAAAAATATCATCAACCTAATTTATCTCTCAGTTGCACCTCTGCAGTTCTTGGGACTTCCCTCCCACAAGTAGAGAGGAAACAAACTTTACCTTGGTTTAGGCATTACTGGTAATATAATAAAATAATAAGGCTTAGCAGACATTTTTGCATTACACAGAAAATAATATCCTTTCTATAGTATCATAATTTTAAAGCTTAAAAGGTTCACTATGATCATAAGATTGCTATGATCATCTTCTCTGACTCCTTGGTTCTATTTCTTTTTTTATTTTTTCAATAATTTAATAGGGAATTGTATCTTGCTGTAATTTTGATAAGCCTGCAAGCAACAATCCTGGCCTCGCTATTTCCTGCAAGGAATTGGAATCCGACCCGCAGTTATATCTGTCAGATATTTTTCTGTATTCAGGTATGTAGGAAATTAAGAAAGAGCCCTGTAGCTATGATTAAAACACCTCAACCCTTTTGCTCATTTGTACAAGTTGTCTTTATAAGTCTGTGCAGGGAGATAGCTCATATCTTAAATTAATTTTTCATTCCTGTTAAGGAAGAATTTTCCCAAAATCTTACACAGGGGTTCCTTCTCTTGCTGTGCCAACTGCAAAAGTTAGATGGATCTAAAAAACATGCTTTCAGTTTTCCAAACCTCATGACACTAGAGGTTTCAAATCTATTAGTGGGACAAGCTGTTGGCAACACTAGCTCTCAAACCCTGTCAGTGGGTAAGAAAATTCCCACCACCAAAAGGCAGCACGAGACACACTGGGAGGACAACAAGCTGCACATTCCTGTAACCCTGGCTGGCACTGGAACAGGTCCTGTCCTGTGTCCTGTTCTGGGACCTGCACTTGGGCTCTGGCATGTCTCCTCCAGCCAGCCAGCCCTACTGCCATCAGCAGCCTGAGATGCAGGATGCTCTGGCATTGGTTACAGCTGAGCAAGATGGAAAGTGAAACTGCCTACGCCTGATCCCTTGTGTAATTTCTTATCCTGAATGATCAAACCCCCAATACACTTCCCTTTGCAGGACCAAGACCCTGGGAAGTGAAATCCTTTCAAGTCCTGTTTTCAAGGGCAGATCAGTTCACTGCACATCCCAAGATGCAGGCAGAGCATATTTTAAATACAGTCCTTTACTTCTGAGATGAAAAGGTCATGAATATCAGTCACTCTCAAATTCAAAAGGCTGTTTCATTCTAAACAAGGAGGTGAAATGTTGCAGGCTCTTCTCTGCAGCCAGTCCTGAGAGTATCAGAAATGCTCACTGCTATCATAGACACCCCTACAACTACTGGCTGAAAAGCAGCCCCCAGTGCCTGGGACCAGGGCTCTTCCTGTAAGTTCTTCAGAGTTAGACCTTAAACAAAGGTGTGCTCATGTCCACAGTGCAAGTCACTGGAGTTGAAAGATCAAGAGATGGGGGATAAAGGACATACTTCAGGCCCTGTCCTTACCCACAGTGTGAACACTAAATCACTGCTGCCATGCTGGCAGGAGCTGAGCTGTCTCATTGGAGCAATACAAAGAAAGTGAGAAAGGGACAGAGAGAACTGGCAATGACTCCAAGAGGGAAGAAGACTCTGCTTCCCTCCAGAACAGACATGGTGACACAGGCTGTACCTGGAGCCAGTCCCCACAGTCTGTGCACAGCAGGAAGGAGCAGTAGTGCTGCTGGGACCTGGGCAGGGCTGTGTTTTTCATTCGTCACTGTCCAGGAGCATCCTCGAGGTAACACCATTTCCCTGCATACCCCAAAACTTGAGAGACATGAGGATCCTGCTGCCTTGCTCCCCTGGGTGGCCCACAGCCCCAGGATGGACTGCACCACATCTTTGCCCCAGAAATAGGTAGGAAGTGAAAATGGACCCTTGGACCAGGGGCACAGAGGCATGAGGAAGAGATAAAGGTGCTCTAACACCTGTCCTCTGATGCTGACAGGCACTCCAAAATTGCAGCTGCACACCAATGTGTGACAGCTGAGCACAACTAAGTAACTCAGCATCTGAAGAGCTCTGGCAGAGGGTTTTAAGAACACAACTTCAATTATGTCCTCAGGATGATCTTCACTTACTTTCGGTTTCATTTGTTATGAATTTTGGTTCCAAATCTGCACAGGGGTAATCAAGTTCTTCCCTTTATCTGGCAACAGGGAAGAAGTGAATCACAAGCCAGCAAACGTGGCCTTTCTAAACAGAGATTTTTGTTTTAGTTAAACTTTGCAGCATCTTCAATGATATGTTCTTGAACTCGCATTTTCCAGGCATTTAAAGGCACCATGAATTACAATATAATTGAAAAACAGGCCTGTTTCTTAGAAATGAAGTGTAACCAATAGCCCCTGTCTGCTGACTTAATAGAGAAGCTTAACGTTATTATAACCATATTAATAACAAGGCCAGCTAGTCATTAGCAAGAGGAGTTCATTCATTGCAGCTCTCTGACACTTTCCAGCTTGCTTTCTCATGGTAAATGAGTGTTGCTTGTGCTCATTTTCTATTCAGATAATTCCCAGTAGCTAGATAAACATATGGGTGAGATCCTACTTTTCTCTACATCTAAGTAAGAGCTGTTAGCAAGATGATGATAGAAATATTACAAATTTATGATGGAGGAAAGTACAAAGAGGAGAAGCTGATGCTCAGCCTGGACAGAAGACTAAAGCAAAGGACAATGAAGTCCTGGCATGCAAAGGTTTCTGTGTACTACAGTTGATGAAATAATGCTGAATGGTTGATGGGCACGCTTGTGCATTAAAATACAAAAACAAGTTTAGAAAAAAATGCTTCTAAATCAATTCAGTTTTCAATTTTTAACTTTGTTCAATTTTTATTTTTTTTTTTTTACTGTAGTTTTCTTTATTTTTGCTCCCATTTTTTTGGTAACAACTACCCTGGGAGGTGCATTCAGTTGAGTGGTGACAATAGGCATTTAAAAGGTTTTAGAAAATCACTGTTAAACAAAAACAAACAAGGAGATGATAGTGCTGGTCATTTTGTAGGGCCAGTTTAACTTTTTTTCTTACAAAAGGTTTGTAAAAAGATGTTTCATTCAAAGCAGTGGGACCAGGTCTGCCACAACATTTTCAAATTCCACTTATTCTCTGTGCAGCTGTCGTATTGTATTCTCCCTATGGTGGCTGGCTGCACTGGCCTGGATGTAATCATTTGAACAGTCAGTCACACACAAATCTGAGAATGATTCTACTGTATAAACAAGGTATTCCTTACTTGTTATATCACATTTCAAAGGTTTCATTCGCCCAAACATGAAACATGACACAATGTGACACAGCTGAACTGACACAAAATGAATTAACCCATTAGATGAAACATGGGTAACCCAAATGGCCCAGGAAATAATGAATAGATAATTAAGGATTAATTATTTAAAATAAATAAATAAATAAATAAATAAATAAATAAATAAACACTTTATTTTAGTCCCAAGGAGTTACTGACCAGTGTGTTTGCATAAATATGAACTAAAGTAATAGCAAGAAGAGAAGGGATTAATGCATCTGCATCAAGCCAATGAGGCTACATGCCAGAAACCCTTGCAGTATTCAACCAAGCCTGTCCTAAAGGTGGCAAACAAAAGTTAAACAAAAAACATGTTTAGGGATAGTTTTGTTCCTAGGTGCTGTGGGATCACATTGGGCCAGTTCAGTTCATATAAAAAGCCTTTGCCAGTTTCTTGATAGATCACTTCTTGCCTCAAAACACATTTACCAGCACCTCCAGTTTTGTCTGCCAAGTACTCATACTGGTAGAGACCTGGTGTAAAGGACAGGGTCTGATCCAGGGTATGGCACAGTGGACTACTCCTATATGAAGCAATCCTGCCTGGTGACAAGAGAACACTCACAATTCTGTGCAGCTTTTCTTAGCTAGAGTCTGGATGTGACTGCACAAAACACCAGGTGTGCTCAAAACCTTGGAACAATCTTCTCTCACAAGAAAGCCTTTGGTCAGCTTTGCCCCTAGACTGACATTACAGAATGACATGTTGATTCTTAAAACAAACCAGGTTAATAATAATAGCAAATCCATATAAACTAGGATTTAATCAAATTCCTGAAGATCATGAGCTATTCTATGGAAAATAAAGATTCTTCTGAAAGAATATTTCCCACCTGCAGACTGCTTTTACCAAGCCATGGCTACTCATGCTAATGAACAACTCTGGACTCTTCTCAACACTTCCATGCCAGGAAGAATAGTTAATAAAATTCCCTTTGTCCTGACAGAATTATCCACATTTTAAATTGTACACAGAGAGATACATATTGTTTCATTAATATTAATTATTTCTATTTACTTTCTTTTTAGCAAAAGTTGGGACAATTGCATAGCTGTTTATCTCTCTTGAAGAAATTGTTCTAAGGCTTTTCCAAAGTCCAGCTGCAGAAAAAAATAAGTTTGTAAGAGAGGATGTGTATTTGGAAGGACATCTGACATCTTGTGAGTTATCTAGGCCTGAGAAGTTGACAATTGGGTTCTAATATCTGATATTAATATTACTGGTTTAATTACCAAATAGATCTTTGGAAATGTTCTGGGAGCTGATGGGGTACTTTCTTTGGAAATTATTCCTCCTGCTTTCCTTGCCTTTCTTTCTTTATACCGGTCTGATACTGCACCCATGATGTTATCAGTATTCATTTATTAAAAAATAGGAAAAGTTACTTTTCATAAAAGCTTTTTCATTCTGTATAAGGTAGAGTGCAAAATGACTGCTTTTTGGCTGGGGAAAAGAAGAAAAAACTCTCTATTGTCACAAATCACTGTCTGGTTTTTACGATGCTATATCTCTCTGAGCAGCTGCAGTCTAGTGTAGGGATTGCCCATCTTCAGAAACACACATCCTTAAACAGCTGGAGATAAGCACATTCAGAGCCTTACTCAGAACACACCATCGCATTTCCATTGGTAATGAGTGAAACATCTACAGTACTTTCCATCTGAAATGAGCTTTACTGTAAGCTAAAGATATCAGCAACCGAGAAAAAATACCATGTCAAGTGGGCAGCAATCTCCTGAAAGCATGGTGGCTCTTGCCCTTACACATTAGTAACAAAATTCATTCCTGTGATACCCAAGTAAACACAGATGCTTACTTGCGCCTACAAGGGATGTTTTTCTCATTCTTAGAGTTACAACAGAGGTGATTTTGAAACAAAGAAAGGTGCAAGACTATAAACAGCAGAGGCATTACATGATAAGGAGATGTAAGAATTATGCAGTTGTAGATACCTCTATGTTTATTTTTTTCCTCTCCCTTGCTAAACTTGTGGTTCCTGTGTTTACATGGCAGCTGTCAAGGATTATGTGAGACAACATGCTGTATATTAACACTGCATGAGCATGGGCTGCCTTTGATGATTCTGGGAGGGCTCATGGCAGAGTCTGGATCTGAACATCTCCCCAGATCATTGGCTCTCTGAGCCACTTTCTGCTCCTGTGGACAGCTGTGGCATTGCTCAGGCTTGCAGAGCTCCTGCTTTGGGCACACAGAGAAGAGCCCCCTGAGCCACAGCTGGGCTGTCAGCATGAGTAAGGCAGGCTGGGTTTGAGCCTCCAGGGATAGGGAAAGGACCTCACCCTCACTGGCCCCAAATCTACCCTTTAAGCGGGAGTAGAGAAAAAGATGACTTAGCTATTGTGGTCCTCTCCTTTTCCTGGGCCCTTTTGGCATGAAAATCTACTTAATTGGTTTACTTCACACTGATTACAGCAATGTTGGTAACTGCCAAAAAGCCTGCTGAGCAAAAAATGATGGCTGCTAGCTGTTCCTTGCTCTGACAACCTCCCCTGTGGAAACAGGGCTGGCTGGCTGCAGTAGCAGCAGCATTGCTGAGTCAGGACTCCAAAATAATCCTTACTAAAGGGAATTCTGACATGAGGACATCTATCCCTCTGATTTTCCATGCTGAAGCAATATAAAACCATGCTCCACTCAGTCCCTTTTGAACATGAACCTGTTGAGTTTGACTTACTGAGACAGATGAAGTGATCCTACAGTCGAATTTTGGGCTACACGACTCGTTCTCACAAACATTACTGGCCATTTTTCCTTTGAGACAGCTGCAGGACTGGGGCCAGGCTGTGGGCTACTATGCTCTTGGAGGTTTTCAGGTCAGATGATATAGGAATATGCACCATTAACTTCCTTCTTCAACAATAAAGTTCCCTGTTGTCTCCATATGAGATCAGCCTCCAGAGAGGTGTGCAACAGGGGGAGTTGAAATGAGGTGTCTGGCTGAAGTCTGTTAAACTGTCCCTGATGCTCCACTGCACCAGGGTCTCCAGAGGCAGAGAGGCACCACTCAGTGGAGAGAAGACAGGTTAATGCACATTTTGTATTTGTGACCGTGTGAGATATATAGGGGTAAAAAAAGCTCTGTCTGGATTTATATGAGCAAGACACCCATTGAAATGTTTCAGCATTTTCAAAAAATCCTGATTAAAAAGTTGGCTTCACTTCTAGCTCCAAGCAGGCAAGGACTGCAAATAAGACATCGCCTCTCTCCTCTCACTCTTCTATTGGGAGAATTTTGCATAAATTAAAATTAATGCATTTTTTCAACTAGGTCAGTGGAATGTAAATGTTCTGTACCAGGGAGGATTATACATGTAACTCAGTTAAGGGATACACAGCACACATCAATCCTGCTGTATTTATCAAAGCTGAGCTGTTTGGAACAGAAAGAAACCAAAGTTTTTCTACCAAAGACTTCATTGCAGTGTCTGAAGGCTCATGGGGTTGAGGATGGGTATTTGTCTCACTTCTGGGAAATCTTAAAGTCTTTGGCTCTTGTCTAGATGTCAAATATATCTTCAAATTTGGTCATGAAATCTGTGTGATAAAGTGGGACAGCAGAAACAGCTCCATCTCAGTGGTTTTAGCTCCATTGGGAACATGCCTCCCGTGTTTGCAGGCAGTGCAACATGAGACTCAGCAGCAAGTTGAACAGAATTGAATTTGTGCTGCCCCAGGAGTTTTTCTGCTCCTGCTGTCAGGCCCACATCTGGCTGCTGGCAACTGTGTGGGGCCCTCAAAACTGCCTATTTATGTCTTAGACCCCATATTCAGTCTGGATGCAGATACTGTGCTACTGAACTAGTGCATCTGAAACCCTCATGGGGCCCGCACACAAGCAAATGTAATGAATGTAAAAGAATGTAATTTTCTTTCTCTCTCTCTCTGACTTGGATTTTCTGCAAGCAAATGCACACTCAAGTGTATGGAAATTAATGGCCACCCTTACTTCCAGCTGTGCTGGAAAGAGGCTTCAGAGGTAAATAGGATGTTGCTGCTTTCAGAACTGGACTGGAACTTTTGTTTAGATGGGCTTAATACTGTATATTCTGGTGTAAGGAAAGATGCTGTGACTGAGACCATAATACAACAAGAACTAAAACAAAATTGCAAAATTTTTTTTCATAATGGATGACACTTTGTTAGCTCCCCTTAAAATAACCTTATATTCTAAAGAAATAACTAAACCTTTTGGAGTTGCAGTTCTTTTATGAGGATCAGAACAAAATTGCTATCAACGCAGAATTGTCCCAAACAAACTTTTAATAGTAGGTGGAGAGAAATGGAACCTTGTTTTTCATATGATTCCAGTATATCCTTTCCTTGCCTCTCACTGCACAATATATCCAGGATGTATTTTCCTATTCCTTCAAATGAAAATGCTCTAGTGATTGTGATTAAAAGTCTCTACAGTCCAGAACTTGACCTCAGATATCAGCCCACGTGGATATTTAAGGAAATGCACAAGGACAGGGGCAGTCAGTGCACAGTGGTCTGTACTGTTCTGGCTTTTAATGATCTATAGTTTCAGGAGTTACTGAGCTACAGGTTGAAGGTGGATATTTCATCTTAATAATGGTCCTATGTGACATGATTTTGTCTAAGTATTTTAAAAACATATTTGTGCAAAAAAAAAGTTACTGTTTTGGTAATGGTTTAATGCATCATGTGGAAAATTCCTACCTTATAGTTCACATCTACTGTAGGATAATTCGTTATTCCTAATTCTTTCATTGGAGAAACACAAATAAACCTTGTCCTGTTTACCTTCTCCATGCCATTGGTGATTTTATACACTCATCAAGTAAGTAAGGCAGTCTTCTTTCCAAGCTGAAAAGCTGTAATTTAGTGTTTCCTGAAAAATACATGGTTACAAAACTCTGACTATCCTTGCTACCTGTTCTATATCTTTTCAGAAGTTATTAGATCAGTGCTGTAATACAATTTTCTGTTCTACTTTATTGTGTTCCCTCATTCAGCAATTCCTACTATCCAATTTGCCTTTTGACTGTTGCAGAGCAATAAGTGATGTTTTCAAAAACCTCATATCTTAATTTCAGTTACCCAAGATCTTTCTTAAGTGTTGCTATCTAAAGATTGTCACTGCACATGTATAAGTAGAGTTATTTTTTCCCTAAGTGCCTTACTTTCTACTTGTCAATATTGAATTTCATCTGCCACTTCACTGTCAGTTGGTATTATAAGCTCTGCAACAGTCAGCTTTAGCTTTGATAATTGTGAATAACTTTGTATCATCTGCAACTTTGCCAGTATTCACACGCTTTGACATGCCCCATACAGAGGTGGTGACCAGCACCAATCCCAACATAAACCCTTGGACACTTCTTTTGTAAATCTACCACCAGTCCAGAGAAAATGTTGCTTTATTTATTCTGTCACTCATACAACCACCTATCACATTACTCACTTTTGGTCCTTGAGATGGTGGTTGGTTTAAGCTTTGCTTTGGTAGCTCAGCATTTTCAGATTTGGGCTCTTTTAGCACACTTAGTTGAATCGCATTTTGTCTTCATTGTTTGGCTGGGGTTGATTTATCCAAGAGGATCTGCTTTACAGAGACTGTCTGTGATTCTCTTTGTCCACAGCTGTTCCACCTTGCCATCAAAGCTTCAGCTCTGGGAAAAATGCAGGTATAATTACTTGTTTATCAGAAATGTCAACCTTTTGCATTTTCTAGCAAAACTAATCCTTAAAAGAAGGGTCCTGTACACCTAGACTGAGCTCTTAGACTGAGGGTGATTTCTTTACAAACTCAGGCCTGGAGTACTCCAGTATCCAAGAATTAGCATTCTGTTGAGCATGGGAGTGCAGTGGAGTAGTCTTTTGTATTGTACCAAAGAAGTGGGTTAGGGAGAACTGACTGCTGCCAATCAAATGTTCACTCATTAATGTGTCCATGTGAATAAGTCTGTGTTGACATCTATATAGTGCACAAAATCTGTGCTCATGTGTTCCCCTGAACTGTGATCTGAGCAACACACATAATATGCTTATACCTCTTCTTGTAAGTGAGAGACTTCTAGCAGGGCAGCAAGCTGCATTTTCACCCTTCATTTTCCAATTTGTTTCCAGTGCAGGAAGTTCTATAGTCTACAGGTCTTTCTCTGACAAGCAGGGGTAGAGTTTGGCTTCAGTCAGACTGGCAAACTGGTGAGTCTCTTCTAACTTACTTTGTGCCATCTCTCTGTGCTAGAACAAACAGAAGTCACTAAGCTGAGGATTGCCAAAGCTGTACAAAGTGTAGCTTATATCACTCTCTGCTGTTCTTGACTACAACTCCACAATATGATCTCATGAAGAAAACAATACAAATTCTGATAAGTATTTTAAATATAAAAGCCTCCTTGGATATTAAAGTCTCATCAGATATAAAATTCTATTACATTACATTGACAAGGTGCAAATCACACTGCAAGTAATAGACATTTAAGCTACTCTCAAAAATAGCTGCACATCTTCTCATTCTCATTACCATGAGCTACTGATTATAGAATTTTGTGATGCTTAAAAGCACCATCCATCTGGATTAATTTCCCTGGCACCCATGATGGATCAGACCATGACCCCCAATATCACTGTCCCTCATGTGAAGCTCTGCTCATGTCTGGCAGCTGCATGCACAGATCTAGCTCATGCAACAGTGACAGACTTCCCAATGTACCAGATTCATTGAGGGAAGAAAGAAAAAAGAAAAATAACAGACTTAATACCAGACTTGAAAAAATTAGGTTTTAGTCAATGTATTCTTGTTATTTGTCACAATTAAACTTTTTTTTCCTTTATTAGCATTGTCTCTGCAAAAAATGGTTGAAAAAATTATGTTAAGGCAAATAAACATAACTCTTTTTTTGTTTTGGTGGTTTTGGTTTCTTTACTTCACCATATTTGTGTTCTAAGTCCTTACATTCTGCAGAAGCACATACCAAACCCTGCTGCCTCCCATCAACACCCACTATAGGATCCCAGTGGATGTAAACACTGTTATATCCCAGGAAAGCAGAGTCCTAATCTGTTCCAAGTACCCAGCTCTTGTATTTTTAATGGAAAACTCATGATGGAACCTAATTTGGTACCTATAAAAATCTATGTTTACTTAAAATTTGGGTTCAGTGACTGATTCTGATCACCAATACCTAGATTAATATTTGCTTTGTGATTTGCTCAATTTCTTTAGCGTGGTATGTTCTGCAGACCCCGTTTTCCTCTGACGATTTTCCTGATGCTTTATGCAAGATTGGGCAGGACTCAGCACCTGGAAAGTGCTGAGCGTGCTCAGGTACCATTGAACTGAGGAGCTCTGAGGCTGTCCAGGATTTTGCTCAGGTGTCTTTGAACCTTTGGCCCGGCAAGGGACTCGCGACACAAAAGCTCGTTTGTTGGCCCGCGATGGCTTCTCCCACTCTCCTGGTGCATGTCAGCAGCAGCATCGTGCGGGGAGAGGAGAGCAGCTCCCGACTGCACCCCGCATCGCCGTGTGATAGGGGAGAAGAAGAGGGGCGGGGATTCGTTACAAATAACAATTAACCCCTCATGTTGGCTTTTCTGGCCGGAGTAAAGGCTGCTGCTGCCCGGGCCGAGAGCAGCACTGGTGTGGAGACAGGCAGAGATGAAGGGAGGGAGGGAAGAAGGCAGGCAGGGATGCAGGCAGGGATGCAGGCAGGCAGGGATGCGGGCAGAGGTGCAGGCAGGCAGGGAGGCAGGGATACAGGCAGGGATGCAGGGAGGCAGGCAGAGATGCAGGGATGGAGGCAGGCAGGCAGGGATGCAGGCAGGGATGGAGGGATGCAGGCAGGGAAGTAGAAAGGGATGCAGGCAGGTATTCAGGCAGGCAGGAATGCAGGCAGGGATGCAGGCAGGGATTCAGGCAGGGATTCAGGGATTCAGGCAGGGATACAGGCAGGGATGGAGGCAGGGATGGAGGCAGGGATGCAGTGGTGCAGGCAGAGATGCAGAGAAGCAGACAGGGATGCAGGGATGCAGGCAGGGATGCAGAGAAGCAGGCAGGGATGCAGGGGTGCAGGCAAGGATGCAGAGAAGCAGACAGGGATGCAGGGGTGCAGGCAGGGATGCAGGGGTGCAGGCAGAGATGCAGAGAAGCAGACAGGGATGCAGGGATGCCGGCAGGGATGCAGAGAAGCAGGCAGGGATGCAGGGATGCAGGCAGGGATGCAGGGGTGCAGGCAGGGATGCAGAGAAGCAGACAGGGATGCAGGGATGCCGGCAGGGATGCAGAGAAGCAGACAGGGATGCAGGGGTGCAGGCAGGGATGGAGGCAGCGATGCAGGCAGGGATGCCGGGGTGCAGGCAGAGATGCAGAGAAGCAGACAGGGATGCAGGATGCAGGCAGGGATTCAGCCCGGCCCCGGCGGCAGCACGAACGCCGCACACCCGTGGCAGCGCGGCGCGGCCGGGCTCCCGCAGCGCCCCCTGGCGGCACCGCCCCGCTCGGGCTCCCCCAGCCCCGCAAAGGGCGCACGGGCCCGGCTGTGCCCGCAGCGAACGAGCGCGGCCGACCCGCGTTTGCCACAGGTGATGTGCCAATATAGCCTGGAGATCAAATGCAACACTCTCAGAGGCAGACCTGGCACACCCACTTAGCCTCAGGTGCTCAGCTCAGGGTGCACACCTGGAGACCATCAGGGCAGCGAGGGTGGCAGCACTGGCATGCTGCAGAGAAGTGTCTGGTTCTTCAGCCTGTATGATGATCATTGCCTTTTCTGTGGAAGTTTCTCCATCTACCCAACCTGCAGAAAAGCAGGCCCTGAAAAGCCTCTTGTGCCCAGGTTGCTCATCAAGTGCAACGTGCACTTCCTAGCACTAATTCACATTTCCTGGCACTCACCTCCTATGGACTCTTCTTGGGGTTCCCACTAGGTGACCTGTTGCAGATGGGCAAAAGATGTTATAAAAGAAAGGCCTTATGGTATCAGGCCTTGCTCTGCTGAATTGCAAAAACTAGCCTGTCACTTCTTTAAGTGCAGAGAGCTTGCAAGTTCCCATATGAAACAATCTTCGGTATGAAAAGTTCATTTCACAATAACCTATTCTTGGGGAGAAAAACAAGTAGCAGTTGCATAAACATTAGATTTGTCCCATGAAAATCCACAAAGGAAAAATGTGAACACCTGAATCTTAGCATGTACACAAATAACCTTCTGACCAATGAATGAAGTACTAAAAAAACTACCAGCCAACTGGTGTTGCACATGAGGTTTGTGAAAACTGTATAAAATGTGCTATGTGAATAAAAGAGCGGCCTTTTCTGCATGAAGAAAATGGAGTCCCAGCTGATTTATTACAACAGTAACCCTCAGTAACAGCTGCAGCCCTTGTCACCTTTGCATATTGCTTTGAAGCATAAGGTCAGTTTTAGAGAAGGACACTTCCAAAACTGGGATGAAGGGATGACATCAAACTTGGTACATGCTTGTTCTACTTCCTTGTGCAACAGCTGCCTACTGCAAAGGTGGCTAAATTCCCCAAACCATGAATAGTGCTAAACTTACCAATCAAGACAACAGGTAGTGTAGAGATTTAGAGATCTTTGGAGTATTTTCTAACCCTTCTGCAGAGATAGTTCAGCCCAGCTAGGCAGGATACTGAGTCTTCATCCTAGCACCCCTCCAGTACATCACTTGGGACTGCAAGAACTCCTCCATAGCTTCTGTACTGCAGACCACCAAGAGAGTTTGAAGATCTGGTCCAAGAAGGGGATCAGCTATTTCTGAAATTATAGATAAGAAAGGATTTTTTTTTTGTTTGACAGTAATGACCCTTGTTATTTCTAACTGTTTATTAACAAAGTAATAAGTGTTAGCTTTTATTGTCTCTATCAATCCTATGTATGAAATACCCCAAACAAGTATGGGTCCAAGGTCAATTTGTGCTGCACACAGTCTGAGCTGGGACTGCTATGCCAGAGAAAACAGCTTGTTACAGCCTCAGTGGCTCATTAATGGAAGGAGGAGGAAGTGATCAAAGACACCCTTTTGCTCAGACACCACCTTTAGAGGGGATGGCAAAGGTGCTTTAAGGAAAGCTCATCCTCTTTGAACTCCCCGTGTGGTGAGCCGGTGCCTGCACACATCTGTGGGTGATGCTCACACACCAGCCAAACCAAGCGTGGCTGCTGCCCTGCTCCACACTCCATGGGGTGATTCACCAGCAGACACCGTGTCTGAAACAAGGGCGGGAGCCAGAAGGGACTGTTAGGGATAGAACCACCCACTGTGCCTTGCCAGATACATCACTGCCTGCCTGAAACCTCATGGCCATCCTGCCAAGGGGGCCAGCTCGAGGCAGCACTGCCTGGGGCTGCCTGCACCTTGTCCAAGTGCTGAGGGCTGCCAAGTGCAAGTGCAGCCCCAGCTGGGCTGTGGTACAGGGCTGTGCCTCGTGGTAAGGGAATGCAGGGAGTGCCAGGGCTGTGTTTCTGGGCTGAGGAGCCCAGCACTGATTTCAGTGCAGAAACTCCCATGGGGAGAAGCCTTGCCAAAGGGAGTGGAGCAGGGGGCAGGGCTGTGAGCCTGGCCAAAATGTGGGCAGGAGGAACACTACCCTCCTGGTCTGGCATGGCTCTTCTGTACCATGCACTAAAGATCCAGACTTTTTCCCTGTCCAGAGACCGTTGTGTATTTCTTATTTTGCAGCTTTTAAGAGAAGGTTGACACCCCTTCATATGTTCATATTAACGTCTGTATTTTTAAATTCTTTTTGCAGCACTGTTTCTCATCAACAGATGCACCCTGTAGCATTTGTCATGGAGTTCATCCTGCTCTTGAAATACTTATATACTCCAGAATTATGTAAAGAAACTATATTTGGCCCTGTTGCTTTTTTTCAGTGCGTACCTGCTATGTGGGGAGACAGAATTGAAACCTTCAGAAGGACCAAACCAAGGCCACGTGTTTTTTTAAAAACAAACACTATCTTATTTAACAGAAAGAGAGGCAGAGAAAGGCAGGATGGGCTTTGATCATGCCTAATTATGGAGTGTAATATTGGTTATGTGGATACAATGTTTTCATGGGTGCTTTTTTTCTGCCCAGAAAAACAAAATTCTCCTTAAAGAAACAGCTGTGTCCTGCCGGCAGCCTGCAGAAGAATGGCATTAGTCACGTGCAGTCCAACACGTAGCACGATTGTAAAGTCCTCTCTATGAGACTGACAGGAGCTATTCACACTGGCCCCCTCCACCATCTGCCTCAATGGCAGGCTGTGGGGCAGCAGCAGCCCCCCCGCGCTGCCTCTGCACGGCCTCAACACTTACTGCCTGCTCAAAGTCTGTCCCCAAGTGCACAAAATCAGGGACTGAAAGCAAAGAGAGGATGTCACTCAGGTCAAAGCAGACTGTCAAGAGGAAAGAAAAAAAAAAAAAAAAAAAAAAAAAAAGGAGAATAGGAAAAGAGTAGGAAAAGAATCAAAGTTTCATCTGCTGGAGTGCCAGGCTGCTGCTCTCCTGGGAGCAGAGGTGTTAGTTTCAACAAGATGTGGAGGGTGAGGAAAGGGGACAAGTGGATAGCACAAGAATGGGGAGAAATCCCATACTCTTTTTCCCTGAGCTTAGAGGACTCCCTCTGGGGCAGGACCATGATGTGTGAGTGTCAGTGCCAGGGAGAGATGTCCCTGCTGCTGTCTGCCAGCGCCTGCGTGCTGGAGTGCAGGAAGGGATGTAAGGCCTTTCTTTGGCTGCACCCCTATGCACACACTGTCAGACATCCCCTTCAAACGAACCTGCAGGTTCTAGAATGGACAAGCTTCCATCCCAGGCTGGGGCCAGGCTCTAAGCCAGTTTGGGATCCTGAGTGCCATCAGTACCACACCACCTTTCTCCCTCATCCCTCTCCCCTCCACACACTTCAAAGGTCAGACTACATGGAGGCAGATTCATTTTTGTCCTATGACCTGATTTCCCTTCTCTTTTACAGACAATGACATTTTTCCTCATGACAGAAATTCCTGCTATCAGTTCCTGAGGTGAGTGGCTCAGAGTCACTGCAGTCCTTTCCTCTCCCATGGCATTCACCTTTAAGGTCACCCAGTTCTTGCAGTATGATGTTAAATAACATCTTTCATTTTTATACCATCAGTGCATCATTAACATCTTTCCACTTCAGTCACTGTCAGCATGCAATCTAAAATCAGGACCCCAAGGAAGAGTTTTAGTGATCTTCCTCCATCCCAAAACTACTCCTCTCCAGGCCAGTACTTCTGGTTTCACCATGAATCATCATCACCTCCCCTCTCCTTTTCAAGTCTGAAGACAAAGCAGAGGCTTAGGAGGCAGCAGGTGAGTGAAAACACATCACATAATTGAATTATCTTTGCTTTTAACTGCCCATAGTGGACTAGACAAAGAAAAGGAACAATTCACATGCAGCCCATCTGAGATGTTCCAGCTAACTGTCTAACACTTCAAAACAGTTGGAGCCCCATTTTCTCTTTGCTTCAAAGTCCACATCCATTAGGCTCAACAAGAAGTAACAGGACTGTTACCAAATAGGGAAAAAAATTTACAAAAAATTAAAATAATGGAAATTTAATTCTCTCCTCTCCTCTGTATCATATCTGTACTGCTCAATTGTTCATCAAGCTACCTTTTCCAGCATGATTTAGGTATTCCTGCTATTCAAAATGCTCATGGGAGTTATGAGACAGGAATCCCAGCCCCAGGTAATAGTATGCATTTCAGTTAGTGGGTGTGCTCATGTAGTCCAGGATAACCTAATGCTGGAATACCTTTGCTGAATGGGCCTCTCAGCCTGGAAATAAAATTTGTAAGATTTAGGTGTTGAAGTGACTAAAAGATAACATTGCTTACAATTAGTGACACCTTAAAAAAAGTTTTGCAGGTATTTTTGTGCAATAAAATCTTCTTTCCTCTCTTCTTCATTTAGTCTCAAAGGAAATACTTCATTTCCGGAGAGGCCTGGCTGCAATTTTCAAGTGAATGGATTTATTCTTGTGCTTTACTTAAAAAAGGAGTTAGAAAACTTTACATACCAAAAATTCCCAAGAAGACAGCTGTCAGGAGGTGACATGTCGGATATGAAGTAGCTCTCCAGCTGGTCCCTGTCTGCATGCTGGGAAGGCATGTGGAGACATTTTTTCAATTGCTGTACTAGTTTGACATGTTCACAGTGGAAAATGATGTATCATTCTTGAGCCTTTGCTTGGTGGACACTTCAAAGTGCATTGGATCCTCATAGAGGAGTGCCCTATTGTTAATTGTTCCTTTCACATGTACATTGGGATGAACATGGTGAGAGCAGCGAGGAACAAAAGGGCTCCGGTGGCCTCTTAGAGAAAACCCTGTGCAGCTCAACCTGAGTCTGACCTTGAAAGGGTGGGTTGCTCTGGTTTTTAAATCCTGCTTGCTGGTTCATTCCCCTTTGGCACCCCCCTGTTACCAGCTGCAGGGGAATGGGACGGCAGAGCAGCGAGTGTAGCAAGGCCTGGGGAGCTCCTCCACCCCTGCCATGTGGTGTCCAAAGAGCCACATCCTGCACCCTTCTGGGAGAGGATGGGCATGGCTGTAGTGTAGGAGCTTGGAAAGAGCTTCTGCAGTGAGTGTGTTGGAGGTATGAGGGTCTCTTATTGCCCAGTAAGCAGGCAAGTCACCTCCACCCTCCTCGATCCAGCCCACCCCCTAGCTGCAGGCCCAGAGCACAGCCCAGCGTTCTGAGGCCTCACAATTGGATGCAGGTCTCATAATATATGGTACGAGCTTCCCAGGCCTCTGAGGACAGAGTTCATTAATATCCTGAGATAATCTTTGACTCCCAGGTACCTGTCACATATCTCTCTGTCTCTCCCTTTTGCTGCCTCAGGAAACCAACTACCTTCTAGCGGGAAACTGCACCATGAAATTTGGTGTCCTGGACTGGGTTTGACAGCTCAAGCACAGGAGGCAGCTTAAGACTGACATGACTCCTTGGTGTGAATCTCTTTGAATTAACCAGACAAAACCTCTCCCTGTAGTCTCAGCAGAAGTGTCTGTGCAGGCCACGCAGACACTGGGAGGAGAGAGGCACACCTGCAAGTAGCAAATCACCCACCGTGCTACAGCCCACTGTGGTGCCAACAGCTCTGCAGCACATTCTGTTGCAGGATGTCCTGACCCCAAGGTCTCCCAGAAACACCTCAGCCTGGGCACCCCCAAGTGTGGCTCAGGCCAGACTGAGAGAAGAGGTGTGAAATAGGGATGGGTGCACCAACACAGGGATTCTGAAGAATCAGCCCTGAGGCCTCTGCCCAGACTTTCATATAATGGCCCAGTCTGGATCTTGGCTTCCTCTGATGAAAATGGGATAAATAGAAGTAAAATAAGGTAATACTCAGTAAAATGCTTTTAAAATGTGGCTGTTTTCATCCCTCAGTTCTTAGGCTTTTGATGCCTCATGTCCTTAAAGTAGATTTTACTTGCAAAATGTCTTGGATTTCAGTCCCTGCTTTCCTCAGCACACATTTGTGTTTGGTTCAGAGCTGGCACTATCTCCCTGATGATGCACAGGTCCCGTCCCCCTATCCAATCTTCCCATCCCCAAGGTACTGGGGACTGGAGAGCAGGAGCAAAGCTTCTTCAGCTTTCTCTGCATTTCTCTTCCTCTGCCTTCTTCAGCTGGCTGGCATACAGGCTGCTGCCAGCTCTGTGTCATCAGTGCACACCAAGGGCAGCTCTTCTGCTCTCCTTTTCCTCAAGCTCTAGGTTTTACTGTGCTTTTAAGTAATTGTCATCCCTTAGGGACAAGCCTTGGAGAAGGCAGAGGGCTCGCATAACTCTGGATCAGTAAAGGAAGCAGCTCAATTAGCATTTCACACGCCTTTTCTTCCCTCTCTTCTTACCTTCCCTGCAGCGGGCATGCTTTCCCCTTAAAGGATTGTCCTGTTTCTGCTCCTTGCCAGCGTTGGCAGGGTGACAGTAGTCGAGTGTGCAAACTTGTGCTATTGTCCCCAGGCCAGGGGGAGTCATGGAGACCCACTAATATGACACAGGAAAATGTTTGCTGATGGCAATTCTATGGGCTTTGTCTAACTCTTTCTCCATCATGACGACTCGATTTAAGTCTCTAACTGTTTGACTACAGATGCAAGAGTACTATCCAACTCCATCCTTTTGTTCGGGTAGTTTGAATGGGTAATTCAGCTTTTGTGTAACTCAATTGAGGGGGCAAACATAAAGACAAGATTCTTGAGCGCTCAAGCTCCCTTTCCATGGATATCTGCACATCTCTTTAGAGATTTGTTCCTTTCCTACCTTTTTCTGACATCATCCTCCCCTTAAAAAAAAAAATGCTCTGATGGAGAACAGTTAAAAGTAGGCTAGTCCAGTCCCCCGTATTATATTGTCCTGTGCCAATGAAGCATGTTTAGTATCAGCCCCCAGACAGCTTTGGAGAATGAAGAGAAAAGAGTGTCTAAACTTTCCTAACTGATCTTCAGCATTTTTGCTTTGGATTGTGTAATTTTTAAATGAAAGGTTTCTATCGGGGTGAAGAGGATAGGGAGAATGGTAGAAATCATGGGGAAATGATTGTATTTATTAGCTGTCTTTCTACGGCTGTCCCCATGGAGACAATTTGTGATGGCAAAGAATGCAAGGAGGGGAGGCTGATGCCTGATTGGGATGCTTTGTATTTGGCAAAGTGGCTTCTGATTGGCCTGGGAGAGCCCCGAACTCGCTGGAGTCGATATTCATTCAGCTTGCTCAAGTGCTTGCTAAACTTCATCCAAACAGTGGCGGGCCCCGGCTGCCTCCGCCGAGATTGGCGGTGTGTAACCTGCCTAACGAGATTAGCGGGGAAGCGGCTCCCTCTGCTCTGCAGCCACGCCGCCGCCAGCACCGGTGGAAAAGCAGCCGCACGCCGGGTGAGTGTCCGTGCTTGCTCACAGGGCGGCCACCCCGGCTCTGCGCACCGCAGCGCTCTCTAACACGATTAGAGAGCCGGCCTCGAGAGCCGGCCCGTGCGAGCCGCTGTGTGCCGGGCAGCGTGCGGGGCGCTGTGTGCCGGCCCGGTGTGTGCCGGTGTGTGCTGGGCACGGTGTGTGCCGGTGTGTGCTGGGCACGGTACCGGGCGCTGTGTGCCGGCCCGGTGTGTGCCGGTGTGCGCCGGGCACGGTGTGTGCCGGTGTGTGCCGGTGTGCGCTGGGCACGGTGTGTGCCGGTGTGTGCTGGGCACGGTACCGGGCGCTGTGTGCCGGGCACGGTGTGTGCCGGTGTGTGCTGGGCACGGTACCGGGCGCTGTGTGCCGGGCCCGGTGTGTGCCGGTGTGTGCTGGGCACGGTGTGTGCCAGTGTGCGCTGGGCACGGTACCGGGCGCTGTGTGCCGGCCCGGTGTGTGCCGGTGTGTGCTGGGCACGGTACCGGGCGCTGTGTGTCGGGCACGGTGTGTGCCGGGCACGGTGCGGGGCGCTGGGCTGCGGGCACGGTACCAGGAGCTGTGTGCCGGCCCGGTGCGGGGCGCTGGGCTGCGGGCACACCTCCGCCCCCCGGCCGCTTCCCCGCGCTCGTTTGTGTGGCTGAGGAGTTTGACATGTCCCCCTACCCTCCCTCCACCTGCTTAGCGCTGTTTGAACCAAAGCTTCTTGCTCAAAAGTCTGCCCGTCATGTTTCGCAGGTTTGCCAAGGTTCGTCTGAAGAAGGATTGCAAACTTTTCATGGGAAACTCTGCACGGTGCGTTCAGTGAGATGGCATCGGACAGCGAGGTAAAAACTCTACTGAACTTCGTTAACCTGGCTTCGAGCGACATCAAAGCGGCTCTGGATAAATCAGCTCCTTGTCGCCGGTCAGTTGATCACAGGAAATATCTGCAGAAGCAGCTCAAGCGGTTTTCCCAGAAGTACTCACGGATCCCTCGGTGTCACCCCAGCAAAGCCCCCGAGTGCGGCTGGCGCAGGGCGGCGGAGGAGCGGGCCCGCGGCCCCCAGCCCGAGGCGCCCGAGCCCGGCCCCCACGGCGGGGCTGCCGCCGAGAAGGGGCTGCAGACGGCCGAGGCGGGGGAGAGCCTCACCGGGGAACGGCTTTTGCAGGAACAAAAACCCGAGGCTGCCCGCCCGGACCAGGTGCCCATGAGGAAGCGACAGCTGCCCGCCTCCTTCTGGGAAGAGCCGCGGCCGGCGCAGAGCCTGACGGGCAAAGCCTTTCCTGCCGGCCCTGAGGGGCTCCAGGCGCCCAGAGACGCTGCTCCGTATGAGGGGAAGAAAAGCAGAAGGAGCCCGGACGCTGCAGGCCTGGAGAGCCCCCCTGACCCTGCGGCACATGCCGGGGAGAAGGAGCCCGCCGGGGCCCTCTCGGGCCGAGTGGGCGCCTGGACCTGCTGCCCGTTCCCTTGCCCCGGGCCGGGCGTGTTCCAGCCCCCGGGCGCGCTGCCCCCCTCGCCCTTCCCGGGGCTGGGGCTCTGGAGGAAGAGTGCGGCCGCGCTGCCGCCGGAGATGCCGCACTTCGGCAAGGAGGCCGATGGCCCGGGGCAGAAACTCTACAGGCCCATGGTTCTGAAACCCATCCCCACCAAGCCCGCCATCCCCCCACCCATCTTCAATGTTTTCGGCTATCTTTAGCGGGCGGGTGCCGGAGTCATGCCGAGCACGGCAGCTCCTGAGGCGGATTTGAAGCGCCGGGCCAGCTCCGGGCCTGAGGTGCTGGCCGGGCAGGAGGCCGGCGAGCACACCCTCTGCTGGGCGGGCTGCAGGGAATCGGGAACTGCGGGGAGCGCACTCGGGCCGCACTCTGCTCTCCGTGCACGGGGGTAGATCGGGAATAAAGCTCGCCAGGCCGGGGCCATGGAGCGTGAGGCCGGGGCTGTCATCGATGGGCATTGTCCGAGCCGCGGCGAGCGGGGCTGCGGGCCCTTCATAGCCGCACCTGTAACACCTTGGGGACTCCTCCACGTGGGAACATCTTTCTGGGGCTGCCCGGCGGCAGCAGCAGTGAAATGGAATGAATTCAATGCATTCAAAGAGTATTTGTACTTTAAAGTCATTCCAGAGAAGTCAAGATATTCAGGTCATTTCGTTTTGTATGCGAGAGACTGGAAGTATGGTATTTGATGTAGAAATCACTTGTGATTGATTTAAGCTCATGCTGTATGTAAATACTGAGAGAATTAAAAGAAAAAAATAAGGGAAGAAATAAGGTAATTTTATTTTGGTGATTCTGCAAATGCAGTCTTAGTTTTGCCCCACTGGGTAGACACAGATTTGCAACTGGTGGGGAGATACTAGGGCTGAAATCTCTGCCTATTCAGATTGATATAAATTAAAAGTAATTCTTCTGGGCTAGGATATTAGCTAGTGCTAAGCTGGTGCAAATGGAAGTGGGATGAATTTCCACATCAGGAGTTGCTCTGCATCAACAGAATAAACGAGGAACCTT
Source organism: Oenanthe melanoleuca (assembly GCF_029582105.1). Lineage (NCBI taxonomy): Eukaryota > Metazoa > Chordata > Aves > Passeriformes > Muscicapidae > Oenanthe > Oenanthe melanoleuca. The sequence goes on from NC_079339.1 coordinate 46,027,598, forward strand.
ATTATTTTAAAACAAAGCTATTAGGAGTAATGGAAGAAAAAAGTAAAGAAAAGTCTTGATTTCTTGCTGAGAGATATCTTATTTTGCCTGATTTTAAGATTTTATCACAAGACTTGACTGTAAATGTTTTGCCTAGTATTTTCCTAATTTTTTTAAAACAAATTGGCATTGGAGAATTTATTAGGAAATATTTTTAAGTTAGGTTTCTCTTAAACCCATGGAGAAAGTGGTACTAAGACACAGAACATAAGATATGAGAGGTTTAATACTGCAGGTGTATATATTTATTTGGCTATAATGGAGTAAATCACTGAAGGTAAGAAAAGTATATTTTGGGGTAAAGAATGGACCCCTGTGATTGCCAGGGCCTGAACCTCCTGTTGGTGAAGCTAATGGGAACTTCTGCCAGGACTCAATAAAAAGTGGCTTTGATTGGTTTGATCTGGGACTGGCATAGCTCTCTATGACTCCTGATATCTCTACAAGGGAAAAACCAAAAAACACTTCATTTGAGTGCATTGCAATCATTAAAAAAATAGAATCCATAACAATTATAGAGTATCATTTTGTATCTTCTGATGTCCTTGGTATTATATAACCAGGCTGCAATTTTTATTAGGATATGAACTCCCACTGGGATTAGCTCAGTTGGTCAGAGCCTGGTGCTAATAATGCCAAGGTTGTGGATTTGATCCCTCTATGGGCCATTCACTTAAGAGTTGGGCTTGATTATCCTTGTGGGTCCCTTCCAATTTAAAATATTTTGTGATTCTACTCCCAGGCTAATAGTGGTTTACTCTTTCCTCAAACCTCACATATCCCACCAATGTTCACTTTTATGGAAACATTGTCTGTAATGTATTTGTAGTGCAGGCAGACAATAGAAATGGTTTTCATTGCTTTCTCCCTGCTATGGCACTTGATATGTATCAAGCCAGTATAGACTGTAGGAGAGAGAGCAAGAAATGTCTTTGGTAGCACCTACCTGCAACTAAATTCAAGGTGTGAGGTGCTAAAGAGCTAACCTAGGGGCTGAAGACATCAGGCTATCTCTTGATCCAGAAGTGAAGACAGGAACCTACTTGGATGCCTTTCCCTTTTTTGGAAAAAATCCATGAGGAAACTCTGTCCATCTCCAAAAAGAATGTAACAGAAACCAGAGCCACTGAAGTTAAGGGCAGGAGAGCAAGGGCTTTTAACTTACAGACCTGTAGGTAAGGATTTTTTTTTAATTGGAAATAGGGGGCTTTTCTCACATCAATAGCTCTGTGTCACTCCTTTAATGTAGATGCAGCCAGATGCTGAAGTCTGTCTCAGTACTGTCAGTGTAGAGCAGCCTCTTTGGTATTGGTCTGGATTTCAATTCGGGTGGCCAGACCAAGTAATGGAATGAACTACTGGTATTGCAGTAGTTGTTGTGTTCAAGTGTTCTTCTTTGAGTTCATTAGGGAAATTTCAAAGTGCTGTGGATCACACCAGAATAAGGATTTCTATAAAAATTAAAATACTTGGCAAAGTGGATAGCCTCTGTATAAATTTTATTTCTGAAGAAATCCAGAGAAAGAGGAGTTGAAACCAAGTTTCTATCTTTTGACTATTAAATTCCTAGTTTTCTTTTCTCCTTCTTTTAAACTCTTTCTTATTTGAATATATATTCCTACACATTTTCCTTGTAGTAGAATAGTGTGTTTTAAAGTTTTAAAGATGAAGGACCATTCTAAATAACCTCTGACCCAAATATTTATGCTCCTACACTCAGATTTAAACGAATGTTACTTTTTCAAAATCCATTGTGTCATGGAAGCTTCCCCCCGTAGCCCAAGGAAGCAAGTGGCCCTTGCTGGGGCTTTGAACTGGAGCAGCAGTGAAGTAAAACACAAACGAACAGAAGACAATTGTTAAGTATATTCAAAATCCCTGAATGGGGATGTGTGAGACTTTCCAAATGGTTTGCAAATAATAGCAACTCTGTCTCCTCTCTAGCAATACTCACTGTTCTCTCATCCCTGAGATTACAAGAGAATTATTAATTGTTCAAGCTTGGGTTGATTCAGAATTTTCCTGGATATTTTTGTGTTTGGTTGGTTGATGGTTGAAGTTGCTCTTCAGGACAGCTGATAGTCCTTAAGAATCTACTTGTTTATTCATACTTTGTTTGAAAGATGGAAACATAACATTTGAGAGCTGCTATTTACTAGAACAGAGCAGATTTAAACTTCTAAAAACACAATAGCTTTTATAAATAATGGGAAGGGAGAGGTAAATGAAAACACTTTCATACAAAATGAAATAAAAAATCAAAAAGTGCACAAGAACATCAAGTGAATTGCACATGTTGCAGTAAAAAAAAAGTACAGTAACCTGGTCATGAAATATTCTTAGAACATTTCACATAAAGTCATCACCTCTGAAGGAGTCTAACTATCACACTCAGTAAAACAAGTCGCTTTACCTTGCATTAGAATTACTGATCTACTTGCAAAGCCTGGCTTGCCTGGGTTTTAGAAGATTTTTCTTTTCACAGTAACTTGTAGGTAGATGCATTTAAGGCACATTGAATTTGTGCAGATTCAGTATTGTGCACAAAATAGTATGTTAGTGATTGGAGAGGTAGTGGGCTCCATTTCAGTGCAAATAAATGTAAACTGAGTATGTGAAGGTTTACTTTAAAGATTAAGCAGATAGGACTCAATAACATTGTGATTACCAGACTCCCCCTCTAACAGATAGACTCTTCTCACCTCAGTTTCTGTGTGCAGCATGCACTTATCCTTCCCACAGTTGTGTTATGTTCCCATCTGACCAGTGCTCTCTGGCTCAGTGACTCCTGCCCAGGACAGATTGTTTACAGGAACCAGGACATGGGTCTCCCAATAGACATGATGGTCTCTTGGTTGAAAGAAGAAATGGGCTTTCCACATTTATCCCATTGAAACCCAGTTTCATCTTCTCCAAGGACGTAAAAAAGATACTACTACTTGTTAGACTTCTGTGGACACAAAAATGTTGGCTCAAGGGAAATTCCCAGTTTGGGATACTTATGAAATTCCATATCTGGAGTTATCCATGTACTTGGTGATTGTGAACCCTTTAACCTGCCAGGGTCTTCAGGGCTGTCACTGCACACCAAACTCTGAAGCCGTCTCCACCAAGCTCTGTCTGTATTCATCACCCTCTACAACTCTGCTTTGTTACACTTACTTGATTTCAAGGACTTCTGATTTATATCAATGTAAGTTCCAGACCTTTGTTGCTTAGCCCCAGAAAGTGAGAGATGCATGAACTCCACAGTTATTTCTATCTCTCCAGGTCCTGCTTACCAATACTGGCAGAACTGATATTGCCATTTCTTGTTCCTTTTCTCTCCACCCAATGTTTTTCTAACCTGAACCAATTCCCTGTTCACACTGCAGGAGACAAGGGAGCAGATCTTAAACTGGCAGTAAAGGAAGTTACTGGATGAAACTGCACCAATGGAGGAATCTCACCTGACTTCCAAAGCTTTACAAGATCAGTGTTCAGTGTGAGTTGAAACTCTATTGGTTTTTCAGTTTTTGCATTTACAAAGGGGACAGCAATGGACAGAGTAAGCAATCCTGTGACCAATCATTTTTCTGCTCGCATCCTGTGCCAAGAGTGATGAACACATATCACATAAAATCATCACAGTCTGTGTGCCCAGACAGATTGTATTACTTGTATTTGTGCAACACACTTTAGTCCTGTGTTAAGGTATAAAACTCCACACAAATAAAACTCGGTGCAATGTATTTTCCCTACTTAGGTTTCTATCATATTCCACAGATGTTATGCAGACCAACAAACAAAGCCAGATCTGTAAAGTCTCTGGTGGGGATCCAAGCAGACCATGGTGCACAGCTCCTCTGTCACCTAAGGTAAGGAGTTTTCTTCTTGCATTAAGATCTGCAAAGATGTAGTTCTAAATTTAGTTTCTTCTATTCTTTCTAGGTCCCTAGTGAGGAATAAAGCACTCATCAAAGCAGTTCAGCAAGTCACACCTGTCAAGTGATCTGTAGTCACTGCCAATAACTGTTCATGGGCTCCTTGGCCTCCCCAGCTGTGAGGGAATGTGACTTGTTAAAAACTTCAATAAAAGAATTTCACGGACAATTATAGTGGTTCAGCAGATAGATGGTGACTTGTTAAGCTGCCATAAATCAGTTGTGGATCTGAGCTGTAAATAGGTGACCTAATTTTCAAAGAAGCTGAGATAATAACTTTCATCAGTGTCAAAGGATGCTAACAGATACTTCAAACTTCCAAAGTCAGAAAATTCAGGGCTAAATTCTGAGATTTTTATTCTGCTTCAGTAATATCTCATACTGAATATGATTTCCCTGGTTTAAGTGGAACAACACCTGGTGCAAGCAACTTGGCATTGTTTAGGCACTTGAATAAGGATTTGGAAACTTAATTCTGGATATTCACTTTCATAACTTTTGCAGTTTGAATTCCATAATTTTGAAGTAATTTCCCTTGCTTTCAATCATGGTATGGTTACAGCCACAGAGGTCCAAGGAGGTCAGAGGGGCTTGGCTTTGTAGAGACAAGATCTTCTGGGGGAGGAAGAGAATAAGTTGGTTCAGCAGTGTTGCGTCTCTCCTTCACATCACTCTCTGTTCCTGCTCCTCTAGGGCTTTGTTCTCTTCTGACACCAGCTTTATGAAAGCATAAACCTACTGTTTACAGTGCATCCACTTCTAATTTGCATCAAAAAAAAAAAAAAAAAAAAAAAAGAAAAAAGAGCTGAGGGTTGCTTTCAAATCCCCAATCTAGGAAATTCTCTCAAGCAAAATTTCACTTACTTCCTATTGCAAATATAATACAGAATGAACTATATTCACTACGTGCAAATATTCTTCCATCCTCCTTAAATAAACCTTTCCTTGACTTTTAAAGGATTCAGCATTTCTGGATTTTAGGCTATTAAAGAGTTCTGAGATTTGAAGGTTCAGAAATCAAGTAGTCAATAAGAAAGGTACAAAAAAAAAAATAAAAGTGTTAGCAAGGTGGTGTCAAAATATCAGAGAATTAGCAACCAACACACTTAGCAGAATAGAATAGAAACTACAATAAAAATCTCAGTCAGTGAAGGTAATGTGATTGTTTTCCCAAATACATTAATTCTTGACAAGTTCTGAATTGTGACCATGCAAGGATTCTAAGCTCCAGCACAGCTTCAGGACACTTTTGAGTTCCTCACTGATACTTGCTTCAGAGCTACTCATTTGTCAATGTTGGTTTTTCTTTCTTCTTTGCAGACTAAGGTCTGAGCTGAATTGTGTGTGTGTTTTCTCTTGAAAAACCTAACAGCGGTCTCCTGTGTTAGCTGTCTCCTCCATTTTCTTCTCACTCATGCTTCAAAAGCACATTTCTCTTAGATTAGTCATGGGAGGGTGCTTGACCAAGCCAGCAGCAATTCCTCTGCAGTGTGCACCTGTGCCACGGTGTGACGCCGGGTGCCACGCCGGGAGGCTGCTGCAGTGCAGTGTGCTTGGGCTCACTGTGAGTAATCGTGCTGCAAATAGCGGATCAGCCTGTCTGGGAGAGGCAGCGTGTCAAGGAGTTTAATGCGGCTTCTTCCTACCAGGCTCCGGACCTTGATGCGGCAAAGATGGGAGAGGGGTCGTGGAGGTTCTGAAAGGCAGGCGGGGCAGAAACGTCAGCAGAACAGGTTTTAAGTTGAGGGACTTGAGCTCGGCTTGGGCAGGACAGTGTCAGGGGGAAAATGGGAGGAGGAAGAATGAAAAAAGGTATTTTTTCTGTAATGAAGGTATAATATGTCTAGGATTGGTAGCAGATCATCTATTCTAAGGGCATGGCATAGGGAAGGATGTGAGGCTGGAGGATGGGGTGCTGTACCCATCTCAGCTATAGCAATGGGCTTTCTAGGAGGATTTAAACAAGCCACTTCAAAGTGTTCAGCCTCCCCACTGAGAATAAATGTGATAGGTACCAAATTTAGCTTGGTGCCAGAAAACTGATTCTGATAATATCTATGAAAGACTTTATCCTGAGGTAAAGTATATTAGGAGAGTGGAATATTAATAAAGGCTTTAGAGGCCACTGGTGCCTGCTAGGCTGCTGTGGAGATAGCTGCTCTTCCCACCTGTCCTGACCTGACTGAACCCCAGCTATATCCAAATGGGCCTTTCTGCTCTGCTATGCTCGTTCCCAGTGGGTCAGATCGATGGCTGGTGTGCATTTCACACCCCAGGGCCAGTGACACCCCAGAAATTTCCGACCCTCACACCTGGCCAGTCACATCAGGTTTCAAGTTTATGGGATGAATACTAAGAGGAGATGGTGTCTGAGGTTTTGAATCCAACGGTGGGACTATTTGTGCCAGATTCTTTTCTGGGAGACCATACCTGCTTTTTCTTTAATGACAGCCCAGTCCTCATAGCTGTCAATGTGCTCCTTGAGCCGGGAACAGAGCTGCACGTTACCCACGTAATCCAGAAGAACATCGATGATCGGCCCAGCCCAGCGACTTATCTCTGGAGTAGACACCATTTCACAGAACTTCAAGGAAAAACAGATTGACTACCATCAGTGGGACATAAATGCTCTTGAGGAAGCAGCAATTGCAATAGCCCTGGTAGTTTTGATAGTACCTCCTTCTACCAGCTGTGAGGGCAATCACCAGTTTCCCTTTGGAAAACTTCAACTAAAGCCTATTCTTTTCCAGCTGAGGGCAGAACCCCCTCTTTGCAATCATAGGATGACATAAATCCCTGGTGAAGTCCTAGCTCTGGAGCATGGAATAATGCTGAATTGTCTACAAGTCCAAAGATCCTACTACCAGGGAAATGAAAGGAATCTTAGCCCCAAGCTAGTCAGGGGCTGCTGAAAGGTCCATGCTGTCTAGGGCTCTGTGACCTGGCATGCTGGGTCCTTTTCCTTCTTGGGTGGGGCTCTGTGGGGCAAAAAGGAATCTTGGGGAAAGAGGAATATTCAGAAGAGTGCAGCACTTCCTGCTTCCTGTGAACCTGCTAGTATCTGTAGCTCTGGGGGAACCAAACATCTTACTAGAAACTAGTCTAGGAAAAATCTCTGCACAGATGAATCCCAGGCTGTTTTACTCACTCATGTGAAAACTATCCTTGGCCTAATAGAGGGACGCCTTCCTTACTCAGTCCTGGATCGTGCAAATTGTCTGTCATTTCCAGTGCAAGCTACAGAATACCCAAATCCATTTAATAGAGGGCTTCTTATGGAGATGCAGAAGAATAAACTTAAGGACCTGGCTTTAAGCAGTCTCATTTTAAAAAAATCTGCCCACCTTAATCTAAATATGTATATTATACCAGTCAGTTTCATCTGTCTCTCTTAGTGTTCTTCATATGATGAAGATATCTGTGGACATAATCTGCATGCAAGCAGTCAGGAAGTTTAACATGAATTAAATCATGCTGTGTGGATAAGAACTTGGGCACATGGCTGAACCCTATTGGACGATGGTTGCTGAAGCACCATCCATCAACTTAGTTACCCAGACTACCTGAAAAGACACACAATCAAACCAAACAGGAAAGAAAATGCACCAGCTTAAAGCTCTCTCAGTTTAAATTCCTGTAACTAGATCAAATTTGATTATGCATGAATAATCAAAACTCAAAATCATTAAACTGTTGTGTGATACTCTTACTCAGAAATAAAATTATATTAGTTTACCTTGTAAAATAGAGCTGCAGAAAATAAAGTTATTTTGTTCAAGGTGAGAGCATTCACAGAGGTATTTACTACTCTTCTGACTCCTATTTTTCACTGAACATCACCATGTAATGTTTCCCAGGATGGTTAGAGACAGTTTCCTACCTGGGCTGCCTGTAGGAAGTGGCTGTCACTCTCCAGTGCATGTGTCACTGCCATGCACTGGAGCTGGGAGGCACAGACTGAGCACCTGCACTATCACCTCCTTGCAGTAACTGCTTTAGTAGAGCTCAAATGAAGACACATGTAGGGCCATAAAACACTGGATCTCACTTGCTCTCTTCTTGTCTCCGGAGACCTTGCCTGCCTTTTGCTCTCTTCCCTATTCACAAGCTCGGCTTACAAAAGCATCTTCTGGAATAAACACGTTTCAAAACACATTGCAGGAAAATATTCATAGCAAAATAAAGGAAAATAATGCAAAACTGCATCACCAGGCAGTGGGATTGACTCAGGGACAGGGTGGCTCTGAGCCTGCGTTCTCGGCAGAAACCCGAATGCCCTCTCGTGGTAGGATGGTACTGCTGTCCGTCCCCACCTTCCCGGGATCAACAGCAGTTCTGGAAACGTGGAGGGAGTCAGCAACCATTTTTCTGTGTTCACCTTCTCCAGGACACATTAATTTAGCAGCATCAGTTATGATTTATATTTGTGCATTTTCCAAATCTAATTACAGTAGTTTGTAGCCTTTATAAAGACTAATAATTCAGATTTATTGTCCTGACGTAATTGTACACAAGAAAATAGAAAAAGAACATCCTTTGTGTGGAGAAGGCTGTAGTTTCATAAGATCCTCTGTATTTCAGAGTATAAACCATTTCACAGCTACATATCATGAAGCTACCACACAAGCCTCACTTTTATTAGCCAAAATCCTAGGAGTAAAAGCAAATTAAAAACAATATTAGAGGGAAGGGATTACTTTTTTTTTTCTGTGAGCATCTGTCCTCACTGCTTTCTCTCTGGGCACAGATAAAATTTTCTACAGTTTTTGCTATCTGTCCCTCATGTGATGTGACCTTTGAAGCACTGCCTTTTTGTGAGTGACCTAGTATTTTCTTAGGCAATAAGGTGAGATCCAGAAGGAACTGCTTTTGAGTGGCTAGGATACTGTAGAGGGCTACAGACAAACCCTCTTTACTTATGTTGGAACTCCATCTCTCTGTTCACTCTATGTGCTACCATATCACAGATCAAGAACTAGTGATTATATATTTCATAATTTTTTCTTTGACAAGATATGCTATCCTGGAGGATTTTTTTTGTGACAAAGGCTCTTGCAGGTAAAGCCCTGTTTATGATAAGAGATTATTGGGATGGACTCTTAAAATTCTCTCTGTAAGATTTTATTTTTGGTTTTTTTTTTCCCCCCCCACATATATTAATGGAGAGTAAAGTATTTTAGAAGACAGGACTGATAAAAAAGATCAAGATTTCCTACGATCTTTTAATATTTTCCTTTATTCTTTCCACCACCAAAGAACCTATATTGGTAGCCATACCTTTGGGATTCTGAATCCCTCAAAGTCACACTTAAACTAAGTAGAAGCTGATTGATTTTTTCCCAGATTCTTTGCAAAATAGAAAAACTCTCATGTTGAGATTTCATTTTTGTGTAGCATGTTGAAAGACAGCAAATTTTGAGTGGAGCAGTAGGTTTTGAGATGCATTGGAAGGAGAGAACATACAGAAATCAGAAAAAAAAAAATACAATCTAAGATTCTGCAAAGTCCTTTAAGGGATTGAGAGTCACATTCCAACCCAATGGATGCTGAGCTCACCTGCATTTTAAAAAGGATTGCAAAGATACATGTATAAAAATGTAGGTATCTAAAACCTACGTGTAGCTTAGAAAATATGAAATCATGGACCTAAATCTTCTAATCTTTGTGAAAATTTCAATTATAACTCAGTCACATAATTAATGTAATAATTTATGCTCTCTCTCTGTGACTGCTTATCCAGTAGACTCGGAAATTGAAGTCGTTCACATTCACTAGTTTACCCTCACAGAGTGAAGCTGTTTTCATGTAACCAGTAGCTAACATTCTTTATCAGACTAAACAAATTCTACAGGGCAAGTTGGAAAAGAAGGTTTCTACCATCCATATGCTATCATCCATATGTTTTTCAGGAAAATATGCTTCACTCCTGGCAGCTCAGGTCCAGAGGAAAAGAGCATTGTAGAACTGTTGGTAAGACTGTCAAGATGGCTACAATTCACTCTAAAGTCAATCTATGGCCTCAACAGAGGCTGTTGGCAACCTTCCTGCAGTCATTGGACATAAACTTGGAATGTTTTTTTTTTTCCTGTAAATAAAGGAGGGATAGTAGCATTTTCTCTCACAAAGAAGTTGGTAGAAAAAATACACCAAAGTTGCCAAAACCCACAGGTAGGACATGTCCTCAGAAGTCCTGCAGGTACACTAGGCAGTGCTTACCTGTACTACAGTTGGCTCCCTGGTCACCTGAGGATCATTAAGTCTTTCCCGCCTGTAATTCAGTGCAGGGTGTGGGCCATTTCCGTACTGACACTCAAAACAGGAGCCAGCGTCACAGCCCAGATCCAGGAGATACTTCAGCACAGAAAGGTACTTCATTGAGAACATGATGGTAGCTGGAAATGTGGTGGGATGGCTTGATATGTAGGCATCAATGTTTGCCCCATGGTCAAGAAGCAGTTTCATGGTCTTGAGGCAGCCGTGGCGGATGGAGATGAGTAACGGGTTGATGAGGTCAACATTGGGGTTGGCTCCGGCTTGCAGCAGCAGCTCTGTGGCGTAGATATTGTTGTTAAAAACAGCGAAATAGAGCGGGGTGGTGCGTCTGTCCTCGTACAGGCAGGACCGTTCGTCAGAGAGGGCGGCGTTGACCTCGTAGCCGGCGTCTATCAGCTCCTCCAGGATATCGTCGTTGTTGCGCTCGGCCGCCAAGTGCAGGGGGCTGATGCCGCTGCGCTTGACACGGGTGCGACTGGTCACGGGGATCAGCATGGAGACAATCCTGCCAGGAGGAGACTCGGTGAGCACCAGGCAGCCCTAGGGCATCTACAACCCTACAGCAAGTCACAGCTTTATGGTTGTAGCCCTGAGGCAGAGCCCGCTAACTCGGGCACAGGAGCAATGATAGAAACCAGAGTGCAAACCTCAAACCTGACAGCAACTGCCTGTGCACCTACCTTGCCAAAACTGTGAGTTGTGTGACCTTCGCCTTTCATGGAGTAGCACTTTATTTTTGAGATTATCACCCACTTTCTGTAATGTGATGGCAGATACAGGGGAGTTACAATGGAAGAGATGACATGCTGGCACTCACCCAGCCTGGTTTAACTTCTCTTAGGTCCCACAGCCCAAATAGCAGACAACCAGCCAGGAACTGCCAAATATTCTGCACCTTCATCATCATGCTGTGGGTAGGACTGGAGGAAAAGGTACATAGCCTCCAGCCTGAGGTGCCAGCAGAGAGAATGTATCTCCCCTTCCCAGGGTTTGCTTTACTGCTCAGCAGAGAAGGGTGCAAACACAAAGTGCTGGCAAGTCTTGTGGGTCACAGCCACAGTAACAAGCTTGACAGCAGACAGGGGGTGAAACCCCATGTCTCTAGGACTGAGTTAGGACAAACTACAGATTTTGTTCCCAGGCCTTCCATATTAGATTTTACAATTCAGTTATTATCCTCCATTGATCCCTATCCTTAGACCTTCACTGTGCAGCTTTTGGATATGGCAAATTCATGGGGCTACCAATGTCCATCCCAGATCATGGGGAGCCGAAAGGACAATTAGCAAAAGGGAGAAAAAGAAGTAAAAAATATTTTCCAGGCTGGTTTCCATGTTTCAGCTGAGGGAGAAAAAATGTGCAGCAAAGTCCTAAACCCCAGTAATGAGGGATTGCTGTTGAAAAGTGTGATGTGGCTTTAAACACAACATAAATCAAGCTGCTCTAATATGTAATATGAATTTCAAATATATGATGCACACAAGCCCTGCAGTTACAAATCCATGACCATTTCTATGTCTGCACAGGTGTCAATGGAGCTGCACAACCAGCCCTAGGGGTTAAACCTTCATTTCCTGCTCATAAAGTTGGGTGATATAGCCAAGGCCCAAGATTTATTCTGTAGAATAGGAAAGTCACCTCAAGCTACTTTCAGGAAGAGCCTAGGGATCATCCAACCTGAGTCTGCCTGCTGTGTCAGGGGGTGCCCACAATCCCTTTGCAATGACTGTGTAGAGGGGGATACCTTAAATAAGAACTTGTGTGACCTGGGAAGCCAAGTACCTTCTCTGCCTCCTTTCCTCCCATGCAGATTACTCTACCTAGCAGTAAACAGCTCTGGTGACACACAGACGTGCAAAGCTCAGTTTCCTACCATATAGTGTGTCTCCTTTAAAATACTGCATATCTTCAGCTTGACTGCAATGGCTGGTCCCAACACTGGGCCCTCAAACATGTATTTACATAATGAACTAAGCCAGTAAAACCTTTGTCTGTGATTATCTTGTGATCCTGTGAAAAACTGAACCTCCAACACTCCCAGGAGCTGAAATAAGAGTTAAAGAAGCATAGTATTTTACAGGATTATGTTCCTATTTACATGATGGACTGTTGATGTCTCCAAGTTACTTCTACATCTCATTTTTAAACAAAAAGGCTTTTTAAATTATGTAAATATCTTGGGAAATTAAGCACTTTTTTTTTTTTTTTCTTCTAGCTGTTGCACTAATTTTCCAGCACTGAGACACTTGCCAGGGAGCAGGAGGTTTGGGTGCTGGTGAGCTGGCAACTTCCCACCCTCAGCAAATGTTCTGTAAGAGTCTAATAACAAAAAGGGCACAGAGCACTGTGAGGACACTACGCCAAGTACCAGCATTACTCATCCCATGATCAAATGTTTTGAAGATTTAAGGGTCTGTTTTGTTCTCTCCCTCCAGCATATGTGCTTCAGCCAGCTCTTCACATCTGAGTTAAAGAGGCACTGCATCATTTCTAACTTCAAGGGGAACCTGAACCTCGCTGCATTGGTGCCATGCTGAGGCTCTGCAGCCAAATGCTGCAGTGTCCTAGAGCTCAGCACAGTCCCTGTGCCCACATTTATTTTGGTATGACAAGCAGGAAGCATCAAATTTTTATCAGTTTAATTGTGTAGCTTGAACCTGTGTCTCTTTCTCACCCTCCAAAGTGGGTCAGTTCTGTAATATGGTGCCTCTGGAGCATTTCCTCTTTTTCTGGAGGAAGAATGCAACTCAAGTGAAGGCAGCCAAGGCCATACAAGTGAGACCATATCCCGTGTCTGTCACAGGGATGAGCTTCATGTACAGTTTTTAAATAGAGCCAAGATTTCCCTAATCCCTGGCACCTGCTTCTATGCTCTCTATTTGTTAGAGGTTATATGGAGGAGGAGGCAGAGCATCCTTAGTATGAGCATGCAAAGAGTTTACTGACTTGTATTTACTTAATAAATCTGCCCACACTTCACAAAGTCTTCCCTTTTCAACATCTCAGTTCTAAGGGGGAAAGAGTTAAATGACTGCTTGTGATTGTACGGCTTATGAGATGACCCTTATGCATTTCAGGTCAGTATTGACAAGGTGTCATTTGAAATAAACAAACACCAAGCAACAAGAGTTGACAGTTGAGCCCTGGGACCACATTCTTGGCTTTTTGATGGTAGGGAGCCTTCGTGCTCTGGCAAAAAGTTGAAGTGTGGAATTCTTGCAGAATTACGTACTAAATCTGCAGGAATACAGAGGTCACCATGAAGGGTGTTATTTTACTGAATACCAGAGGAATTAAGAATGATCAGCCAAATGGGCTAAAGTTTTGTCATTTAGATAAATATTTATAGGAGAATATATTTTTCTTTTGTCTTTCTTTTCTACTTAGTTTGCAGCAGTTGTGCACACAAAATTTGTGCTCAGTCTTTTATAAATGAAGGAATGCAGAATTTGAACTGAATTCTGGTCTCATTTGTGCTTCTGGTTGTTTGGAATAATAGATATGAGCCCTGAATCAGGCCCTTGCTTTCATAACCCAGGAGTGAGTGCAGGTTGTGGAGCTTCCATGTAAATTTTTCCAGGTCAGAGTGTGAGACTGCTGAGGGGAGGGAAAAATTCAGAGCTGGCCCATACTCTATATACAAACTGGATTCAGATCAGCTTACTGTAGTTTCAGATAAACTTATTAGAAATTAAACAACTGAAGCTAAGTTCTGTCTCTTGCACAAGAAAATTACTTTATAACTCAAACCCTGGAGAAATTTTTGAGTGGCACTCAGTGCCAGGGTATTCGTGTACATGATGTAAATGTATAAACCTGTTACATAAGGTGACACTGAGCGGCCCTCTAGAATACACAGCTTGAACAAGGAACCAGACCTACTCCAGCTACAGAAAATTAATATCCTCAGTTCTATCAAAGTGATTTGAGAAGCTTAATTGGCATTCCCAAGCAAATCTAAATGCTAGAATGAAAAACTTTATGGGAAGGTGTAGTGATTCCTTGGATACTGTGAAATATGTAGGATCCACTTGAGCAGTTCTCTGCACAGAAAGCTGTACTGTCCAGAAACTCTCATTTCCCTGCCTGTTGTAGAATTATTTTGGTAGAAACTGTGATAGTCACAAGAGTGTTCTACAATCACCAAAGGGGTCTGTTACTGCAATGAAAAACTTGCTGTGGGTCGCTCACTCTTCCATCAGTGAGGGATTAAAAGCAGGAACTAAAACTTGCTCTAGGATGAGAAATAAATGCTGTGGAGTTCAGGCTCGACACACACTGCAATGTCCCAGGTTACTATTTACATGACAGTGCAACATCCCATCCCCAGACAGCATCTTCTAAATTGATATTCTTTATCACAGACTATAGTTTGTCACTTTCCTAGAAAAATCTCTGTTTCAGAGGACTGGTAATTCTACCTGATTTCTGCTTATTTTTTCCACTACTTTTCTCTGTGCTTAAAAACTATGCTCAGCTCTATCCCAAACACATTTAATTTCAGAAGGAAAGCAGTGGGTCTTTTTATGAATTTGTCTGTTACAATTAAGAGTTATTTAATCACTCACTAATAAAATATATTTTCCAGACCATGAGAAATTCTTGTCCTTCTTTTCTGAAGCCTTTACAATTTCCTGAAAGGTTTCTGAAAGGAAGGATATCAGAACTGGACACCATATTCTAGCGACAATCTCACTAATGCCCGAGAGATTCACTTAACCACTTGCTGCTGACAGCAACTGGATTATTGTTATTAAAACCTGAACACACCAGAGACAAATCCAGCATCTCCTGCTTGTGCAGAAGAATCACAATGGGCCCATGTAGGAAAATTATTGCAAACCATGCTGCAAAAGCTATTAAGCTATTAAGGATTAACACTCCCCACCAATACTTTTTCTATTATATTTCAAGAATATTTTGAGGACTTCAGTTTAATCTACTTCCAAGATATATGATGTTATTTAGCTGTAATAAGTTATGTCTTGGTAAAATTAAAGGAATCTTTCACCCCATATTCCTGCTTACCCCACCCCATCCCAACCTCCCAACAAACTCTCCAGTATATAGTTTCTAGCCTGAGCTCTGCAAGCAGAAAGCCCACTTTTTAGCTGGCATCTGCCTTGCTTGCATTGCTCAGAATTACTGCTGGGACATTACATTCTCATTTTTGTAAGGACTTTGGATTTTTGTCTCAAAGAGGAAACCATGAAACTAACAAACTTACTCGCAAATGCCTTTTTTGGCTGCTATGTGAAGAGGTAACAGGCCATCCTTATTGGCTTTGTTAGCATCTGCTCCTTGGGACAAAAGAAACTCCACAATAGGCACATGTCCATTTTTACAGGCTTCATAAAGAGCAGAGGCGTTGTCACTGGCTTGTGTATTTATGTCAGCACCTAGGAAGGAAGAAAGCCTTTTAGCACCAAAAGGTTGAAATGAGATGGGAGGAACATACTTTGAATGAACACTTATATTCCCATGACACTGGAGGTACAAAGTGTGCTGGATGGGGATGTGAACATAGTCATATCAGAGGTGGCACAGTCATGTCAGTTATACTCCTTTATTTCATAGATTTACATTGGTTTATAATATGATGGGAATTTTATGAGGGACAGTTTATCATGGGTGGCAACTATTAGATCCCAATCATGAATCCAGGCTCCATTCATCTGTAGCTCAAAGGTAAAAAAAAAATTTAAATGGGCAATTCTTTATATAGCATGGCCTTTTCTTCAAAAACAGTAATTCCATTAATATGGAATTTATCTGTTTATACTGTGTATATGTACTATTCCTGAGCAGGAGTTTGAACTAGATTATCTCAGTAAGTGCTATCCAAAATTTTATGGATATCTATTTATGCTATATATTTATTTATACGTATCTTTGATACTCTGTATAGTCACACTATAAGCATTTCACAGATTTATAGCATTTATACTAATTTTTAATTTTGGTATGTATCCAGGCTAAAATAATACTCTGTAAAATGACATCTGCATGGTGCTGATCAACAATTCTAAACAGGTTTTATTTGGAAGTGCCTTAATCAATGAATATTGCATTTCAAAACTCAGCACCTGGGGCCATATTTCTTCACTTCGTGAGGGTTGGAGTTAGGCTTCAAATGGTAAGTTTTACTACAAAAAAGATAAATATTATCAATGAACTACTAGATTATTTGGGAATTTCTTTCTTGAGCTCTAATGTATACTTTGCTTAATAAATAACATGCAAGTATAAACCAAGACAGTAATTTTTTGCCATAAACAATAGAGAATCTAGCTTTTTATGTTATGGATACTTAAGGCCCTTAAACCTGGCTTTTGGCTGTCATATACTGTACCACGGTGTTCTCAGGAAGGCTGCTCTGTGTGTATCCTAAATGGGAATGACAGTTCACTGGAGTTTTGCTTCTAAACTCCAATAAAGAAACTGATCAGTCTTCTGTTTCATCATGAAAACTCCCTGCCAATGAGAACATTTCCCTGGACTCTCAACCTAAGCTGAAACATCTGTGTTGTGTTTGGCCCTTTGAAGATGTTGTAGCTGGAAATATCAAGAGAATTGTAGTGACAAAACATAACACAGGACTACGTTCCTAATGAGAAAGAAACCCTTTTTATGATGAAAATTCATCATAAACAATGAATTATATCATTCCTGGGATGCGCAGAGGAGATTTTCAGGGCTTGAAACAATTGGACTGTTTTATTGGATTTTTTCTTGTGTATTTTTCTCAAAATTGAACATTAAGGAAATCTTAACATCTATCTAATTTGGAACACAAATCACATTCTGGCTTAGTTTCTTAAGTCATAGGCAGCATGATGGACTAACTGGTCATACAAAACTCTTGACAAGACTAGCTGGGCAGCAAAACACATTTTTGTTTCCCAACTCTTATATCTTTCTTAATCATATTAATTTTTTCTAAAGTTTTTCTTATCTTCATCACTGGTAAGCTCTTGTTTTGCAAGTGCAGGACCCGAGTCTTACCTACATTGAAGATATTAGTCCATTGTGAAAATAAAATATGCCTCAGAATAGTAGTGAAGTATATTGTGCTTATTGTAAAGCTGTTCTACATGAGTGGAGCAGTAAAAGATAGGTTAAGTGTAAATTAGATTCAAATTCACTCTCTTTATATGTTTGAACATTTACACATAGGGAGAGTGATATCTATTTGATATAAAACCATAAACTCTACAGTAGTACTTTATCTATTTTCAGAGGATACATAATGAGGACAGCTAACCTTGCTCACCACTGCTCATGTTTGTGTGCAGATGGGGTTGGCTGAAGTTCAACTTCTGCCATCTATTACTACTTACAGCTGTCTTTTAGGAGTGACTGGATTTTAGGCTACACGTGTGCAGCAGTATGGGTTTAGAAACTGTTAGGAAATGCAGCCAGACAGCACCACTTCCCAAAGTGGGTGACCATGAATGAATGCTGAAGAAGCATAGGTGTCTAGACCATGCTCTGTGAAAGACCCTAGCAGTTCCACCATTAGGACCAACAGGGTTTTAGTGCCTCTGCAGGCTTGGCCTTGCCTCCAGAGACAGAAACACTGCGCCAGGGAGAATTACTGGGAAACTCTGAATTACTAAGAATTAAATTAATAGATGCATGTAAGCTGTACTCACCACATCTTGCAAGGTATCTCAGAGCTTCCAACTGCCCACTCTCAGCTGCCACAAACAAAGAGGTGATGCCGTAGGCATTTGCTGACTCGATCTTGGCTCCCCCTTTCACCAGGATGTCGATGATCTCCAGGTCGTTCCGGGAGACGGCCTCGTGGAGAGCGGTCCAGCCCCGATTGCAGCGGTGGTTGGTGTCTGCATTGTACTGCACCAGGAGCCTTGCAGCCTCTGCATTCTTGCGCTCACAAGCTGTTTTAGAGAAAAGGGAAGAGGTTAGGACAGGCTCTCGAAAATATTCTGGGTGTTGTGTGTCCATTTTGTGCAGTCCAAGGCAGTATCATACAAGTAGGCGATAGTAAGACTGAAGATCCATTTAGGTCCACACGAGAGCAAAGGCTGCTGCCAAGTGACATTGTCTGAGGCTCAGAAAGGATGTGGCAGTGAAGCCAGTCTTCAGCTGGACCTGGCTAAGTGTCCTGTGCAGGAGTTGTGCCAAGCCTAGTACTGGGGAGAATCTGGCCCAGCACATTTGTACCAACAGGAAACCACAGGGACACAGGGAGGAATTAATTTATGAAGAGCAGATATGTTACAGAAATCATGTGACCTGAACACCTTCTGTCCAAATTCTGTGCAAACTGACTGTTTATCTTACTGCCATGGACTGCATATAAAGCTCCATGTAGACAAAAAAATAAAAAAAAAAAAAAAAAAAGCGCAAACCAACAGCTGTGCAAGTCAGTAGCACTTTCTCAATTAGCAGTTCACTTTACAGTTCAGGACCATCTTGGGCTAAAGATAGTTTCTTAATAATTAATAGAATTTTGTTGATTTTTATTTTACCAATTTGTCCTATAGCTTTATGAAATCATGAGGCTTCCCATGCAGATTTAATGACGGGACTCCAACCTAAAGGTACCTAGGATGAGTAGCTAAATTATAAAACCCCAAATAGCATCTGTTGTCCAATGTAAAGAAGAGAAGCATATTTCATAGCAATTTGTTTTTTCTTTGAAATAAGTGTCTTTTTCTCACAGAGGTCCCACCTTTTAGCTCTGATTCTTCCCTTGCAATAGCTCCATGGTGTTCTCCCCCATAACAGGTGTCACTCATATACTGAAAGCAAGTATGTAATTAGACATTTCTGTAATTATCTATCCACAGCTCTGCAGAGTTTAATTTGCTTACATATGAGGGATGAGTATTTTGTTGTGACAGTTTTTTTAACTCTTCTTTGTTGTTGTTGTTGTTGTTGTTGGAGGATAGTGTAGAAGAAACTGCATCAAGGCTAGCCCATTCTTACTAACAGTTCTTCTCTGGCTAAAGGGTATTTTCATATCATTATTGTTGTGATTATTATTACTATGAGCACCACTATTACTACTACTATTTCTACTTCTACTACTACTGCTGCTGCTACTACTACTAACAGCCACTACTGTGTGTTTAATGCACAGCTGAACAGCTTTTCCCTGGTCAACTAAAAGCCAGAATTTTAAAACAGAAGGACTTTAAAAGCAGCTCTAATGCTAGGCATCCAAAGTTGGAGGCAAGATTGGTGTTTTAACCTGTAGTATGTGTTTTTAATGTTTTAGAGTGCTAAAAACTTCCGTGGCAGCAGAGGAGGCTGGACACGAAGGTGTGAGGTCTCCTCTGAATGTTTGTGATATCATGGATATATTGCTAGTCCGCTAAAAGAAGAAAGTGTTCTCTCCAACCAGCAGCAAAGTATGTCTGTGTTAAATGTTTTATCTACCTCACTGAATTATTTATAATTTTATGACTGTCCCATAGCACACAGCCTGGCCTGACCCACACAGTATATGAAGCAGTGGCATGTCTACAGTTACTGTACTTGCACATCTAACAGCTACTCAGATCCTACTGTTCAGCAAAGCACAGGTAGTTCTTCACTGCCCAACTTTCTGTAAGTTGGGACATTGTGCAGGCAGCCTGTGCTTAGGGCCCCACTGAGAATCTCACCCCTGACCCTCAGCACCCCATCACAGCCTGCACCCTGCTGTTCCTGTCTCTCTTGAGATAAAAGGCCATGGCATGGCAGGTCAGGCATAGGAGATAGAGGACTGCCACAGGGAAGCAGAAAACAAGAGTTAATCACTGACTTTCAGCAGCACATCACAAGTGATCCTGCAGTTCTGCCTTGGTGCTGCCAGGAGAGCTCGGCACCCCTGTGAAAGCAGCTTCTCACCTTTGTAGAGTGGTGTTTCTCTGGCCTTGTTGGAGATGTCAGGCTCGGCCCCAGCCTGCAGCAGGGTGTGCAGGCAGTCCAGGTTGCCCCGGCTGGTGGCCAGGTAGAGAGCTGTCTCCTCGTTGAGCGTGCGCTGGTCGATGGTGCCTGGGTACGCTGGGGAATGGAGAGCCCAAAGTCACTGTGGCACGGAGTGCACGAGTACCTGCAGCACCACCACCCTTCCAAATCCTTGAGGGTTTAAACCTTTATTGTTTATTCATTTCCATGAGCAATGTAAGTTAGGAATATACTATAATGTTGCTGTAACTCAGGTTGACTATTGAAACCTGTCTCCAGTTTAGATTAAAATGTTCTGCTTTGGCCATTGAGATGCAGAAAGTTGTTGAGCTGAGCTGTTCTTCAGCTCCAGTTTGAAAACAAACTGCAGTAATTAACTTCAAGCACCACAAAGAGGTGCTGGGTTGGATCTCCCCCAGGGGAAAGGGGGGTTATTCCTGCTTGCAGCAGCCAAGCAGCTCATATCATGAGAGAGCTCAGCTTCAAGGCCTGAGCATGAGAAATACAGGGCTTGGCAGGATATATCCCATATCACTTTCTCCCAAATATTCTAACTTTTAGAGGCTTCAGTCTGGAAACCTACTTCCCACGAGAAGGTGAAATTAATATATAGGCAGGGAGGTTGGAAAGAAGCTTCATATACAGCCTCAAGCTCGGATTGAAATACTGCTAATTTGGCCTTTTAGTTTATTAATGTTCTTATTTTCCCTTTTGGAATTAGTTAGTTTTAATTTCACTGACCTTTTTGCAGCAGGCTCAGGCAGCCCACTTGGCCATAGTATGCAGCTTCGTGGAGGGGTATCCAGCCATCCTTATTAGGTACAGAAAGGTTTTTTCCTGATTTCATCATGTTGCTTACTGCTTTTTCATCTCCATCCCTGATTGCTGCCACTACAGGGTCAATTTCTCTTTAAAAAAAGATTAAATTTGGTTATTACTTCCTTCATTACTGAGAAGCTTTCTGCAGCAACATCACTTGGGTTTTTTTTGCCCAAAATAGTGAACCCCTGCAGCCTATATAGCACATATTTGTACAGAGAGACACCATAGGGCCTGTAAAGGTAAAATCTGCCTTCTCTAATTTTGTTAGCAGATTAGAAGAATCACTGTCTGGAGATACTGGTCACTCTCCTCAGAATGTAAGGGAACTAGGGAGGTGTAAGTAATGTCTGACACGAGCTGTGGAAGACTGGCTCTGACATTGCTCTATACACTGTGGAGTGTCCATGACTGTGATAATTGCATCACCTTGCTGTCCCATGTGGCATGGTGCTTCCATATGAGATCTTTTAAATAAGATCAATTTTGAAGAGAATTGCCCCTGTTCATCCTTGAAGAAATTTTTAGATTTGATTTGCAGGTGGCTTTAACAGAAATTATCAATAAATCTTAGTCTTGTATTTTTAAGATATTTCCTACTTCCTCACATAAACCTGTTTTCACAATCTAGCCAGTGCACTTATGAAGAAGGGAGAGCTCTGGTTAGAGCATGTAAACACTGGGGTGTTGGTCTTGGCTCTCCTTTCTTCATCCAGGGAGGACTGAAAAAACCCACCTACCCAATCCCTCTGCCAGGCATGCATTCCACACACCTTTCTCTGAGCTCTCTGAGTGTTTGCAGAGCAGGGCTGACCTGGGCACACCAATCCTACTGCAGAGCAACAGTGACAGCTCCTGTGAGTGTCCCCACACAGAGGGACTCCCAGCACTGCCTGGCAGCCACTTTTCCCCAGGTCAGCAGCACCTGAACAGGACCTGGCATCCTCCTTCCAGCCCTTTGAGGCTGCTGTAGCATGGCAGAGGTAGGGAGCTGGGGAGCTCACACCCTGCAAGGAGCCTTGCCCGTGGTGGGCAGCAGCTCTGTGCATGCTGGTGGGCTGTGCCTTCCAGTGCTGACCTCTGCTTGGGCTCTGAGCTGTGCTGGGACAAAGCAGCCACAGCTTTGTTACTGTGATGCACTAAGATTCAGCACAGCCAACACCACACTTTACCAGCTCTAATGGGGACTTCCAAAAAAATTAATGTGGGCTGTAGTTTCAGAGACAGAAAACAAGAAGTTGCAGAAAGCACTGGAGCATTTGTGGTTTGAACTAGCTCTGCAGAAAAAAATCTTGTGGTCCTGTAGACAGAGAGATGCAGGAGAGAGGTGTCTGTGTGTGTCTCAGACTATTAGCATTGCCAGGACAGGAATACAGCATGTGGTGGTCATGCAGGCTAGTGATGATGGGAACAACCAGAAACTCCAGTTATGACAAGAAGAAAGTCTAAAATACCACAACAGTGTGAGATCAGAGACAGAAAAATATGGGCAGGTCAGCACAGGAGTCACAAAGAAATACACTGGTGCAACCTCTGCACTTCATGGGAGTCACAGGAGCAGCACTGAACTCCATTGCCTTGTAGGGGCTGGACAGACCAACAGTCTGAAACTAACCCAGGCCTCACTAGTTTGCCCAAAGGTACACAATCTATACCATAAACACTGATATTAGCAGTGAAAGAAGTCACCCAGCTGGTTTTCTGAGGATAAATTCAGGGCCAGGAGTGGAACAGGTGATTTCAACACTTGTGCCAGAGAATGGGAAAAGACACCATTTCCAGGTGAAATAGTACTTGTTCTTTCTCTATAGCTGGAAGCAGTGATTTCGGGACAGTAGGGTCACAAAAATAGCAACACTGGAATGAAGAAAGATATGAGACACAAGGCCAGGCATTTTTCCTGAGAAGATAACAGCTAGAACAGGCAGCTGCTGTCCTGGCCACAGCCTTCCCAGGAGGAATGGACTGACCTTCTGATAACTGCTGGCCAGATGTCCCAGGGACACTGCTGTATCTCCATACTGCTTACAGTACCCTGGGGACTAAACCTAGCATTCCTAATTGAGTAAGAGAATCGATTTTTATACAGGTGTTTGAAATTGAGCATTTTGTTGGAGTCTGCTGACAGCAGCTATTGGCATTTTTGGCTGGGAGAGGAGGCGGAGGTGGGGGATCTTCATCTTTCAACACCTCTGGCACAAGGCTGCTAAAACCATCTGTTGTTATGTGCAAAGGCTCATGTTACTCATGTAGGGCTGTGACCTCAGGATTTGGGCACATGATATAATTACTGGTGCTTAATGAATTACTGCATGCCAGGTGGGCCATGGTCTGAATCTGTGCATGGGATGGCTCACAGCAAATGCAAGGTAAATCACATTATCTGAGACCCCAGGGAAAGCAGGAGGGTACCTCAGATCTGTGCTGCAGTTAAAAATGTGTGAAGAATCAGTTACTATTCTGCTTAAGCCCTCAGATGTTGAATGAAGCAAACTTCTGTCGGGTTCCTTGACCTTAAATGATTCCTGAGTAAGATGAGGGGGTTTGCTGGACCAGGCTGTGGATGCTTTAGCCAAGAAAATTCCAGATCAGAACAGAAGGTTCAATGAATCTCCATGTGAAATCCTTGTTTTCTGCCTGACTTATAGTTGGCTGTTAAAAAACCTACCACATTCTGCTGCCTGGATTTCATCAGATATAGAAAATACAAGTATTAAAACTATGGAGGAAGTCTGAAGATATGATGAAATCTTAACCTTATAGGTAACTCAAAAGAATTACTGCATTTCAAAGACCAGTAGGCAAAATAAATACTCCTTGCAGATGAGATGTATAGTGAGGTCATTTCTGAAGAAGAGGTTCAGTGGAGCACAGAAAGGTTCAAGCAGCTCCTTCTTTTCCTTTTTTTCCTGCCAGCCTAGAGAGATGCAGGCAGGATGAAGGAACACCACTTCCCCAGGTGAAGCCAAATATCATCCCTGCCTAGCTCTGAGCCTAAGGCTATAAAAATGCCAGTCATGCCATCATGCTCTCCCAGCTATATTTTTGCTCTGCCTGGCAGCAGAGGAGGGCTAGTTTATCAGCCTTCTTGTATATTGAACTCTGTGCAGCTACCTGGTGGAGAACAGCCTGCCCTCAGGTCTTCTACTGCATCCAAGAGGTGTGTAAAGAGTGCAGAACACCTAGTGAAAGGATGTGATTTCAGTGTGGCCAAGGGAAGCTGGCACATGACAGGGATAAGGCAGGCTTCAGGTTGTAGCAAGAAGAGGCTTTCACAATTTCAGGGAGTGCAATGCCAGTGGAGGGCCAGGACAGAGCCTGGATCAGCCAGGATGCAGGGGGAGGTGGAGGAGATTGTAGAGCTGGGTCAGAGGTGAAAGGAAGAAGAGTGGTGGAAGGGTAGTCACTGCACCTGTGCATCCAGGGAGGGACTTGTGAGATGGATTAAACAAAATTTGAACTGAGTGGATAGAAAAGGTGGGGAGTTTCTTTTCTGCAGGACACAGGGCTGGCAAAAACACTTTCCCCTTGTCATCCAATAGCTAGGGGCAGGTGCATGTGTCTATTCTGCACTGCAGAGAGCTGTAATAAACCTGTCACAGTCCACACATTTCCACTACACACCGGCACTGGACAGCGTTTGGGCCACCGTGCTTTTCTCAAGCATGACTGTGTCCAGCTCAGCTTATTTGGAGCCTCTGTCAACAGCAAAACATGGCCAGGAGGATCAGTCAGTCAAGGCAGTTTCCTCCTTAGACAAGTAAGCCCTCCTCAGTGTGGCTGGACAGCACAGGTATGGCTGGGCACAGGCATGGCATCTTGGGAGCATTTATAAAATACTTATTTGAAGGACTGGACTTCCTCCCTTATTTATATACTGTGATATATTTTCCCCCTACTTTTCCCCATTGCTGAACCGTGAACTTAATACCAATGCAGTTACTATCAGCACCTGGCTATGCTGTTGATAGGTGAGCCAGCCTATATAAATTAACCACAGTGCAGTCATCCCTTCCCTCTTACCTTGTCACCTCAGAGCTTCTGACTGACCCCGAGTCCCCAGGACACAAGCACTGGGGGGATGGAGAGAGATGAAGAGGAAGCAGAGAACAAGGGATATTTGGGGTGGGTCACTTGCGAGAGCACAGGCTTGGCTGGGGCAGTGGGAGGCTGGGCTGAAGAACAGGAGTGCAGCGAGGGTGAGATGCAGGTGTCAGTGACAGCTCCGCCAGGCGAACACCACATTTCCCCCCACCATCACCATCACCCAGAAGACATGTCTCAGGCAGAGGGTGGCAGCAAGGCTTGCTTTGGCGTTAGGGGAAGGCGGGAGGGGGAGAGGGAGACACTTACACGGGCTGGGCTGTGCTGCTGTCGTGCCTTCGGCCGCCCCCCCCGGCTGCCCCCGCGCTGGACGGCTGCGCGCGGCCCGGCTGCTGGGCCGCCAGTCTGCAGGGCCGGCGACACGAGTGAAATAAGGAGAAATACTCCGAGTAGGAGAAACAGGTCATGCTGAGGCAGAAACAGACACACATGCACAGAGCCTGCCGCTCAGGGCTTTGAATAAAAGCAGATGGCCACGGCTCGCTCCGCACTGCATTCAGCTGCTCGCTCGGCTCCAGTTTATTTTTGGCCCTCTGAGGAAGCGTCAGGGGATTCAAATGACCATATAAGACAACAGTGTGGTTAACCCTACCACCACCACACAGGAAGCAGGCACGCAGCGAGGTGAGGTGACGTTCATCACCTCCAAAGTGCCGTGCAAACAGGTCAGAGGTGGGGGCAGAGGAGGACCCAGAGCCACTGGATGTCAGCTCCACTTCCATCTCTGCTCTCCCAGGTGGCAGAAGAGTTCAGCAATGCCACAGATTGGGTGCTACAAGCTCTGAAGGTTTTCCCTCTGGTGAGAGGTCAAACACTGCTGGGCTGAGGCAGGACAGGTTAATGCACAGAACTGCTAATGCTGCTTTTTGCCAAAATAGCAGGTGTCAAAGGACAGGACCAAATGGCCAAGAAAGCCTTTACTCTCCCCTGCACTGGTTCTCCACAGGTGAGCTGACTGCAGAGGTGCACAGTAACCACACTGAGAAAGCACAGCCTTTGGTGGCAGCAGGATCCTAATTCCACAGCTATGCACATGCTTGCTGCTCATCAAATTGTCCCCAGTGTTCCAGTTTTGGAAACGAAACAACCACAGGTGGTAATGGGCAAGGCATCAGAGGGTGGTGGAGTTATGAAAAAGGAGGAGGAACAGAACTTCAGTAACCCTCAGTTTATTAAAAAAGGGATTACTAAAGTAATTTGAAAGATTAAAAGGGCATTTTTTCCGTGCTTTGGAGGTGACTTTGCAATCTATTCCCATCCCCCTTGAGAAATCTGCCTTTTATAAAATGAAAGGGGAACAATATCTGAGTTTGAAACTGTCAGCAGGGCTCTGTGGCCACAGCTCAGCATTGCAGGGGAGGGGGATGCTGCCACAATTTGGCGTCTGGAGTTGCTCTTGGTTAAGAGTGGTGTGCTTGAAGTCAGGCTGATCTGAAATAACCACATCCTTTAAAAACGGAAGTATTTAACAGGTAGTCAGGTCTCACTGTTTTATATACCAGTTTTTTGTGCCTCTCTTATGTTTTCATATAACAAATGCTTTGCTCCCTCTCTGGCAAAACCTAAACTTGACATGCAGGGGGGGAAAGGAGCAGCTGGCCTTGGGAGGGCTTCTGCTGTTCAGGAAAGCCTGTGGCTGCGCCCCTTTTTTTTGTTTTATTTGTTGGTTAAAGCAGACAACACCAAGCAAACCCTCCTCTCGCTGGGAGCACGTAGATTGTTGACCTCACTGGATTTATAGCAGACTCTGGCTCTGGCACTAATGACAGACTCGCAGAGGAGCCGCCTGGCAGAGCTAATTAGAGAGCACAGCAGTGACAGGGAGCTGCTCCCCTCCCGGGCAGGGCTCCGGGGCAGCAGCTGGGGCTGGCACTCACTCACCTTTGCCAGGGGTAGATGCGGTAGGGAGGGTTGTGGGGGCTGGCACGGCTCGGGGCGGCCACCTCGCCAGCGCGGGCCACCAGCGACTTCTGGGGGCTCTGGGCTGCTGGCTGGCCCCCCGAGTCCTCTTCCAAGCTCTGCTGGATGGCCATCTTTATAAGCTCATCCTCACTCAGGCTGCTGTACAGGCTGTACTCCTCGCAGCCTATCGTTTGTCTGTGGGTGTTTGCTGCTGTCGTAGCCATTTCTATAATTCTTTGCTTTCCTGTAAAAGGAAATTGTGATCATCAAAGTCTGGAAAGTGAAAAAAACTCAACTATCTTGTACTGTCATTTGGGTCTGCCTCTTAATTAGGCTGACCAGAAAACCCTTCAAAAATCCTTCACCAGGGAGAGAGCATTATCAGCTAAAATCTACATGTAAACTTAATGAACTAACTCCAATTACACAGAAATAACTGGTTTAGCTGGTGTTTAAGAAAGGGGGAGTAGTTGCAAGCAAGGCAAGTTTTTATCTGCTTATTCTGGTTACCACATCTCAAGAGAAAAATAGGTAAAGGAAATCCCCTTAAGATTAAAGAGAAAAAAAATTGAATTTTATTTAAGAGAAGACCAATGGATGTCTCTTTTTGTTGATTTTATTTCCTGCTGTAATTGCAGGAAATTAAGGGAAGAGGTTTGTCTCTTTGCTGGTTTTCTGTAAAGACCGGTTCTCCACCATGAAGTGCAAAGAGGCTTTGTAATTTTTTCCACCTTATCTGGAGATCTCTCAAGCAACATGCAAAACTATGCTTTGAAGTGACTTTGTTTCACTCAGCGAGGAGAGCAACACCACACTGGTCTGTTTCACTTCTGATTTTTTGCTTTTTCACAGAGCAAAGTTCAAGGTCATGAGTGAGATGGGAATGAGAGAAGGAGGAAACACTGGGCACACTCAGCAATCACAGAATGACGGTGAACCACCACTGCAGGACTCTAAAAGGCAAAGACAATTCAAAATTGCATTTCCAGCAGTGATAGGGAAGTACTGATACCATGAATGGTACAATGCTCTAGCAGGATCTCATTCGGATGCCAGAGAGCACTCTGGCCATCAGTTTTGAAGAGCCAAGGGCTTATTTTATGGCAGGAGGTGGAAAAACTTGCCTTTTTTAAGAAGATAACAGCCAGTGCAGAATAGGTTTGATTTTCTAAGCACCGAACGAGAACTGTGTAAAATAACAGGAGCACTGGGGTGAGGAGCAATGGGAACAAGCTGCTCAGGAGGACATGGATGTGACAGGGGAGGACAGGGACCCAGCAGGAGAGGGCTGTGGGGACATTTCCCCCAGGTGCAGAGGGGTGAGGGGCTGGCTGAGTGTACCAGTGGAGATACTGAGAGAGCTGCTTGCCCCCACCCTGTGGCTGCCAGTCCCTGTCCCACCAGTGCCACAGCAGGGCTGCTCTTCATCTCCACACAGCCCTGCTCTGCCCAGGATCAGGTTCTGCTGCTCTGGGCCAGCAGAGCCCAGAGCATGGGGACAGCAGAGCCACCCAGCTTCCACTGCTCAGGAGCTGCCTCAGCAGGACCCTCAGGGGAGCTGTCAGCTCCCATTCCCTGCACAGCTGCTCTCTCCATCCAGTACCCAGCTCAGCCTGGTTTCCTGGGCATTCACACTGACACCACTGGCAGAGGGGTCCAGCAGCCACAAGCCTCACACCAGGAAAGTGCCCTGCTGCTTCAGTGATTGCTGCTGTGTGCACAGCCAGGAGACAGCCCTGACCTGGAGGAATTGGCAGCTCCCCAAATACAGTTTGAAGAAATTGCAAGAGCTCGAATCAATCAACTTAAAGTCTTGGATTTAGGCTTTTCACTTCAGACATGGTGATATCTCACACATCAACAGCCACCTCAGGCTCTTCTCCAGAAGAAGTGGGAAGACTTCAGGGTAAAGGGAAGCCCAGCAGATTTCAGATTGACGTTATGATTTTTAACAACAAAGGATGTATTTTACAGCCATGAAAAATGTCAAAATAAAACCTTCAATTGCTGTAAATAATGCAACCCAATCTTTGGTGGTTTTTTTTTCTCCCTCTCCATTTTTTTTCCTTTATTTTCAGCCAGATCTCTCATGGCTGCTGTTGCCTCCTTTCTCCAGTTGGTGCCTCAGCTCTGCTATGACCCTTGCTGTCCCAAAGATCCCAGCCCAGGCATCACACTGCTGATAGCCTCCCTGTGCCCCCACTGCTCTGGTACCTGCCTTTGGCTGCTCTCCAGCCAGCAGCTGGCTGGGAACCAGGACACAGCTTTGTTTGTCCAGCAGCTCCTGCTGCTGTTTGGCTTGCTCAGCCCCTGGCATGTTGGGCAGTACTTACATAGTCGCTCAGCCTGGGAGCTCGTGGTGACTGGTGAGCTGCAGGTGTGGAACCCAGCGGCTGGAGCTGGAAGGAACATCCAGCAGTCGTCTGCAGCATCCAGCACTGCAATGCCTGACTGTAGGGACCTGGCCACAGTGGTGACTCAGAAACCCAAACAAAGCCGTCAGCGGGGAGGGCAGGATCTGATCCTAAGCTCCTAATGGAGGTGATGCACAATGAATCCTTGGAGAAGGCAAGAATGAAGATGAAACTGCTCCTCTCTGAGGGCAGCCTGCACCACTGCAGGCTGGGACACAATTCCTCCTCTGTATCCTCCCCTGTCCCATTGCCAGCATCCTTATGGCAGTGAATCCATGGCTCCTGTGCTTCTGAGCTGGGTGTTGCCTGGGGAGCCTGGGCTTTAAGGACTACAGGAGACCTCTGCCAACACGACTCCACACCCTGGCATGGAGGAGCTAACTTACACGGCTGCTTCACCATATCCCAAATGGACCTAGGTATAAAGGCCTCTTCTGGACCTACTTCCCCTCCCTCCTTTTGTTTCACACATTCTTAAGGCAAAGAGTTCAAAAGGGAAGATTTAAAATTTGTGGGGATCACTCCTATTTCATCCTCATCTTTTGTAGGGGTTAACTGGGTTCAACACACTCAGAGAAAAGGGACAACCTCTTCTGCATGTTGGTGAGCCTCACTAATCTAAATATTTTGACAGGAGTTCCATAGAGTGCAGAAACAACAGTGTTGGCTGCAGCTCCCTTCACTGACTCATCCTGCAGGGAGAAACTTCATAGAGCTCAAAATAGAGAAAGCTCATAGATAAAGTGCTCATCGCACTGCACAAACACGATGGAGGTGTGGGGGTCACATCCTGGGCTGCAGGAGCTTTTGGCTCCTTACTGAGAGCCAGGGACAGCCTTGTCTGCCCTGAGCCACTGCAGAGAGTGTTCTGGCTGGGCTTGAAGCTGTCCCTGCATCCCCACGTCTCCACTTGCTCAGACAAGTGTATGTGTGCAGTTTGCCTGTGTGCTGTGCCTGAGTTTGGCAGGAGGCAGGGCCTCCTTCTTCCCCAAAGCTCCCTGCAGAGCGGAGACAGCAGAGCCACCACTCTCCCCTTCCACCTGAGGAGGCTTTTGTGTGCAGCTGCAGGACCACAGGGCAGGGGCACTGGTCTGAGTTATGTCTGTAAGAAGCTGCAGTGAGACAGCTGATCTGCAGTAACAGGCTGAACACGTGCCCTTGGCTGGCGGCTAATGCACCACAGCCTGATTCAGTTTACCCTTCTTTCCCTGAAGCCAAACTCAGTGGCGTCACCTGGCAGTGCCCTGGCTCAGCTGACACAGCAGGGCTGTTTACCCCATCTGAGGCCATCAGTGAGCTGCCAACCACAAACTTATAAAAGCTCACTAGGCTAATGTGCTATAAGCTAAGTATTTTCTACCTTTTGAAATGAAGGTGTGAAAAAAAATCAATCTTTGTTACTAGAAATACTTGAACAAGTCTGGATTAATAAGATGTGGGCAAAGTGGTCTTTCTAAATGCAGCTTGAATCTATTTCCTTGCTCTAAGCTGCTTTATTGTAAGTTTAAACTATTGGAATTAGATTTAAAAATTAAATGCTATGTTTATTCTTCATCCTAACTTCAGGTTTTGGGGGAATGTTTTAATATTTGGCTGTATTCTGCATTTCTCAGCATCTAGTGGGACAGCAGAACTGATATTTAAAGCTGTGGGTATAGCACCCATATTATTTCTTAGAGAGTGCTTTGCTTTCAGGTCTGATGGCATCACTGGTGATCTCTCTTGGCAGAGATGTCTTGGGATTCTGCTGTCTGTGCTGCCATTTAGTAGGTCAGTCTGACAAGATCTTCTGGAATCTAAACTTACCACCATTTCCACATAGAGTCTGATCCTCATATTAATTTTGCCATCCTGATTTTAGTGAGAGTTTGTTAATTCAGATGTGTAATGGGGCCTGTGCCATACAGGGGCAACTTAGCTGTATCCAGTGACCAGAAGGTAATGTTGGAAATAAAATACTTGTGCAAGGACCTTCTAACCTGTGTTGATGAGCAGCTGTGCCTGGTAGATGTCTGAAACCAAAGGTACTACTCACAAGGGAGACTACTAGTAATCACCTACATGATGGCAAAAGCCAGAGACAAACACAATTAGCTTGCTATTATATTCGGACTACAAGCTCTGTCAACATACTGGGCTTAGGAGAATGGGCCTCTGATCCCTGATGCAACATAAATAAACAAGGATTATGGCTGGCTTTGAACATGCAGAACCGTGCAATTCAATACCATTAGCATCTGAAACAACTGGTCCCCGTTGATAGCACTTCTCTAAAGAAAAGCTTAGCGAGGCTGCCTGTCCCCCCCTCAAT
This sequence comes from Oenanthe melanoleuca, assembly GCF_029582105.1. Classification (NCBI taxonomy): domain Eukaryota; kingdom Metazoa; phylum Chordata; class Aves; order Passeriformes; family Muscicapidae; genus Oenanthe; species Oenanthe melanoleuca. The sequence continues at coordinate 46,059,304 of NC_079339.1, forward strand.
AGATCCCAGGCAGCAGAATTAGCAGAATTACTTATTTGTGTCAGAGAAGGATGGCAGATGAGTGACAAGGTCATTAAGGGAACAGAGCCAGACTTCGCCTGCCTTTGCTCTGAGTTTATTCCAGTCAGCTTGTAACTGAATACAGAACCTTGTTATTTATGGCTCAGGGTGCAATAAACCATTTTTGTGAAAACATAACCAAGTCTTTGGAGTCTGCAAAAGACAGGGAAGAGGAGCAGCTTCATCATTTTGCCTTTTGCAAAGAATGATTGAGCTTCTGCAGATCTGTGTTTGCCTTTCCATGTGTTTGTATTTACTTCTGAAAGCAGCAGGAGCACACATGGGGGAAGGCAAACGCGGCTGGATGTCTTCACAGCAAACTGAGCCTCTGCTTCAGCTCTTACTGTGGCACCTTTCAGGACAGACCCTCTGTGGGCAGTGGAAACCAGACCAACTTGCAGCACTTTAAGTGCTCACAGTTTTTCTGCATTTTAGGTCAGTTTCCTGATAAACTTTTGCAGTTTTCCAAGGGTATTATATTGGATAACTATTACAAGGAAGCAAATTATTTTTCTTTAAAACCAGAAAGATTTCAGTGCCCATCAGATCTACCAGAGCTGAGACATCAGAAGGATGACACCTCGTGCTGTCCTGCTGCAGCAACAGGCAAGGATTATTTGTGGTGACAGCTTATGCAAACCAGTCAAGTTCTAGCCCAGTGCTGAAGGAGCAAAGCCAGGCTTCCCAAAGGAATCCTCTGAGCAAACAAATCCCCTTGTTCAGCCCCAGCTGTCAAAACAGGTCACCTATCAGCATGGCATATGCCCTGATGCCACCAAATCATGATTCTGTTCAAATTCTTTACTGGAAATCATACACCTGCAAGCTTTTCTCTCTTCTCAGAACATATTAATTCACACAGAAAACAGTGCAATACCAGCTTCATGTCAAACCAGCTAGAAATTTAGAAATTTAAGGAATTATGTGCTGATGTAATTTTTCTACTTGCATACTACATTCTACCTTAGTATGTTGTAGTTACAGCATGATTTCTGAGCAAGATATTATAGGGACAAAGATACAGGCACACCTGCGAGTAAAAGAAAAATAAGGAAATGACAGTGCTACTGTTCTGTTTAACACCAGACAGTGTTTTATGGCATATTTGAAAAAAACCCAAAGCCCAAAACAAACAAAAGCAATCACAAAGCTCCCAAGGCTGTTAGGGTATTAGGTTACAAACTGCTGTAGGAATAAATATTTGCATAGACATAATGAACTGAGAGATTGAAAGTACTAAATAAGTTCAAAACATGCATATTTGCATTACCTTTTTGTTCTGAAATAAAAGGGTAATAATAGTGTTGAAATGGGTTATCTTCTTGGTTAAGTCTTAATTCAGAAAATCCTCGCTGGTATTTGTCTCCCTCTTTGCCTGGATGTTTCGATCAACTGCAGGACAGCTTTGAAACATGCTCGCTTTGAAGCCTGGAGTTTATTTCTGGATCACCCCATGATCAGTGAATACAAGCCAAAATATAAGTTGTTCCCAATCTCAGATTTCCTGTTTGAAGATGCACAGCAGAAACTTGTACCAATCCTAAAGTTCTTCTTTGTTGCATTATCTGAAGAACTTCACTTCATCAACATCCTGTAGCTAAATGATACAAAGCTGACCTTTCTATTACATCATTATTTATTGTCCCTGACATGTAGACCATATATGGATATGTTTCTGGAACCTAAAGAAGAAAAAAACCTGCCATATAATTTTGAAGTAAAATATGCTGTCCTGGAGAGTTTTATTTGCCTGGGGAGAAGTGACCTCCCTTTTGTTTCAGCTGATGCTTATTAAACAAAACAACCAAACATTACATGGGTATTTACTGATGTCTTGGAGTTGTTAATACATTTTTAAAGCTGCAAGTTGGAGACTTCAGGATTCCAAAAGATGATAACAGCACTTGTGAACCCATTCCAAGTAGAATTTATAAGAGCTTGCTAGTGGAAAAGGACTGCTCTCATTCCACCTAAGTGTGAACAATAGACTCTCTCTCAGACTCCTCAAGACCATAAATGTGAAGTGGTACCCATCTTCCCCACATCTGGAAGAGGGCAAGCTGGCCAAGGAGGAGATAGCTGATCCAGGGATGAGTTAGAAGAAAAGAGCCAGGTACATACAGGAGAACTGACACTTGGGTCACTCTGCATCATGGCAATAATAATGCTCACTTTGGGAAGGTTTCCATGTGTTTGTCCAGATAATACAATGACCTAAGGGAAACCATAATAGGATATCAAACTTATGTCTGTGCATTTTCCTTCAGCTCCTCTTTCACTCATTCCCATGGCAAAACATTGCATATACAGAGAATAAAGCCTAAATGGAAGTGGGTCTGGAATCCTTTCTGAGTACCTTGTGGAGGCTCAGGTTCACTGTAGGCACCCTGTCAATGCATGAACACCCCCATCTAAGGCTTAGCAAGGGCAACCTTGGAGGGAAAAAATGTAGCAGGACCACATCATCCACTAATACATGATTCCAACTCATTTACTTTGTCTTTAGAGTCTTTCAGGACCAGCATCATTCCTCTCCATGCTTGCTCCTGAATTCATCTTGCTCCAGCATGACATCATGGTGAGTACATGGCACATCTTCCTTCCCTGCTGTCTGAAAAACTATCTGCACCTCATAACCAGTGCTGGGACTGTTGAAGTCATTCAGCAGTTTCTGTGACAGACAAAGGAGCCCTGGATGTCATCACCAAGAGTGTGAGGAACTCTTACACCCTTGACAAGATGTCAGCCAATCCTCTGTGACTTCTAAACAACACCCAATGCTTTTTTTCTTGATACTATTTCAAGATTGTAACTAGCCTTGGCTTAAAACCAAGAGTATCTCCCACATTTAACCCTTCTGCTTGCTTTTTGGCAATCTCTCACCCCTGATCACTGAACTCAATATAAATTGCTGATACTGTGATGCAGGTTCATGCTTTGCAAAGACAAAGGTGTATGAGTTTTCCAGGATGAAAAGACACTGGGGCTCAAGGTCCCCTGGGCTATGAGCATTGCAGGTGGCTCCCCATGCCATTCACAGCAAGCACACTGCAGTTCCCTGCCCTCCCACGTTTCTGGGTTTCCTTGAAAAACTCCGTGCAGCCTTGATGTATTTGCTATGAATGCTGATGCACCATTTTCCAATAAAAGCACGGGACTTTGCTTCAGAAGATCTATTTTCAGATACCATTAACTCTCCCTTTTGTCTTGAGTAAATAATTTAACTCCTCTGTGTATCATTTTCTACATTAGTGAAGTGGAAATAATCAAATACATTAACTTCAGAGAACAGTCCAAAATTCCTTGCAGATGGGAAGCCAATGGGACTACTTATATGGATAGAGACTGCTGAATAAGACCTTATTTAATTATTATCTGTGAAATCCTCAGAGGACAACCTCATATGAATTTGAATTTTAATTACAGAAATAATAGGATACAGAAATGAAATCATACATTTGGGAGTTGATTTTTTTCCCAGTATAACAATATTGTGGCTTTATTATAACGCATCCAAAGCATAATAATCATGATTTATTAACATTGCATCAGATTGGCTAATATTTCCCCTGGGGCATGCAAAGTTACAGATCTGCATTTTCAGCTTGACTCTGAGACATTTCAATAGATTACAAATGTCACCTGCAAAAATAAATATGTAAATTTACACTATTTTCTGGGACAGATTTCAAACTCAGACACTGCATATTAGATCTGTTCCCTTTCTTTAAATAGAAGTGATGGAAATGTCCAACTCATGCTGCTAGGGTCTCACAAACAAGGCACAGTAGAAGAGATTTGAATCTGGGGGGAGAAAAGAAGGATGACCATGTGAAAACAAATGGCAAAATATTCAGCAAGATTATTTTCTCCTTCATATTTCCTCAAAATAGCCAGAAGAAGTCAGGTTAGGAAAGGACATTTAGAATTTCTTTCTACTTCCACTAGTTGAATTAATGAGCCCGTCATCACTGCTAAGCCCTTCAGCTCTGCTAAGCCACACAGCTGAATCTGACAGCTGAGGCTGGAGGAAAAAACAAAGTTCATTTATGCAGCCCAGGAGACCAGTGAGCTTGTTACTGACTCATTCTGTGTGCAGAGCTGCCACAGATGTGCCTTCACGTGATGAAGTGCAGGTGAGAATGGACATCAGCATAAATTGCCTCCCATAGCCTGTATCTACCAATGGTGACTAACTCTGCTGCATCCAAACACTTGGCACATGTGTGTCTGTTCTGAAAGGAAGAAAGTACTGACTAGTTCTGACAGTAACAGTTCCTGGACAGAAAATCCTCACAATACTTTGCCTCAGGACAGCATCTCTCTTGTTACTTAGATCTGGTCTGAATTTTTTACTGCAGAAAGACAGCACACTTCCCTGAGAGCATAGAGCTAGAGTACACATCCTTTACCATCATATCCAGTGAGCAGAGCTCTGCATTCAGTGGTGCCATGCTGTGCTTCCATCAGACAGTCCCAAAGAGTAAATGTAAACACCAGAACTGCCAGCCCTCTCCAGTACCTCCTGCTAACAACCCACGTTCAAATAACAAAAATATAGAAACTCCCATAAGAAAAGATGGTTTCAATTTCCTTTGCAAGAATAAATGATTGCTTGGGCCACAATACCCTGAGAGAGGTGAGGGGCCAGAGGAAGTTGTATGGAAAAGGTGCAGGATGTTATACATGCCCAGGGGTAATGAATATGATATACATTTACTAACTTTGCTGCTTAAGTACTTCTTTGTTGGAAAGATGTAGCTGTTTTGAGATCACTCTACCAAGATTATAATTCTTCTTTCAGGAGGAATTTATCCAACTTTGATGGTTGCTGACACACAGCCTGAATCAGGGTGAACTTTTGCTCAGTGTATGACTTCCACTTCTGCACAGTGGCTCCTCACAGAAAATTTTTCACTTTCAAACCTACTCAAAATGAAGTCCTCACTCCTCTGGAAATGTGACATGAGCACAAAGGGGAACACCCAGTATCCAGGTCCTAAGACCACTTCCAGGTATCCGATGACTCAGCCCTGCCAGTGAGCTTTGTAAGAGTGTACAGCTACTACACTCAATGCCACTCTGCAAATGTCACCATAAGGTCACAGCCACTGACTCAACCTGAAAGAAGAATCAGTCAGAGGGAACATGAAAATCTAATATGAAGTGAACACAATGCAAAGACTGTATAAACAAATACATGTTCCTTGGAGGAAGAGGGAAATCACAAACATTATCATTTAGTTCTTTTTGCTGTGCAAATATCATTTATCTTATGTTATAATGTATGTTAGTAAGAATTCTAATGAAAGACTTGCCTTTACCTTGACCTTTACAAAATCCACAAAATTCAGAGATATTGCTGCAATCCCAGGGCTCTGAGGCTCCTGCAGAGGAGCGGGAGGATGGGAATGGCAACCCAAGACACAAGCTGCTGTTAATAGGAAAGGTCCTGAGAAAAACAGTGTCTCCAAATTGATGGAAGGACGAAAGTAATTTTTATGGAAAACAACTTTTTCATAGGCTTTTAAACTGAATCCTTGGATATATGCAATGGGTGTTTACCTCTCCATTCAGTCTCTTAGGATAGTTAATTAACAAAGTCTCTTTTGAAGCTTTTCTGTGGTACCCTCTAATTCCTTTCAGTCTGATTTGTTTCTAACTACTGTGCCTGCTGTATGCAATAAGACCTACTGCATTGCTCCCCCTCCTGCAACAACATGAGAGGCTTTCTGCAAAGAGATCTGTCTTTGCTTTACTCTTACCACAGATAAACAGACCTCAAACAACAAGAAATGTCCCTGCCTACATTCAGCAGCTTGCAGTAATGTCCATAACTTACCACAATGAAGTCCAATAGGGAAAGCTCCCTGTATGCTTGGAGTGAAGCTAAGGCAGGAACTGGCAGAGCAGCAAGGCAGAGCAGGACCCTCCTGTGCTCAGCCCCACGGGAGAGGTGCATGGGCTGGGCTCTGGAAAGATGGGCTCCAGCCTGGCTTGGGATGGATGCTGGAAGTTGCTTCTGACCCACTCAACAGGAAGGGACTCTGCTGCCACAGCACTCAGAGACTGAAAGCAAGGGGACAGATTGTCCTCCACATTGATCCTGCTCTGCTGGCCCACTCCCCTGATGAGGTGGCCAGGCCTGGGCATGGGTGGTTGCATGCAGACAAGAGCAGCAGAGGCTCCAGAGCAGGCTGTGCTAAAGGACACTGCACCACCTCTCTATTTACCACTGCTGGTTTTGTGCTGTCAAATTTGTATGTAATAAATACAGTACCTGAAGCCCTGGTCAAATGAACTGTCCTTTATATTGCCATGGAGAGTTTCCTTGTCCTGCACTGACTGAGCGTGCAACCAGAGAGGAGCAGAGGTTTATGCCTCCTTTAAGTTCAAATCACAAAGCAACAGGTTTGGTTCACAAGGCTGACATTTAATTATTTGCCCTACATCTCAGGTTAAATTTAGAGCTAAATTTAGAACAAGTGTCTGGACAGAATGTCATGACACCAGTGTATATCTGTTGCACAACATGCCATATGAACATGTAATGTTCAACTCAGTTAAAAATAACTGTACACTTACCTAACTCAGCAGACTTCTGTACTCTGTATACTGAGCTGTAAGCAGACAGTGCAATAGTAAGAGTCACAAGTATATTCTGGAAAGAGATATTACTAAAAGCAAGAAGACAGGAAAAATATTTTCTGTTTCTGTTCTTGCTTAACTTTTTTAAAATCAAGTAGTAAGAGTTGTTTCATTGTAATATAAGTATGACAGTCCAGATAATCTTAAAAATTGATGTGAATAAGTAAATTAGAGTGAAATTGTGAATAATTTTTTCACCACTGAAGTGACAGAGCACTCATTCCTTAAGAGCAGAGTTAAATGGCTGTTAAAACTCCCACCTTAAGCCTAAAAGAGGGCAGATTCTTTCACAGTAAAAAAGTAGCTTGCTACATACAAGCTACAACAGGGCCACTCAACACCAATTAATGTGGCTGAGTCAGGTAGACCCAGATCTCAAACTAAGCATCATTATCTTCCTTGAGCTGTGTTTGGATATCAGCTCCAGGAAAAAACACACCTGTTTTACAAGTGTCAAAACCACAAAGTGAGATGGAAAATCTGTTTAACACCTTCACAGATAAGATGAGAACAGCACAAAAGCACCGATGAGGGCTGGAGTAAAGAGCTGAGCTTCAGCCAAGCTGCTTTGATGTTGCTGAGAGCTGTAACAATAAGCAGAATGCATTTTCTGTACTTGAGCTGTGGCCACGCTTCTGTTCTTTGTTATTTATCTAGACCCACCCTGCTGATAAGGACAGGTTGGGGTGTTTTCACCAGCCTTGTTCGGTGGGGCTGCAGGTGGCCTCAGCCGTGTGTGGGTGATGCCAGGTTCTCCTCCTCCTACAGGAGCTGACACCTCCAGAGCTCCTTGCTGAGGAACCATCCACCCTGGAGCTGCAGCCTGGCAGAGGGCAGCTCAGCAGGATGAGACAAAATGCTGAATGCTGCTGACCATCAAATGGAGAGGGAAACATCTGTGCAAACCAGCTGGGTATCAGGGTGCACTGAGAGCTCCTGGGCAGCGTGCAGGGCTGCTGAGCAAGACTGGGGGAGTGCCTGTGGTAGCTGAGCAGGGAGAGGGGTTTGTTTCAGGGCACTACAGGTGGGATACTGGCAGTTCCCTGGGTCATGAAGCCCCCAGTGAAGGGGGCTGCTACCTGACACCTGCCCAGGAGCTGATGGGAGCCTGTGCAGGCTCAGTCTGGGGACAGGATGATCAGTACATCATGGGCTGCAGTGGGCACTGTCTGGTCTCCTCCACCACAACTCTCACCTTCAGGTGGGACAGTCCTTTGGGACCAGAGCAAGGTACAACACCATATCAGTGTAGGGAAATGTATCCATCTACTTTGTGCTTGCTCTCTGGGTACCAAAGCATGGACATGCCAGCACAGCACATTTCAAAAGTGCTTAAATCATAATTTTTTCCTTTAATGAGTGATTTCCTTTTGACCTGAGATTGTGACACAAGATAAGGTGCCTTGCACTATTCACACTATATATGAGTGAAATGGGTGCATGCAGGATGTCAAGATATTTTCTCTGAAATGCTGCAAAGACTGAGTCATTTCTTGGTTGTCACGTTCTGTTTTTCATGAAAATGGTTTAGCTTTCTCTGCTGCAATTGTACATCATGTCTGTCACATCAGTTGTGGTCACTATTATGTGTCATAGAAGAACCTCTGATATAATCTTATTTTCTCTGGCTTGACACATAAAAATCAATCAGCCAGTGGTCAGCTTAAGTGGTCCTAATAGGCTGACCCTAACAGTGGTAGTTTGGGAGCATTTTCAAGAAACTTTGGTCAGGATAAATAGTTCCCCTTGGAGACGTCCTGCCAGTTCATGATGACTGGTTTAAATCTTCAAAACTTGGGACTTTGCAACCTTTCCAAATAATTTTTAATTATTTACTCCTCAATAGTCTTGTTTTTATATAACACTGAACCCAAATATGATTTTTTGCTAAATTATTTATCTCCATGACATTTTGAAACAATGAGTGCCAGAGCCTCAAATAGCACATTCCTATGCTACTGTTGTCAAACTTCTGATACCTCTTGCTGTGTACCAGTGAAGACCTACATGTGGTTGGAACACCAGTAGCAGGGACTTCACTCCCTGGTATATGCTGGCACTGTGGGCCAGACCCAAGGGGAAAGCCAGCTGCAAACACCCAGCCCAGATCTGAATCACACGGAAATGACACTGGGGTATGCGGGAAACAGAGTTCAGGTTGCACAGGAAACTGTGGTTAGCTTTGAAATACAGCCAAAGGAAAAAAAAAAAGTCCAAAGCCTCATACATGCACCAAGACTTCACTTTTTCTGGCAGCAGATCTTAATGAACGTGCTGGCACATTCACTGGGGCAGCCTGTGCAGCACATGGCAGCAGCAGAGCTTGAGACACATTTGTGTCTGGCAAGAACCAAAACACTCCTTCCTATCTCAAAAAAAAAGTGATTGATAATGTAAAATTTCACCAGTTCTATTAAACATTTATGGTTATTGGTTCACTACTTTAATAGTGTTTAATAGTTTCTTTATTTTTATTCTTTTTACAGAGGAGGAAAAAGGAGGATTTACCAGAAACCACTGCAGTAAGTGAAGGGTGTTGTCCTTCTTTGTAATTGCAATCCATACCACATGTTTGGCCTGAGGATCAGTTTGTTTCTGCTCTGCATCACATCTGTGTGACAAAGCATGAAATCTAATATTTGTTTAGTGGTATGCTCAGGTATATTGGTTCAGTACCAGGGAAGCTGATGGAACCACACTGGAGTAATTGAGAACAAAACTATCAGACAAAACCCCTGAAGGTCTCATAATACACTAGAAATAACACACATAAATATGTAAAGAAATAATAGATCAACCAGGCATCACTAAACTTTCTTTCCCTATGTTTTGTTATTTATGAAATCCTATTATTGTCTCTTCTGACCCTCTGACCATCTTAGGAGACAGATGAATAAGGACTCTCTCTGTTAGTATATTTATGTGCATATGAACAGGTATTTTACTACAAATCTGCTGTACTTGGGTAAAGACTGAAGTCCTTTACCTGAGATATCCATTACAGGTACAAATTAGCAAGAGAATAGCTGGGAAAAATAAAGCAGAAGATATGTGCTTTCTCCAGCTTTCTTCCTAGAAGGAAACTGTTCATATAGTTAAAACTCTACTTTCAGACAATTTCCATCTGTCCTTGCTGGAAAACTGACAAACCAGGGCAGAAAACACAAATTTCTGCCCTAGGTACTATAAATCAATACCTTCCTGATTATTTTAGTGGAACTGTACTTACTTGCTTCCAAAGTAAGTGGTGTTCAGACCAAGGAGAGCAACAATCACTTCAGGGAGAGGCAGATGTTCCATCAAGAGATTTTTAAAACTCTGCCTCAGATCTGAGAAGTAACAACACACAAGTGCTGCACACTGACTTGCAGTATGAATTCCTCATGACACATTAACACTTCTCCTTTCTGAGCTCCAGATTAATATCCCATGTTGGATAAGAATGAGGCAGAAATATTTCAGGCTCTTTCAAGGTGAGTAAAAAAATCTTTGCTGATGCCATATGGTTCAGGGTGATTTACTGACATCCACAATTGCAAATACACCTGGAAAGGACCTGATGCACACAATCTACCACTCTCTCTGAGCCAAGCATCAGTGAAATATAAGAAACAGATGTGCATTCTGCAGGTAGTTAGGCTGAATTGCAGTAAGCAGGAAAAAGAGTTTATTGTAAGGGAGTGTATGTTTCTGTTTCTCTACTACCTTGAGTGCACAGATCAGAATTCTTTACTGGCTAAGGTCCCCAGGAAAAGATCATCAGAAAGGTTAGCAGCACAGTATGCATATTATCAGAGAACCAAATTAAATTACATCAAAATAAAGCTATTATACCATATAACTAAAATGGCATAAACCTGCCATAATCATGGGGCTCTGCACCTCTTGCTTGTTTTATACAGGATACACACACATTACATATACACTTTGCTGTGCAAATTAAACAAAATACTGCTGAGACAAATTCCATTGGGAGGAAGATTAAAAAAAGAAATAGATAAAATTTGTGTACCTCTGCACTTGCTGGAGTAAATATGCACAATTGCATGGATGTAAAGAGAGGATTAGGAGCTGTGTGAAAAAAGGACAGCATCAAGAAAGCCAAACACCTTCTGAAAAATCAAAGAAATCTAACCCCAGCCCTCCAATTCTACTTGTAGCACTTGTATTTTGAAGCTATCCTCAGAACTGATTATACTGCATTTTTTGCAGTTGATTTAGAAGCTTTCAGGCTGAAAATCCCCCCAAGGTCTTACACTCAGCAAGGAAGGGACATTTTCCCAGATAAGGGTGTTAGCATGACTTGGCAGGTCTCTGTATAGTGGCATGCAGAAGAAATATTTGCCAGGGTAGGCCTTGAGGTTTGTGATCACCTGGTCACCATCTTTGCCTGGCCATGGCCAAGGCTGCTGGGGGAACAGTCTGTGGCCAGGAATGTGGCTCCCTGCAGCCCCTTTCTGCTCAGCAGAATGACTGAGTAGTAACTTTCCTGTGCACATAAAGGCCCCTATCTGTACACTCTATCTGTACACATTGTGTTGTACATTTATGGGTGGCATCCCAGAACATAAAAGCAAACTGGAATGATGTCAGCAGGCACTGACTGAACTTGAATCTGTTTTGCAACATGGGGAATGGAGATTGTAGAAGACAGTGAGGTGATTGTCATTGCAAAATCAGAATTTATAGAAAATAATATTGAGTCAATAAAAATAAAAAGAGAGAACAGCATTATGCATAATAGGACACATATGTGCACAGCTTGTTGACTCAGCCCCAGAGAAGCTTAGGACAGACCTGGGAAACTGAGTATGTGCAGCTGCTGCTCATGCATTAAGTCCACCTAATCCATCCCTCAGCCACAGTGTGCCCACCACTGTGGTATCATTTACACAGCACAGAGCTGTGGCAAATACATGCACTGATCTGCTCTAAATTGCTGCACTTCCTCACTGCTTACACTGAGCTGACTTGTCCATCAGCCTCCTCAAAACGGTGCAAAAGGTTCAAGAGGCACAGTCCTTCCCACAAGTGTTGGCAGCAGTTCTTTCCAGCAGACTCTCTCTCCGAAGGAGATGCCCATTAGTTTTGCACATTTCAAAGACCATTGTCTTGCAGTTTGCCTTCAAAGATACTCATCACCAGTAATAAAACACTCCAGACTTCCAAACAAAGCATGAAATGCATAAGATCACCTAAGATATTTTGTACAGCACTAATCCTGGAATAGATTCTGTGCCTGGTGGAAAATCTGTAGCTGCACCCTTGTCCCATTTTCCTTTTTGTAAACCCTGTGAGAGCAGGTACTTTCTCAGATACTCCAACTGTCATGCCCATTGAATAAATCTCTGCAGAGATTTCATTTGAAGAAAATCTTCAGGAGCTGTTTAGCATCCATCCATATCAAAAGATGCATTCCAAGGACCATCACATTGAATTATACTAATAAATACACATCAATCTTACCTATCAGGACCTGGGCTCACATATTTATAAAATTTCAGATCTCTGGAGTTCAACAGCAATGTTAAAGCAAGGTGCAATACAAAGGTTGTCATGTTGGTAATTTCTGTTGGAATCCTCACCTTTCTCCATTGTGCAATATGATGTTATGTATTTGCTGCCTGGCCCCTCTGTGCAATCCTAAAGTATAACCTTTGCACCACTTGTCAGGAAGCTAGACAGGTGTGTTTTATATCCCCTTAGTCTGTATTTAGTCCACTTTGTCCTCATAGGAATCCTGCCCACATGGATATATATTTTTATAAAAACACCCATTCATTTTATAAGCAGAACATCTCTAAGTAGAGTCATCTCTATAAACACTCACTGAACATGGCACTGAAACTGCTGATGCCAGAGCCATAGAAGAGTCTCTTTTCTTTGTCTCAACACAACCCTTCCTCATCTTTGCTATCATGCACTACCAGGCAGAGTTGTATGCCATGACAATGCACCACATATCATTGCTATCATCAGGATCACAGAATTAAGAATCACAGAATATTCTGAGTTGGAAAAGACCCACAAGGGTCACCAAGTCCAACTCTTAAGTGAATGGCCCATATAGAATCCAAAACCTTGCCATTATTTAGCACCATGTTCTGACCAACTGAGCTAATCTGTATTAGGAAAAAAATCTTACCACTGCAAGCTGGATTTTTTTCATGCAAGATCTGATTCCAGAAGCAAATTCTTGATCTGTTTCCAAACATGAAGTGTATTCTTTATTCAAAAAAACAAAATCTAATAAAATACATCAGATTTCATGTTACGTATCATTTAACTTAATATTGAACCTAAAAGATGTTGAAATAACAAAAAATACTGAAATGACCTTGCTTCATAAAATCTTCTAAGTCCTGTAATTGCTTCTGAAACCAATCAATCTATATAAAAATCAGAATATTAAATTTCCCTGTTATCAATTCAAAATTGTTTTAAGATCTTTTCAAGCAATCACTGCATTGAGTGTGCCCAGGACAAGTGTACAGGAGACAAGCAGATGCATCCTGCCCTCTTCTATACTAACTAAGCTGATTATAACACCAACAAATGCAACTGATTCCCTTTTAATTTGCATTAGCATCACCGAACTTATGAACTGGCTAAAGAATTAAATAAGGATGTCTCAACAGAAATCCTGTAACTAGGAATATCATTGAAAGAAAAGATGGTGCCTCATTCACCTGTTAAATGCAGCATTTAATTTCTCTTGTGCCAGAATCAAGATTTTATTTTCATAAGTTTTTTTTAAGATTAGCAGTGGGAAAAGGAAATGAGGCAGCACAAACTACTGAGCAGAAACAGAATTGAACTAAATTACAGAGGGAGAGAAAAATAAACTGGTAGCAGAGCTTGAAAATTGAGAATCAAGTAGGGCTGTGCCACAATATCAGACTGTACCACAGGGCTTCCTCTGACTGCCCATTGTCTCATCTGACCTCCTGCATGTCTGTTGTTTCATCTATTCTGTTAGTAAAATAAATTAGCACGATGTTGCAATATTGGTAATAGGAGCAAGGTACTGAAAGGGACTCATAATGCAAGAACAGCTGAGCTAGACAAGACAAATGCTGATTTAAACTGAAAGGGGACTTGAAATTTGGGAGCTCGGGTTCCTTCTGCAGTCAGCGAAGATTAGCCTCTGTTATCTAGTCTATTTATCAATAAAGCAGCTGCCTAAAAAATGTGGGTCATGGAGCACTCTCTCCCCCTCCTCTAGTCATGATTCAAAATACAGTGGCTCTTGACCATAATGAGAAGCCCTCGAGGTTTAACCCCCAGGATATCAGCTGGTGATCAGCCACTATTGATGGGGCTCAGGCAATGACTGAAGCTGCTCATCCTGAGCAGTGCTGGGCATGTGGTGACACAGGGCCTGCAGCTCCCCTCAGGCTCCTATGCCTGTGGGAGAGTGCTAAGTGATTTAGGCACACCCAGCATTAGAGGGCTTTCAAGAGGCTGTAACTTGCAAGGACAGGATGCAAAGGGATGGTGTCCAACATGACTCTAGCCCCAGCTCCTGTTACACCCAGTAATGTATTGTTCAAAACCTCTTTCCACTGATTACAATATTTTTTAAAATTGATTCATGGTCCTTTATTTCTTTTGCTGCCAACTCTATCCTTTAGCTCAGCTGGCTCTCCATTCTCCCTGATGTTATGCCCTTGCTTTATTTATAGAAAGCACTGGTATCCATTCTGGGATATTTTCTCAGGAGCAGTGAGCCAGCCAAGTTCCCGTTGTTCCAGCCAGGCTCTCTGCTCCCCTGCTCTGCTCAGATCTCCCTACTGCACCTGTGTGCTCCGAGTCAGCCTTTTGGGCACACTGCACACAGTAGCTGGGAGTAGATCTCATAAATGTCTAGTACCACAGGACATTAATACTTGCTATTATTAAGTATTATGGTTATTAAATTCTTCTTATTTTTCAGGAGGCCACTGGGAGGTTGAACTGTTCAGAACGACTGGATTTCCCCCTCAAAGGACAGTTGCTTTATATACTCCTTCAACACCACTGAAATACTCTTCATGAAGCATAACACAATTAAAAGCTCCTTTGACACCAAAAGGTCCTTTTAACAACACCTTTCATTCTTACCGTTTGAACTAACTCTTCCAAAATTGTCTTGTGTGTTTCTCCATTTTCTTTGCAGGCTGCAACAGCTAGAGAGGAAAATCGCTAAATAGAAAGTATATGAAGGATTTCCTGCTGAAAAACAGTGACAAATTGCCTGACAGTGTTACTGTAGGCACCTGCTGTCTCTTTTACTGTAATAACAGCAACTGGAACTGCTCGGTTTGCTCCTGAGCTGAGTCTGGTTACCAGCAATCAGCAGGGCTGTGCTGGGGTGCACCTGGCAGCTGATGGCAGGAGCAGCAGGGAGTGAGTCAGACCCATTTCATGAGCTGAGTCTCTGTGCCTGGTCAGCACACTCAAGGGGCAGGTAGAGGGGGAGAGAGACAGATCCCTTCAATAATAGCAGCAGCCCAGTTTGACCCTGGGATCTGCACTGCCTCTTGGCTGGGAACTAGGAGCACAAACTCCTCCAGCTGATACCAGCACAAGGGGCAGAATTCTTCATCTTACCAATACAACCATGCTTGTGAAGAAAGTAAGTCAGGACTGCACAGTGCAGCTCAGCAGCATCACCACAATTAATTGATGGTGCCCACTCAGGAACTGGGTTGGACCAAGATGACATGAAGTTGCTGAAAGGATTCACAACGTGTCTGGTTCACTTCTGCCTTGCTGAACTTGCTTTTGAAAGTGGGCTCTAAAGCATGCCTCTTGCACAGGAAGCTCTTAGAACTGCAACTCCAACCATTTACACAGGCAGCTGCTGAGCCTGCAGAAGTGGACAGTGATGCTTGGACAACTACACCACATTATCCCTGCAAGCACAGACTTGACTCAAAGTGACTAGAAGCAACCTGAGCCTCCTGACCCCCTTATTTCCCATTTCCATTGTTGGCTGTTCTGTTTTGCTCCTGGTTCCACACAACCATGCAACACCCAGTTGGGGCCAACCTGAAGAAAACTGCCTGGACAAACTGCAGCCTTTATATGGCCTTGCTCAGCACTTTTCTCAGACCATACAGGCACATCCTCAGGCCCCAGGACTTGGGTTTTTACTATGGTTGGATACCCTTGCTCCAGATCACTGTGAATCTTGCCCTAAAATGGCTTCACAGAACATGCTTGCATGGGAGCAATGTGGATGGGAGATAGCCCTGAAATTCTACTTCTGCCCTTTTGTGAACGACGTAGTCTGATTATTTCCACTTCTTTATTAGGGGATTAGAGCTGCAGTAGAAGAGGCTCCAGACTGTTTTACTGCTTAGTGTTTTTCAGCAAATTGGTTGTGACCCCTGTAGCACCATGCAAGAGGGCTGTGATATGTTGAAACATTTATTACACTATAAAATGAAAACAGTCCTGCTCCCTGACCCCCTCCCCACCATGACTAAGGTCAGCTATGCTCTGTCAGCTTCTCCAAACAAGCAATCACTCCAAGATATGATATTTTTCCCTCTTGCTTTTACAACAAATATACTGGGGTCAGGGGAATATTTATGTTAGAATGAGGGGCCACCATCCAGTGGAGGCCAGTTAAACACAGATCCAGCTTGCAGAAGGCTCGTTGGGTGTAGACAAACCCATTTGTGTTTTAATGTCGTATTTAAACACTTAGGTGATTTTCTTTCAAATAAATTTCCTGTTGTGTTCTTTACATACAGGTAGAAGACCTGTCTATCATTATCAAACTCCACAAACCTGCTGAATTACACAACCTTAGAGAAGGTACAATAAATACACCTTTTGAAATGCATCTTAAATCCTACCTGAATCCTTTCTAGCATTCCAGGTCTTTGGGTTTCCAGTCCAGTCTTAATCTGGAGTGATAATTTTGCACCAAAAGCTTTATCAGGTAGAGCTATTTAGCACCTAGTCAGGTGTTAAGCTTATAAATAGTTTATCTCTTGGCAACATTTAGACCTTGAGCTAAGAAAAGTCACTGGCTTGCTTTTGCTGTCAGGTCAAGTCTGTTTGAAGGAGTGGCCTATTTAAAGGATACAGAAGCACCCATGCAGACATTTAAAAAACCCAAAACAACAAAAATCCCCAACCTACAAAAACCAAGCCAAAATCCAAACTGAACAGCTTTTCTTAAAAACACATTTCACTCATTAGTGTTAAGTCTTACAATGGATTATTTCCTTGTTGGACCACTGTCGAGTCCCACTGTCTTCATTCTCTATTGATGGAGCAACATTTTACTTGGAGTAGAGTTTTATTTCTCTCTGTCCTTATCACCATGTTTTACAGAAATTAAGTTCCCTGAGATTATAGGTATGAAGTCCCATTCACTTCCCTGACAAAACTTTGACATGAAATCACTCCGTCTGCCTTGTTTTCTTACCTTTCAAATTCTCTGAGTAGAACAGGGTTGTTTTCTTTTGCCAGCCTTTACCAGCACAGGCACTTTACATAATTTTCTCATCTCTCAATCTAGCTCATGCTTTGGACTCAGCAGGTTAAGCAGCATTCCCACTGTTCAGGTGGAGTGGGAAAGAAGACAGTGTGGGTTTTTTTTTCCTTACGAGTCTACTTCAAGCCTCTTCAAAGTAGCAGGGAAACCTGCAGTTGCACCTGAAAATGTGAAACCCTCAGATTTAAAAACTCACAAGCACAAATCACTCCCATTTTCCATTTTTGGAATTCTTCACTGTTGAGATGACCTTCAGATATGGTAGAAGGGAGCAAACCGAGAGCTGAGGTACAAGTCCTCCTAATTAGTTACCTTGAGTTGCTTCCCACTACTAGATGCACTGGCCAGAAGTGAGATCAGGTTGTTATGCAGAGATCCTGGTCCTTTGTGGACTTTGTAAAGTGCAGTCACTTCCTGAGAGGTCCATGAGAATCCTGCAGGAAGAAGTCTGTACATCAGTAGGATCTGGCTACTACCATGCCATGACAGGACCCTAATGTGTAAGTTATAGATGGTAGGTGGCACATCTATCCACTATGTGTTTCATTTCCCTCTGTCCTTTACCAATTATTTGGAACACTTGGGAACCCAGGGTAAGAGCCACCATCAGGAAACACAAGACTCACCTACAAACCAGATCTTGACAAATAATTTAGTCATCCTGTCAGATGATCAGAAAAATAAACCAGCATGACCCTGAAGCCATGCCATGGGAACGTGATACCACAAAAATTGTAATGTTATGAAGCAGGTTATTTATGGTTTATAAGGTGGTATTTAGGTCAAGTCACACCACCTAAAAATCAAATGCTTCATCGTGCCAAATTTCATCCTAATTATTTAGACTCATGTGTAACAGCTGAACAGGGGAATATTTCTTCTTCTATTGCTGACCATAAATATAAAATATATCTCCCTCATTTGAACAGGGAAGAAAAAAATCATTTTTGTCAAATGAGCGGTGTCGGTGGCCACTGCACAGTCTGGATACTATCCCTGTTGGAATCTCTCATGGATATCAAGTGGGTTCCTGGAAGGAGGCCAAGTGCAAACCAGGCCGTGGTGATACACAAACACGGTGACTGAAGCCTATTTTGAACACATGTTTACAAAATGTTGCTACTGAGGCTGATTTCTCTAATTAAAAGAATACTCATGATATTTTTGGTTCAATCAATCATTGTTATTTATTATTTTAATTGGGATAAACTGAGAAACTATGTGCTTTCTGGGAGAGAAAGCAGCCCCAAAAAGCCTATCTCCTCATATTATCACCCTGGATCTACTCAATACTCCAGGCTAGGTCCCAGGGAGGCTCCAGTGGTCCCACTGGGCATGGGCTGTGTCCAGGTGGCACTAGTCCTATCACTGGTCTTCCTGCTCAGCAATGGCTGAGTGCTGATGCCAGAGCTGCTCGAGGTTTACCTCAGTATTGACAATGAAAGAAGGGGCAAGGACAGAGCTGCACCACCCTGTGCAGAGCCCTGGTGCTTGTGGAGCAGCCCAGCCTGTGCTTGTCCCTGCCTAGCCCCAGAGCAGGATTGGCAAATATGCAAAGACTCTTGGAGTCTCTAAGAAAGCCACTTGGTAACTTGGAGCTGCAGAGCCAGCAGTGGCTCTGCAAGTGAGAGGCACAGCAGTGGGTCAGCCTGCTGCTCTCTTCATCCAGATGCTGAGTGAGGTTTCCCACTCTAGAAGAGGGGCAGCATCTTGTGGAAAAAAACAAAGAGCAGGATCTACACACCACCCAGGAGAAAGGTCATTGCAGGCAGCAGGTGAGCAGAGGTCAGCCAGAGTCACAGGGAGGAAACAGGGACAGAGACAAAAGCATAAGTGACATTGGCTAGCTGCCAGGAGAAAGAGAAAATCTCCCAAAGGGATCTGTACTGGGCTGAAGCCCTGGTCTGTCAGTATGGGAAGAATGGTCTTTTCTGGGAACTTGGCAATCCTCAACTCTCTGCAGGGGGCAGAAATCCGCAGAGGGCTGTTGTGCTGGGGCAGAACCAGGAGAAAGTCAGGCTGCAGTCAGACACCTCATCATAAACAGTCCTGGTGAGGAGGTGGAATTTTCATCAACACGAGGCAGGCAAGTTACTAACTTTGAGTCTGGCACATTTGTGGCCATAGTCCTTCATGAGGACTACACATACCTCCATGTCAGCTAAACCCCTGGGGAATTGCCCTGCTCACCAAAGCACTCTGGCAACTGCAGACCCCTCAGATTAGCAGCACTGCTGATGACAGCAGGAGTACAAACAGCCAAGAACAAGGAGCTCCAAAGTGTCTCTCTGCTCTACCAGCAAACCTACATAGAGACTGGGAAAAGGTGACATAACGCCCTTCTTCAATTTCCTCACAAAGAGTGAGATTTCTCCAGCTTCGCTTTTCCTCTGAAAATTAATAGATATATTAAATCACAGAAATACTGAGGGAAATGTGCTAGAAAGGGCTACAAATCACCAGCAGCACATGCACCTATGCATATCTGGTGTGCATACTGCACAAAGCACGTTACTAGTCTCACCTTGCTGCCAGCCTGCAACTCTAACAGTGCTGGTGGATTCAGCTCCTTTTAGGTGATCTGACAAAAGACAGGCCATAAAGCCAGGACAGGGAGACTTGCACTTTTTGGCTGGGATATGTCACAACATGTTCTTCAAAACTGATTTTTCAGGATTCAGCCCCTGGGAATGTAAACCTGGGGAGCAGACTAATGTTGGAGAAAGCCATAGAGCATTCAATCTTCTAGAATAAATAAATCCACTCGGAGATGGCCTAAGTTTAGCTATATATGGGCATTTCTAGAAAGCGAGAATTGCCATCGTTTTTCCTTTAGTATTTCAAGATTTTTCTCCAGCCTTTTCCAAAGCCTTGTATTAAAGGGGTTTAGCAAAATAATCCTGTCTTAACAGAGAGATAACAGAGACCTGGAAACATGCTTGGTCAGAGTAAAGGGCAAAGAGTAGCATCCAGACAGCTCCCAAGATGACACCCCTTTGAGTCTTACTCTGAACCTTGCATCGGGTCTCTCAATCTTCAATTGAAATCCTGGCCCTATTGAGAAAAGACCAATTATTTTGCTTTGCAAAAATAAAAAGGAGGGAGAAAATCATATCAGCTTTATGATTTCAAATCTGATTATGAACCTAGTCTGTGTCTACATGCATTTCATAGCAAGGGCAAGAAATCCTAAAGGCAGGATATGCTAATAGCAATAAATAATCCCTGATCAGGACTAGTTAATAGTGTACATAAACAGACTCCTTCACTTACTGTGATTCACTCTGCCTGCATTCCTGGCTACAGCATGTGCCTGCAATGGACAGCACAGCCCCATGGCAATAGTATAGTGAAGGAACAGGCTGAGAAGAGCAGAACTGTAACTCAAATCCTGTAGATTAGGAGGGTATCTCAAGAGGAATCATCTCCTTTTCATCACTAGAATTTACTTCTGAAAAAATTAAACACTTAGTGACACAGACAGATGAATCTGGAATGTTTCCACTTGGTGTTGGAGACCAGACTCTGTGCAAGATGCTACAAAGAAGACACAAAGCAAGTTATCAGTGGGTAGTGATGGAATAATAATATGTGGAGAAAAAGTGAAAGCATTCACATGGCATTATTTTAGATGAAAGCACTGCTGCTTTTAAAATTGAGAACTTCAACATTAGGCTAACTGGTTTTCTTAACTAGTTCTTCTTCTAATGGTATTTTAATTTCTTTTCCCTGCATATCCAATTTGGTAGTAGATTTAACTGCTGCAGAATGGAAACACACTGGTAATAGAAAACATAGACATTACATTGATCATGATGGGAATCAGTGGGACTAATGTACACTTTGGTTCACTCTGATTCAGGCATTCACTTTGAAATTAGTGCAGGATCCCTTATTTTAAATCCTTCTTCTCTGGGAAAAAGAAGGTGCTACTGGAATCACTCAGAGTGTCAATACCTATCATGGTACTTCAGAATCTTTTCAGGCTGAGGCCAGTGGGGTTCAGAGGTTTTTGGCCTCTGTTTCCCCACACTAGCTCTTCACTAGCTCACTTTGCCCATTGGATTTGCACTAGTCCCCTGAAACTTCCCCTGAACATGGAGTTGAAAAAGGCTGTGTTGAAACTGGCCCTCACCCCTCTCTCCACTGCACACAGTGCTCTTCACAGTCCATTATTCAAAGGCTGAGACAAACCAGTAGCCCCAAGAGCACTAGAAGCCACAAAAGGAGAGTAGGGTGCAATTCACTTTTGCCCATCCTCCTTCCTACACTCCCTGCTTGATGACACTCCCACTCTGGGGGGCTCCTCAGTTCAGTGGGGGAAGAGAGAGGAGGACAGCAGGACCAGAGGCTCTCCAGGGCCAGAAGATGAGAATAACAATGGAGGAACAAGAAAGGGAAGGAGGCAAACCCAGAATCATTGATCTCATGACAGTACTTTGGTACTGGCCAGTAACACACATTGTGTTGTATCCATCACTCTGTATGAAAAATTATTCACCACCTGTGAAACACAGGGGCTCTGCTGACTTATGCCTGGTAAATACCTTACCCAGGACTTCCAATGGCATAACAGCAGGTTCCATTCAGTCTTCCTGCAAGCTGCCAAACCTCTACACTAGGGCAAGCTTGTTAGAGCACCCTACCAAATTGGAAAGGGAGCATCTGACACTGCTTTGCACCAGGCTGCAGGGAACCAAACCTTTGAGTTCTCCCTCACACCATTCTAAACAGAAGAGCTGGTTGGTGAAGTTTTTTGTTTCCTAAGAGTCATGGAATTAGACACTCCTAAGTGACTCACCAGCAGATGAAGCTGGAGGCACTCATTGCAGGCAGCATAAAATTATTTCAGATGTAGCATCAAACCCCTTGTCTTTCGTCTCAGTCCAAAGGCAGCATCAGCTTTAATAGCTCTGGAAAAACACTTGTCAAGACCAGCCCTCCTTGAGTCACAAAATTATCCCAGCTAGTAAAAGCCCTGTGGGACAGCAGCTGAGAACAGTTCATGCCCCATGCTTATTGCCAAACTCTACAAAGAGTGGTACTGGGGCCAAGGATGCCAACTTTTAGGACAGGTAGGCAAGTGGTCATAAGAGCTTGCACTTGTGCCTTGGCTGGCAGGTGTGGAGCTGTGTCCAGAGCAGAGAGTGCAGATTCATACATGCTCTCCAAAATGTACCAGCACTGTGCTACAGATCCTGCTCCCCTCTCACCTCATGAATCCTGAGCTGCTCCCTGGGTAGCTGCAGAAGCAGGGCTTACGACTGCCTCCACCTGGCTCTTGCCCAGGCACTGTCATGAGATGTGCTTTGGCCTCTCAAGAGCCAGATGACAGGGACCTGGGTAGGCACTGGTGGAGAGAGGCTTGTTTCTGGTCCCCCTGTGCTCTCCAGCAGGGATCTGGTAAACATGGCTCCCATCCAAAGCATGGGATAGTGGGCTGGGTGGACCTGCGCTACCACTGGACTGCACTGAATGATGTATGGAATTAAATTTCTTCTGATCACACAGAGGATGAAAGTAACACCTTTTCTCCAGTTGTACCACAGCCCTGCACCCAGTCAGTCCACTGGTAAATGAATAATTGCTTCTTTCAAAAAAGTGTGATGTAGCAGTTAACTCACAGAATGAAATTGAATGAAAAGGAATGAAATTGAATTAGTTGGGAGGGACCTAAAATGTCGCCTAGTTTTAACTCCCCATGCCATAGGCAGGGACACCTTCCACTTCACCAGGTTGCTCAAAGCCCCATCCAATATGGTCTTGAACCTTTTCCAGGGATGGAGCATCCACAGCTTCTCTGGGCAATCAGTGCCAGTGCCTCACCACCCTCACAGGGACGAATTTCTCCTGTATATCTAATCTACTGCTGATCTCTTCCAGTTTAAAGCCATTGTCCTATCCCTACATGCCCTTTGAAAAAGCTCCCCTCCAGCTTTCTTCAGCTCCTTTAGGTACTGGAAGGTGATATAAGGTCTCCCCCTACCTTCCTCTTCTCCAGGCTGAACAGCCCTCAGCCTGAACTCTCCCAGCCTGTCTTCATAGCAGAGGTGCTCCAGTCCTCTTGATCAGCTTCGTGTCCCTCCTCTGGACTGGCTCCAACAGGTCTATGTCCTTCTGATGGTGGGGGCCCCAGAGCTGGTTGCAGTACTCCAGGCAGGGTCTCAAGAGAATGCAGCAGAAAGGGAGAGTCATGTCCCTCAACCCAACTCAGTCACCCCAGATTCTATTAAATTTCACATTTCAGATTTTTGAATTAATTTCTGTTACCATAGTTACTGCATATAGTGCTGGTGAAAGTGTATGGCTAAAGACCCAGAATGAACCAGTACTCCTGTGGTTTGTACAGATATAAATAAAACCCCAAACAAAATCACTGAAACCACATCACCTGTGCTCATTTGGAGAAGTACATGGATTTTCTTTGGTGTTGAAGGCTCAGTTCAATAGTACTGAAAGCTGGTATTATTTGATAAGTAGGAATTATTAAAGCTCAGTTCACAGCTTAGACACATTTAAAAGACATCCCCTTTATAACAAATGTCTGTACAGCCAACCAGGACCAAGTCAGGTCAACCAGATGCAAATTAAGTTGTACAGTAAAATTAAGAAGAAAACAGGAATGTGTTTAAAGACCTGAGGAAGACAGATGTTCCTGTTGCTGATGTGTTAAGACAAATAACTGAAGAACAGTTTGTTCATATGAAACATGACCCCAGTAACTCTGTCCAGTTCAGTCAGCTGAGGGACAGTGTGATTTGCTGGAAGAGACAAGCAGTGCCACAGTACTCTGCAAGACTTCATTTACCAGGGAGAGCACCACATTTTATGTGATCAGCTTATGAGGACTTAAAAAGCAAGACTTAAAAGTAACTGCATGCTTCCCACACTGCCTGGATGTGTCTGTCCTTCTCCAGACCTCCTCTCTTTACTTGGAGTGTCCTCACCCAAAACTGCTTTGTGGAGTCTCTCCTCTCATGTTTAGCAGTGTGCAGAAGAGAGGACAAAGCATCAGGCACATGGAAAAGGCTGTTTGTGCACCAGTCTCATTAACTCATTAACTGTTAATAGGCACTGCTAATGCTGAAATTACTTCTGAATGTAAAAAGGACTTTCTGAAACTGTGGAGTTTGACAGAAAATGAAACTGACTCTTGAGATACTACAACAGTTATGTAAATACCTGGAAAATGAAAGTCACAGGGTCTATAGGCTAGAGCTGCACTTTGCTCCCTGTATCCTTCAGCTTTCCCAGAGGACAGGATCACCCTCTCTCTGGCAAGTAGCAAGGCCAGCACCTCCCAAGGAAAGGAAGCTGAGGGCTCCCCTCAGGATCTCAGCCGTCAGACAAGAATGACAGCTGCAAATGTAGAATGTGACTTTTCAGCGTCATGACAGCTCCTGTTTTGACTGCAGTCTTTCATGTTTTCATAAATTAAATCAGAATTTTCCACTGAATTAAATGTTCTATTTCAGCAACACTTTCCCTGACTTTTCCTCTTCTACCAAAATGCTTGGGAGGATTTCAGTTAAAACTGTAAACTGCACATACATTTTTTATTTTCTTATTTTATTTCTTTAGGCCACACTAAGTCCTTTTTCTGTAAGAAAAACAAATTTTTCGAGCTGCTGTGATCTTTCTTTCTGTGACAGACTTGCAAATGCAGAATGGTGCCCATGCCCACTCCACCATGACATAGTTCTTCTGGTGGAAATCAGGAGCTCTGACAACAAAATGAACAAAACTCAGAAATATCTTGTTCCTTCTTTTTGCACTTTTGTTTAACCTGTGCAGTGCAAAATGCAATGGAATTGCACTGGCTCCAAGCAGTTCTGGGTGCTGGGCAATGGCAATCAGGTGCTCCTATTCCTCACCTATAGTTCCCCATCACCTTCTTCCAGCTCCTGTCAAGACTCCTGCCTTCAGTTTCTCACCATTGCCCACTGCAGAAACAGGATTTAATCTAGGCCAGGTCATTACCCACTTGAGCAAATTGGGGTTTAGCTGCTTCAGCCTCTTGGGGGAAGTCAAACAGAGGGTAGCAATGTCACCTTTGGGTTGTGCTGTGGGTTGCCCCACTGCACCCCAGTGCATGCACCCCAATTCCCACAGCCCCACTGCTGCCCCACAAAGATGTACACACAGCTAACCAGCCCAAATGGAGAGCTGGTCTCAGACTGTGAGATCATCACAATCACGAGTCTACAGAGTGTGAGTACCAATGACTGAAGCATCTGAGTGAGATTTTCCAAAGAGAAATGAACAAGAATTGTCTGCTGAGACTATTTATGAACAGAAGGGAGGAGAGTTAAACAGCCCTTTTTTCCAGCAGGAGAAAAATGGGGAAAACATCCAGAACTGCTGTGTCTCAACAGCTTTGGGACAGTGTTTGTCCATTTGATTACAAAATGCCAGTCTTTGTTGTCTCAGCCACACCTGCTTGCTTCACACCACTGTTTTCGTCAGAAGTTTTCCAGTTTCCTTCAGCCTGCCTCACTGGGGAGGATATAAGGAACAACCATCATCATCATCATCATCCCTGGGACCAAACATAACCAGATCAACATAAGGGCACAAGAACAAAGTGGCTGAAAGATTCTGAGGACCTACATCATCAGGTAACGTCTCGTCTGCTTCATCTTTGTTGCTGAGACGAGTTACCAACTGGCAGATTTGGGCCAAGTAAAAGGGGCAGTGCAAACACCCAGTGCTCATTTCACTGGTGAACCGAAAGCAGGAAGATTTACAGATAAGTACACCCGGCCAGGGACACCTTTAACGGGGCAGAGGGAATGCTGATGGGGTTCGCTATGACTCTGGGCACAGTCCCTGACGCCGCTTGGGCTGCAGGGCCCGGGCTCGGCTCCGTGCGGGAGGCTCGGCCCGGGACCCCTCCTGCTTTCCAGGGCTTGGGCTGCAGGGCCCGGCTCGGCTCCGTGCGGCAGGCTCGGCCCGGCTGCCTCCTGCTTTCCAGGGCTTGGGCTGCAGGGCCCGGCTCGGCTCCGTGCGGCAGGCTCGGCCCGGGACCCCTCCTGCTTTCCAGGGCTTGGGCTGCAGGGCCCGGCTCGGCTCCGTGCGGGAGGCTCGGCCCGGGACCCCTCCTGCTTTCCAGGGCTTGGGCTGCAGGGCCCGGCTCGGCTCCGTGCGGCAGGCTCGGCCCGGCTGCCTGCTGCTTTCCAGGGCTTGGGCTGCAGGGCCCGGCTCGGCTCCGTGCGGGAGGCTCGGCCCGGCTGCCTCCTGCTTTCCAGGGCTTGGGCTGCAGGGCCCGGCTCGGCTCCGTGCGGCAGGCTCGGCCCGGCTGCCTGCTGCTTTCCCGGCGCGGCGGTGCCACCCAGCGCCCGCGCCGCCACACTGCCGGGATGGCCGGAGAGCAGCTCCTGGTGCGGGGCGGCTCCTGGTGAGGGGCAGGTCCCGGTACGGGGCAGCCCGTGGTTCAAGATAGGCCCTGGTTCGGAGCAGCCCCTGGTGCGGGGCGGCCCCTGATGCAGAGCAGCACCCGGTGCGGGCCAGGCCCTGGTTCGAGACAGGCCCTGGTAACGAATAAATCCCCCAATGAAAGTGTTTTTCCTTGCAAAAGTGTCCACTCAGTTAACTACAGTTGTTAGTGGTTGTATGTCCACCCAGTTGATCCCAGTTGTTACTATTTTATGTCTTTGTAAATTAATGCTCCTGGTAATTTGTCCTTTCCCTCCACCCCAGTACCTACCCTTGTATCCACACCCACCTCCACTGTTCCCTCCAAACGGCATGTGACAGCAAAGACTCATGAGAGCGCCCTTGGTGGTAAAAACCCCTAAAATAACGAGCCAACAAAACATCTGAGATCAGAAAATGGTACTCCCAAGTTGGGAAAACCGTAAAGAAGATGAAACCACCGACCTGAGCTTTTTCACACTGTTGCCATGAGGACACTTGGAGGAC